>NC_134492.1:59228546-59262151 GCF_040206685.1 Ascaphus truei | reverse complement strand
CCCTTGGAGACACCTCATGCACCCCCTGTTTGCGAATCACTGTTACCACCAAGGCAAATAGACAATATTGTAACACACGCCCCCCCGTCTCTCTTTATACTACTGTATACGACCCTATTTAATTGTACCTCCATCGTTATACTGAGCTATGGTACCGTATATATTCGTGCCATTCACATTAATGATGACACAACACCACAGTCCTCTGCAGCGGTGCAGGGGTTAAAACAGCAGCAGTTTATTATTTAATTTGATTTGTCAAACCAGATATTACCGGAATCAAGAGGTCTTCAGCGCACAACGGCCCCATTGTCATCATAGGACATTCCCAACATACTATATAGATATTGGGAAGTTGTCTGTCTGGTCGCTAGGCATTGGACACCGCTTAAGATATCGTAAGCACATTTTGCCTGCTGGTTCCTGAGATTAAGGCAGGCTTGTGTCTGGATACTTTCTATGGTTAATTCTAGGAGTTATTACAAGTTCTGTAAGCGAGTCGCCCACTAGGTGCTGTACCTGGTACGCTATGTATCTGGTGACATCCTAATGCACATAGCCTGGTGGCAGATAAGGAGAGACAGGTAGCTATAAGGGTTACACAGAAAGCAGAGGAGAAAGAGAGAGAGGAAGTCAGTTGGAATGTGAGGAGAAAGTAAGAACGCTGAGAAGGGGAGAGAGGCGGAAAGAATTGGGGGCATCATAGGGTATTATAGGAAAGTGATGGGGGGGAGAGAGATGAGGGGGAGGAGAGATGAGGTAGGGAGGTGAGAGGAGGAGGGGAGCAACGAGGTTGGCGCCTTCCAGAGGAACGCTGGCTACTTTCAGCTAGTCTTTGATAATGGGGAGGATCAGAGGTATAATATTTCGGGCGGGTGTAGGTGCGTTAGTATTTTAGGAATCACAGGGTATGGAAAGGTACTGCACGCTCATAACAGAGTCCCCAGGACGTGGCGACTGTGGGAAGTGTCAGGTACTGCACGCTCATACAGAGTTCCCAGGACGTGGCAGCGAGCGCGACTGTGGGAAGTGTCAGGTACTGCACGCTCATACAGAGTCCCCAGGACGTGGCAGCGAGCGCGACCGTGGGAAGTGTAGGTACTGCACGCTCATACAGAGTCCCCAGGACGTGGCAGCGAGTGCGACCGTGGGAAGTGTCAGGTACTGCACGCTCATACAGAGTCCCCAGGACGTGGCAGCGAGTACGACTGTGGGAAGTGTCAGGTACTGCACGCTCATACAGAGTTCCCAGGACGTGGCAGCGAGCGCGACCATGGGAAGTGTCAGGTACTGCACGCTCATACAGAGCTCCCAGGACGTGGCAGCGAGTACGACCGTGGGAAGTGTCAGGTACTGCACGCTCATACAGAGTTCCCAGGACATGGCAGCGAGCGCGACCGTGGGAAGTGTCAGGTACTGCACGCTCATACAGAGTTCCCAGGACGTGGCAGCGAGCGCGACTGTGGGAAGTGTCAGGTACTGCACGCTCATACAGAGTTCCCAGGACGTGGCAGCGAGCGCGACTGTGGGAAGTGTCAGGTACTGCACGCTCATACAGAGTTCCCAGGACGTGGCAGCGAGCGCGACTGTGGGAAGTGTCAGGTACTGCACGCTCATACAGAGTTCCCAGGACGTGGCAGCGAGCGCGACCGTGGGAAGTGTCAGGTACTGCACGCTCATACAGAGTTCCCAGGACGTGGCAGCGAGCGCGACTGTGGGAAGTGTCAGGTACTGCACGCTCATACAGAGTTCCCAGGACGTGGCAGCGAGCGCGACCGTGGGAAGTGTCAGGTACTGCACGCTCATACAGAGTTCCCAGGACGTGGCAGCGAGCGCGACCGTGGGAAGTGTCAGGTACTGCACGCTCATACAGAGTTCCCAGGACGTGGCAGCGAGCGCGACTGTGGGAAGTGTCAGGTACTGCACGCTCATACAGAGTTCCCAGGACGTGGCAGCGAGCACGACCGTGGGAAGTGTCAGGTACTGCACGCTCATACAGAGTTCCCAGGACGTGGCAGCGAGCGCGACTGTGGGAAGTGTCAGGTACTGCACGCTCATACAGAGTTCCCAGGACGTGGCAGCGAGCGCGACTGTGGGAAGTGTCAGGTACTGCACGCTCATACAGAGTTCCCAGGACGTGGCAGCGAGCGCGACCGTGGGAAGTGTCAGGTACTGCACGCTCATACAGAGTTCCCAGGACGTGGCAGCGAGCGCGACTGTGGGAAGTGTCAGGTACTGCACGCTCATACAGAGTCCCCAGGACGTGGCAGCGACCGTGGGAAGTGTCAGGTACTGCACGCTCATACAGAGTCCCCAGGACGTGGCAGCGAGCGCGACTGTGGGAAGTGTCAGGTACTGCACGCTCATACAGAGTCCCCAGGACGTGGCAGCGAGCGCGAACGTGGGAAGTGTCAGGTACTGCACGCTCATACAGAGTCCCCAGGACGTGGCAGCGAGCGCGACTGTGGGAAGTGTCAGGTACTGCACGCTCATACAGAGTTCCCAGGACGTGGCAGCGAGCGCGACCGTGGGAAGTGTCAGGTACTGCACGCTCATACAGAGTTCCCAGGACGTGGCAGCGAGCGCGACCGTGGGAAGTGTCAGGTACTGCACCCTCATACAGAGTCCCCAGGACGTGGCAGCGAGCGCGACCGTGGGAAGTGTCAGGTGCTGCACGCTCATACAGAGTCCCCAGGACGTGGCAGCGAGCGCGACCGTGGGAAGTGTCAGGTGCTGCACGCTCATACAGAGTCCCCAGGACGTGGCAGCGAGCACGACTGTGGGAAGTGTCAGGTACTGCACGCTCATACAGAGTCCCCAGGACGTGGCAGCGAGCGCGACTGTGGGAAGTGTCAGGTACTGCACGCTCATACAGAGTCCCCAGGACGTGGCAGCGGAGCGCGACCGTGGGAAGTGTCAGGTGCTGCACGCTCATACAGAGTCCCCAGGACGTGGCAGCGAGCGCGACCGTGGGAAGTGTCAGGTGCTGCACGCTCATACAGAGTCCCCCAGGACGTGGCAGCGAGCACGACCGTGGAAGTGTCAGGTGCTGCACGCTCATACAGAGTCCCCAGGACGTGGCAGCGAGCGCGACCGTGGGAAGTGTCAGGTACTGCACGCTCATACAGAGTCCCCAGGACGTGGCAGCGAGCGCGACCGTGGGAAGTGTCAGGTACTGCACGCTCATACAGAGTCCCCAGGACGTGGCAGCGAGCGCGACTGTGGGAAGTGTCAGGTACTGCACGCTCATACAGAGTTCCCCAGGACGTGGCAGCGAGCGCGACTGTGGGAAGTGTCAGGTACTGCACGCTCATACAGAGTTCCCAGGACGTGGCAGCGAGCGCGACTGTGGGAAGTGTCAGGTACTGCACGCTCATACAGAGTTCCCAGGACGTGGCAGCGAGCGCGACGTGGGAAGTGTCAGGTACTGCACGCTCATACAGAGTCCCCAGGACGTGGCAGCGAGCGCGACTGTGGGAAGTGTCAGGTACTGCACGCTCATACAGAGTTCCCAGGACGTGGCAGCGAGCGCGACCGTGGGAAGTGTCAGGTACTGCACGCTCATACAGAGTTCCCCAGGACGTGGCAGCGAGCGCGACCGTGGGAAGTGTAGGTTTCCTACCTCGTTTGTGGCTTGAAACTTGAGCGGGTGACTCAGTGGTGGAAGCTAATTTGGGAGCAACAACTGAACAGATAAGAAGGGAAATAAACGATAATTAGACAGAAAGAAAACAGATGTTAACGGGAGAAAAAAAAGCATTCAGTGGTAAGAAGGGTCAGACGTTATAGCAACATAAAATAAACCAGAAATAATAATGTGCTTCAATGCATGGAACGGGATTATATCAGTGATAGCATGTATGCAAGCAAGATATGGGTAATAGGAGGAGTTATAGGGAGCGGTTATATGGGGTAATAGGAGGAGTTATAGGGAGAGGTGATATGGGGTAATAGGGGGAGTTATAGGGAGGGGTGATATGGGTAATAGGAGGAGTTATAGGGAGCGGTTATATGGGGTAATAGGAGGAGTTATAGGGAGAGGTGATATGGGGTAATAGGAGGAGTTATAGGGAGGGGTGATATGGGTAATAGGAGGAGTTATAGGAGCGGTTATATGGGGTAATAGGAGGAGTTATAGGGAGGGGTGATATGGGTAATAGGAGGAGTTATAGGGAGCAGTTATATGGGGTAATAGGAGGAGTTATAGGGAGCGGTTATATGGGGTAATAGGAGGAGTTATAGGGAGCGGTTATATGGGGTAATAGGAGGAGTTATAGGGAGTGGTTATATGGGGTAATAGGAGGAGTTATAGGGAGGGGTGATATGGGTAATAGGAGGAGTTATAGGGAGAGGTTATATGGGTAATAGGAGGAGTTAATAGGGAGTGGTTATATGGGGTAATAGGAGGAGTTATAGGGAGTGGTTATATGGGGTAATAGGAGGAGTTATAGGGAGGGGTGATATGGGGTAATAGGAGGAGTTATAGGGAGCGGTTATATGGGGTAATAGGAGGAGTTATAGGGAGTGGTTATATGGGGTAATAGGAGGAGTTATAGGGAGGGGTGATATGGGTAATAGGAGGAGTTATAGGGAGCGGTTATATGGGGTAATAGGAGGAGTTATAGGGAGCGGTTATATGGGGTAATAGGAGGAGTTTAAGGGAGAGGTTATATGGGGTAATAGGAGGAGTTATAGGGAGCGGTTATATGGGGTAATAGGAGGAGTTTAAGGGAGAGGTTATATGGGGTAATAGGAGGAGTTATAGGGAGCGGTTATATGGGGTAATAGGAGGAGTTATAGGGAGCGGTTATATGGGGTAATAGGAGGAGTTATAGGGAGGGGTGATATGGGTAATAGGAGGAGTTATAGGGAGCGGTTATATGGGGTAATAGGAGGAGTTATAGGGAGCGGTTATATGGGGTAATAGGAGGAGTTAAGGGAGAGGTTATATGGGGTAATAGGAGGAGTTATAGGGAGCGGTTATATGGGGTAATAGGAGGAGTTTAAGGGAGAGGTTATATGGGGTAATAGGAGGAGTTATAGGGAGCGGTTATATGGGGTAATAGGAGGAGTTATAGGGAGAGGTTATATGGGGTAATAGGAGGAGTTAAAGGGAGAGGTTATATGGGGTAATAGGAAGAGTTATAGGGAGCGGTTATATGGGGTAATATTAGGCGTTATAGGGAGGGGTTATATGGGGTAATAGGAGGAGTTATAGGGAGCGGTTATATGGGGTAATAGGAGGAGTTATTGGGAGCGGTTATATGGGGTTATAGGAGGAGTTATAGGGAGCGGTTATATGGGTAATAGGAGGAGTTATAGGGAGAGTTTATATGGGGTAATAGGAGGAGTTATTGGGAGCGGTTATATGGGGTTATAGGAGGAGTTATAGGGAGCGGTTATATGGTGTAATAGGAGGAGTTATAGGGAGCGGTTATATGGGGTAATAGGAGGAGTTATAGGGAGCGGTTATATGGGGTAATAGGAGGAGTTATAGGGAGCGGTTATATGGAAAATAGGAGAGCTATAGGGAGCGGGTATATGGGGTTATAGGAGGAGTTATAGGGAGCGGTTATATGGGGTAATAGGAGGAGTTATAGAGAGCGGTTATATGGGGTAATAGGAGGAGTTATAGGGAGCGGTTATATGGGGTAATAGGAGGAGTTATAGGGAGCGGTTATATGGGGTAATAGGAGGAGTTATAGGGAGCGGTTATATGGGGTAATAGGAGGAGTTATAGGGAGCGGGTATATGGGGTAATAGGAGGATTTATAGGGAGAGGTTATATGGGGTAATAGGAGGAGTTAAAGGGAGAGGTTATATGGGGTAATAGGAGGAGTTATAGGGAGCGGTTATATGGGGTAATAGGAGGAGTTATAGGGAGCGGGTATATGGGGTAATAGGAGGATTTATAGGGAGAGGTTATATGGGGTAATAGGAGGAGTTAAAGGGAGAGGTTATATGGGGTAATAGGAGGAGTTAAAGGGAGAGGTTATATGGGGTAATAGGAAGAGTTATAGGGAGCGGTTATATGGGGTAATATTAGGCGTTATAGGGAGGGGTTATAAAGGGTTAATAGGAGGAGTTAAAGGGAGAGGTTATATGGGGTAATAGGAAAAGTTATAGGGAGCGGTTATATGGGGTAATATTAGGCGTTATAGGGAGGGGTTATATGGGGTAATATTAGGCGTTATAGGGAGGGGTTATATGGGGTAATAAGAGGAGTTATAGGGAGTGATTATATGGGGTAATAGGAGTTATAGTGAGCTGTTATATGGGTAATAGGAGGAGATATAGGGAGCGGTTATATGGGGTAATACTGTAGATGGAGTTATAGGGAGTGGTTATATGGGGTAATAGGAGTTATAGGGAGCGGTTATATGGGGTAAAAGGAGGAGTTATAGGGAGACAATATATGGGGTAATAGGAGGAGTTATAGGGAGCGCCTCATGGGGTAATAGGAGAGTTATAGGGAGATGTTATATGGAGTAATAAGAGGAGTAATAGGGAGAGGTTATATGGAGTAATAGGAGGAGTTATAGGGAGCTGTTATATGGGGTAATAGACGGAGTTATAGTGAGCGGCTATATGGGGTAATAGGAGGAGTTATAGGGAGAGTTTATATGGGGTAATAGGAGGAGTTATTGGGAGAGGTTATATGGGGTAATAGATGGAGTTATAGGGAGATGTTTATATGGAATAATAGGAGAGTTATAGGGAGCGGGTATATGGGGTTATAGGAGGAGTTATAGGGAGCGGTTATATGGGGTTATAGGAGGAGTTATAGGGAGCAGTTATATGGTGTAATAGGAGGAGTTATAGAGAGAGGTTATATGGGGTAATAGGAGGAGTTATAGGGAGCGGTTATATGGGTAATAGGAGGAGTTATTGGGAAAGTTTATATGGGGTAATAGGAGGAGTTATAGAGAGAGGTTATATGGGTAATAGGAGGAGTTATAGGGAGCGGTTATATGGGTAATAGGAGGAGTTATAGGGAGAGTTTATATGGGGTAATAGGAGGAGTTATAGGGAGCGGTTATATGGGTAATAGGAGGAGTTATAGGGAGAGTTTATATGGGGTAATAGGAGGAGTTATAGGGAGCGGTTATATGGGTAATAGGAGGAGTTATAGGGAGAGTTTATATGGGGTAATAGGAGGAGTTATTGGGAGCAGTTATATGGGGTTATAGGAGGAGTTATAGGGAGCGGTTATATGGTGTAATAGGAGGAGTTATAGGGAGCGGTTATATGGGGTAATAGGAGGAGTTATAGGGAGCGGTTATATGGGGTAATAAGAGGAGTTATAGGGAGCGGTTATATGGAAAATAGGAGAGCTATAGGGAGCGGGTATATGGGGTTATAGGAGGAGTTATAGGGAGCGGTTATATGGGGTAATAGGAGGAGTTATAGGGAGCGGTTATATGGGGTAATAGGAGGAGTTATAGGGAGCGGTTATATGGGGTAATAGGAGGAGTTATAGGGAGCGGTTATATGGGGTAATAGGAGGAGTTATAGGGAGCGGTTATATGGGGTAATAGGAGGAGTTATAGGGAGCGGTTATATGGGGTAATAGGAGTTATCATATAATAGGACAAATCACATTGTATTTGTTCCTTTTTAACTTTACTCTGCAATAATGATGTCATCAAACTGTAATGCGCTGCGTCGCACGTATGGAAAGCAAGGACGTCTCTGGTTTCAGGTAACGCAGCCCCAAGGAGCAATACAATACAACGCAAAGCTCTGGCTGAAGTGCAGCTCCATCTCTTCCCCGTGTCTCTGCTCTCCTCCCCGTGTCTCTGCTCTCCTCCCCCGTGTCTCTGCTCTCCTCCCCCGTGTCTCTGCTCTCCTCCCCCGTGTCTCTGCTCTCCTCCCCCGTGTCTCCTCCCCCGTGTCTCTGCTCTCCTCCCCCGTGTCTCCTCCCCCGTGTCTCTGCTCTCCTCCCCCGTGTCTCCTCCCCCGTGTCTCTGCTCACCTCCCCCATGTCTCTGCTCTCCTCCCGTGTCTCTGCTCTCCTCCCCCATGTCTCTGCTCTCCTCCCCCGTGTCTCTGCTCTCCTCCCCGTCTTTGCTCTCGTCCACCGTGTCTCTGATCTCCTCCCCTGTGTCTGCTCTCCCCGTGTCTCTGCTCTCCTCCCCCATGTCTCTGCTTTCCTCCCCGTGTCTCCGCTCTCCTCTCTGTGTCTCTGCTCTCCTCCCCGTGTCTCCTCCCCCGTGTCTCTGCTCTCCTCCCCATGTCTCTGCTCTCCTTTCCCGTGACTCTGTTCTCCTCTCCCGTGTCTCTGCTCTCCTCCCCCGTGTCTCTGCTCTCCTCCCCGTGTCTCTGCTCTCCTCTCCGTGTCTCTGCTCTCCTCCCCGTGTCTCTGCTCTCCTCCCCGTGTCTCTGCTCTCCTTTCCCGTGTCTCTGCTCTCCTCCCTGTGTCTCTGCTTTCCTCCCCCGTGTCTCTGCTCTCCTCCCCATGTCTCTGCTCTCCTCCCCCATGTCTCTGGTCTCCTCTCCCGTGTCTCTGCTCTCCTCCCCCGTGTCTCTGCTCTCCTCCCCGTGTCTCTGCTCTCCTCCCCCGTGTCTCTGCTCTCCCCCGTGTCTCTGCTCTCCCCCGTGTCTCTGCTCTCCTCCCCGTGTCTCTGCTCTCCTCCCCGTGTCTCTGCTCTCCTCCCCCGTGTCTCTGCTCTCCCCCGTGTCTCTGCTCTCCTCCCCGTGTCTCTGCTCTCCTCCCCGTGTCTCTGCTCTCCTCCCCGTGTCTCTGCTCTCCTCCCCCGTGTCTCTGCTCTCCTCCCTGTGTCTCTGCTCTCCTTTCCCGTGTCTCTGCTCTCCTCCCCGTGTCTCTGCTCTCCTCCCCATGTCTCTGTTCTCCTCTCACGTGTCTCTGCTCTCCTCCCCCGTGTCTCTGCTCTCCTCCCCGTGTCTCTGCTCTCCTCCCCCATGTCTGTGCTCTCCTCCATGTGTCTCTGCTCTTCTCCCACTTGTCTCTGCTCTCCTCCCGTGTCTCTGCTCTCCTTCCCGTATCTCTGCTCTCCTTTCCCGTGTCTCTGCTCTCCTCCCCGTGTCTCTGCTCTCCTCCCCGTGTCTCTGCTCTCCTCCCCCATGTCTCTGTTCTCCTCTCCCGTGTCTCTGCTCTCCTCCCCCGTGTCTCTGCTCTCCTCCCCATGTCTCTGCTCTCCTCCCCGTGTCTCTCCTCCCCCAACTCTCTGCTCTTCTCCCCGTCTTTGCTCTCCTCTCCCGTGTCTCTGCTCTCCTCCCCCATGTCTGTGCTCTCCTCCCCCAGTGTCTCTGCTCTCGTTCCGTGTCTCTGCTCTCCTCCCCTCGTGTGTCTGCTCTCCTCCCCGCCTCTGCTCTCCTCCCCGTGTCTCTACTCTCCTCCCCGTGTCTCTGCTCTCCTCCCCCGTGTCTCTGCTTTCCTCCCCGTGTCTCTGCTCTCCTCTCCGTGTCTCTGCTCTCCTCCCCGTGTCTCTGCTCTCCTCCCCATGTCTCTGCTCTCCTTTCCCGTGTCTCTGTTCTCCTCTCCCGTGTCTCTGCTCTCCTCTCCCGTGTCTCTGCTCTCCTCCCCGTGTCTCTGCTCTCCTCCCCGTGTCTCTGCTTTCCTCCCCGTGTCTCTGCTCTCCTCCCCGTGTCTCTGCTTTCCTCCCCGTGTCTCTGCTCTCCTCTCCGTGTCTCTGCTCTCCTCCCCGTGTCTCTGCTCTCCTCCCCATGTCTCTGCTCTCCTTTCCCGTGTCTCTGTTCTCCTCTCCCGTGTCTCTGCTCTCCTCCCCCGTGTCTCTGCTCTCCTCTCCGTGTCTCTGCTCTCCTCCCCGTATCTCTGCTCTCCTCCCCGTGTCTCTGCTCTCCTCCCCGTGTCTCTGCTCACCTTTCCCGTGTCTCTGCTCTCCTCCCTGTGTCTCTGCTTTCCTCCCCCGTGTCTCTGCTCTCCTCCCCGTGTCTCTGCTCTCCTCCCCCATGTCTCTGTTCTCCTCTCCCGTGTCTCTGCTCTCCTCCCCCGTGTCTCTGCTCTCCTCCCCGTGTCTCTGCTCTCCCCCGTGTCTCTGCTCTCCCCCGTGTCTCTGCTCTCCTCCCCGTGTCTCTGCTCTCCTCCCCGTGTCTCTGCTCTCCTCCCCCGTGTCTCTGCTCTCCCCCGTGTCTCTGCTCTCCTCCCCGTGTCTCTGCTCTCCTCCCCGTGTCTCTGCTCTCCTTTCCCGTGTCTCTGCTCTCCTCCCCCATGTCTCTGTTCTCCTCTCCCGTGTCTCTGCTCTCCTCCCCCGTGTCTCTGCTCTCCTCCCCATGTCTCTGCTCTCCTCCCCGTGTCTCTCCTCCCCCAACTCTCTGCTCTTCTCCCCGTCTTTGCTCTCCTCTCCCGTGTCTCTGCTCTCCTCCCCCATGTCTGTGCTCTCCTCCCCCAGTGTCTCTGCTCTCGTCCCGTGTCTCTGCTCTCCTCCCCTCGTGTGTCTGCTCTCCTCCCCGCCTCTGCTCTCCTCCCCGTGTCTCTACTCTCCTCCCCGTGTCTCTGCTCTCCTCCCCCTTGTCTCTGCTCTCCTCCCGTGTCTCTGCTCTCCTCCCGTGTCTCTGCTCTCCTCCCTGTCTCTGCTCTCCACCCCCAGTGTCTCTGCTCTCCTCCCCTCATGTGTCTCCTCTCCTCCCCATGTCTCTACTCTCCTCCCCGTGTCTCTGCTCTCCTCCCCCGTGTCTCTGCTCTCCTCCCCCGTGTCTCTGCTCTCCTCCCCCGTGTCTCTGCTCTCCTCCCCGTGTCTCTGTTCTCCTCCCCCGTCTCTGCTCTCCTCCCCGCCTCTGCTCTCCTCCCCGTGTCTCTACTCTCCTCCCCGTGTCTCTGCTCTCCTCCCCCTTGTCTCTGCTCTCCTCCCGTGTCTCTGCTCTCCTCCCTTGTCTCTGCTCTCCTCCCTGTCTCTGCTCTCCTCCCCCAGTGTCTCTGCTCTCCTCCCCCCGTGTCTCTGCTCTCCTCCCCTCGTGTGTCTGCTCTCCTCCCCATGTCTCTACTCTCCTCCCCGTGTCTCTGCTCTCCTCCCCCGTGTCTCTGCTCTCCTCCCCGTGTCTCTGCTCTCCTCCCCCGTGTCTCTGCTCTCCTCACCCCGTGACTCTGCTCTCCTCCCCATCTCTGTTCTCCTCCCCCCTTGTCTCTGCTCTCCTCCCCCCTTGTCTCTGCTCTCCTCCCCGTGTCTCTGTTCTCCTCCCCCGTCTCTGCTCTCCTCCCCGTCTCTGCTCTCCTCCCCCCTTGTCTCTGCTCTCCTCCACCCTTGTCTCTGCTCTCCTCCCCGTGTCCCTGCTCTCCTCTCCTGTGTCTCCGCTCTCCTCCCCCGTGTCTCTGCTCTCCTCCCGTGTCTCCGCTCTCCTTGTCTCCGCTCTCCTCCCCCTGTGTCTCTGTTCTCCTCCCCCTGTGTCTCTGCTCTCCTCCCCCGTGTCTCTGCTCTCATCCCCGTGTCTCTGCTCTCTTCCCTGTCTCCACTCCCCCCGTGTCTCTACTCTCCTCCCCGTGTCTCTGCTCTCCTCCCCGTGTCTCTGCTCTCCTCCCCGTGTCTCCGCTCTCATCCCCCGTGTCTCCGCTCTCCTTGTCTCTGATCTACCCACGTGTCCCCTATCGCCTCCCCATCTTTCCCTCTCCGTCTCCCTTCTCGACTTCCCCCATCCTTGCCCTCTCTTCCCCCTCCCCTTGTCTATCTTCTCCCCCCGTCTTCCGAATTTCACTCCCTCCTCTTCCTCCCCTAACTTTTCCCTCACAATCACCAGTCTTCCTCTTCCTCTCTTTTCCTCATCTTTCCACTCTCCCAGTTTCCCCTTCTCCCTCCCCGTTCCCCCTCTCTCCCTCCCCCGTTTCCCTTCTCTCCCCGATTCCCCCTCCCCTTTCCCCCCCCTCTCCCTCCCCCATTTCCCTTCTCTCCCTGTTTCCCCCTCCCGTCTCACCCCTCTTCCTCCCGTTTCCTTGTCTCCCCCCTCTCCCTCCCCCGTTTCCCTTCTCTCTGTTTCCCCATCCCTCCCCAGTTTCCCTTCTCTGTTTCCCCCTCCCGTCTCCCCCCTCTCCCTCCCCCGTTTCCCCCTCTCCTGTCTACCCCTCTCCTTCCCCATTTTCCCGTCTTCCTTCTCTCCCAGTTTCACCCTCTCCTGTCTCCCCTCTCCCTCCCCGTTTCCCATCTCCCCCTTGTTTTTTCCTCTTCTGTCTCCCCCCTCTCTCTCACCCATATCTCCCTCCCTCTGTTTCCCCCTCTCCCACACCGTTTCATCCCTCTCCATCCCCCTGCTTCCCCCTCTGCCCTCTCCCTATTCCCTCTCCCTCCCTGTTTCCCCCTTCTCCCCACCCTCATTTCCCTTCTCTCCCTCCCCCTCCATGTTTTCCCCCTCTCCCTCCCCGTTTCCCCGTCTCCCTTTCCCCCATCTCTCTTCTATCCCCCCTCTCCCTCCCCCTGCTTACGTCTCCCCCCCATTTACCCCCCCCCCCCCACCCCGGTTTCCCTTCTCTCCCTCCCCCTGTATCCCCCTCTCCCCCCCATATCCCCCCACCCCGGTTTCCCTTCTCTCCCTCCCCCCCTGTGTAGGTGAGAACCGTTGAATCATTGCCTGGGAAGAATGAGAGAAGGTTCGCTTTCATTCCGCGCTCAGACTCTTTGCTAATCCATGCAATTAAGGCCAGTGATTCATCCCCGTTTTGTTCGGTTACGGTTATAGTGCAGAGGCCCAGACAAAATAATTTGGAGCAGATTACTGAGATAATTGCATTTATTTGCTACCCGTGAATCTAGGTCAGAATCTGATTTATCGCGGCTCTCAGGCGCTGGAGGTTCAGTTCCCATCCTATAAATCTTAAAGGGATTGCCAAAGCCGTCTGTGCAGTTTCCTAACCTCCCCCATCAGCGTATACACCCTCAAACCCAGACACCCCCAAACCCAGACACCCCCAAACCCAGACACCCCCAAACCCAGACACCTCCAAACCCATACACCCCCAAACCCAGATACCCCCAAACCCAGACACCCCCAAACCCAGACACCCCCAAACCCAGACACCCCCAAACCCATACACCCCCAAACCCATACACCCCCAAACCCAGAAACCTCCACACCTATACACCCTCAAACCTATACACCTCCAAACCCACACCCCCCCAAACCCATACACCCCCAAACCCACAGTGCCAGAGTTCCAGATTCACCATTACATCCCGTAACTTGGCATTAACCTGCATTAGCGTCACGTTAATATTAATCGCGTATCTTCACAGGACGACGCGTTCTTCCCCGTAAAGAGCATAGCGGTAATTATAACAGCCGTTAGTGATAATGACATGCAAATTATATGCAAAATGATGAGGCGTGATTATAACGTGGCATAGCCACTAAAGAAAGTTAAAGTTAACGCGGGGACTTGGCGTAACGTTAGCTAGGTTATACCAAAACGTGGAGTTACTCACACCCAGGCAGTGACAGGGATTTTATAGGGTCTGCGGGTAACCCCACAGTGAGGTGATATAACTAACATAGCGTTATTTCCCTCTCTCTCACTGTGAGATAAACCCCTATTTCCGTGTCTGGATGGGGGTAACCCCACAGTGAGGTGATATAACTAACATAGCGTTATTTCCCTCTCTCTCACTGTGAGATAAACCCCTATTTCCGGGTCTGGATGGGGGTAACCCCACAGTGAGGTGATATAACTAACATAGCGTTATTTTCCTCTCTCACCGTGAGATAAACCCCTATTTACGGGTCCGGATGGGGGTAACCCCAAAGTGAGGTGATATAACTAACATAGCGTTATTTCCCTCTCTCTCACTGTGAGATAAACCCCTATTTCCGGGTCTGGATGGGGGTAACCCCACAGTGAGGGGATATAACTAACATAGCGTTATTTCCCTCTCTCACCGTAAAATAAACCCCTATTTCCGGGTCTGGTTGGGGGTAACCCCAAAGTGAGGTGATATAACTAACATAGCGTTATTTTCCTCTCTCACCGTGAGTTAAACCCCTATTTCCGGGTCTGGATGAGGGTAACCCCACAGTGAGGTGATATAACTAACATAGTGTTATTTCCCTCTCTCTCACCGTGAGATAAACCCCTATTTCCGGGTCTGGATGGGGGTAACCCCAAAGTGAGGTGATATAACTAACATAGCGTTATTTCTCTCTCTCACCGTGAGATAAACCCCTATTTCCGGGTCTGGATGGGGGTAACCCCACAGTGAGGGGATATAACTAACATGGCGTTATTTCCCTCTCTCTCGCCGTGAGTTAAACCCCTATTTCCGGGTCTGGATGGGAGTAACCCCACAGTGAGGTGATATAACTAACATAGCGTTATTTCCCTCTCTCTCACCGTGAGATAAACCCCTATTTCCGGGTCTGGATGGGGGTAACCCCAAAGTGAGGTGATATAACTAACATAGCGTTATTTTCCTCTCTCACCGTGAGTTAAACCCCTATTTCCGGGTCTGGATGAGGGTAACCCCACAGTGAGGTGATATAACTAACATAGTGTTATTTCCCTCTCTCTCACCGTGAGATAAACCCCTATTTCCGGGTCTGGATGGGGGTAACCCCAAACTGAGGTGATATAACTAACATAGCGTTATTTCTCTCTCTCGCCGTGAGTTATACCCCTATTTCCGGGTCTGGATGGGGGTAACCCCACAGTGAGGCGATATAACTAACATGGCGTTATTTCCCTCTCTCTCGCCGTGAGTTAAACCCCTATTTCCGGGTCTGGATGGGGGTAACCCCACAGTGAGGTGATATAACTAACATAGCGTTATTTCCCTCTCTCTCACAGTGAGATAAACCCCCTATTTCCGGCTCTGGATGGGGGTAACCCCACAGTGCGGTGATATAACTAACACAGCGTTATTTCCCCCTCTCACGTGAGATAAACCCCTATTTCCGTCTCTGGACGGGAGTAACACTAAGGCTGCATCCAGACACTGCAGCCGTGCGGAGGCTGAGGGAAAGCGGGTTCTTTCCCTGGCCTTTGTACGCGCGCCCTCCGGGGGCGCGTATGGGCGGGCTAGTGACATCACGGAGCTGGTTCGCCCTCATTGGGCGAGCCGCTCACGTGACCGTCCTATCGCATGAGAAATCAGTTTTGATTTATTTCATGCGCACCGCGCCCGTCCGCACGCTGTATAGACGCGATCACTGCCTTTAGATCTGCCCCTCTATGGACACAGCCTAAGACGCACCGTCACGTTACTGGGAGATAACACCACATGATGCTACAATAACGTGACGGTGACCCCATGCTAATGACATGTAGAACAGACGCTGCTTCTGCATATAATTAGCTGAGAGGAGACACGGTGACCTCAGGGAACATCACGCCCGCTCCTGTTATAGGTCACGTCCCGTTATGAGACCGGATTTAACCACGCTTAGTGGATATAGCCCTAGATTGCAGAGGTTCAGTAACAGGAAGAAGAAGATAGAGGCTTATGGGAGTTTAAGGTCAACCACTGTTAACCCGCCTCTCAGTCATGTAACACCACTATATCCTCTCCTGTCACTTCCCCCCTCTCCTGTCACTCCCCCCTCTCCTGTCACTCCCCCCCCTCCTGTCACTTCCCCCCCTCTCCTGTCACTCCCCTCTCACCTGTCACTGTCCCCTCCCTCCCTCTCTCCTGTCACTCCCCCCTCTCCTGTCACTGCCCCCTCCCTCCCTCTCTCCTGTCACTTCCCCCCTCTCCTGTCACTCCCCTCTCTCCTGTCACTTCCCCCCTCTCCTGTCACTCCCCCCTCTCCTGTCACTTCCCCCCCTCTCCTGTCACTGCCCCCTCCCTCCCTCTCTCCTGTCACTTCCCCCCCTCTCCTGTCACTCCCCCTCTCCTGTCACTTCCCCCCTCTCCTGTCACTGCCCCCTCCCTCCCTCTCCTGTCACTTCCCCCCCTGTCCTGGCACTCCCCCCTCCTGTCACTTCCCCCCCTCTCCTGTCACTGCCCCCTCCCTCCCTCTCTCCTGTCACTTCCCCCCCTCTCATGTCACTCCCCCCTCTCCTGTCACTTCCCCCCCCTCTCCTGTCACTGCCCCCTCCCTCCCTCTCTCCTGTCACTTCCCCCCTCTCCTGTCACTGCCCCCTCACCTCACCCGTCACTTCCCCCCCTCTCCTGTCACTGCCCCCCTCTCCTGTCACTTCCCCCCCTCTCCTGTCACCGCCCCCTCTCCAGTCACTTACCCCCCCCCCCTCTTCTCTCTCCAATCATCGCCCCCCTCTCCTGTCATTTTGGTCATGATGATTGAAGAAGAAAGTTAATATTTTTTTATAATATAGTAAGATAAGGGAATATTCAGCCAATTAAAAAAAAACTCCCAAGCTCGACCCTTGTTAGTACAAGCGGCACTTACATTTTATCCCTGCCGCCATTGGTCTGCAGGATGTTATTGAGTTAACTAAGATTTGCTGGCACAACGAAACCCTCCGCCTCCTCTGCCCCATGCTACCCAATGACTGCTACTTCCTCCTGTCAGGCTGCAGCATTGATAGCTAACCAACACTGTGCATTATGACGTCACATGATGAACTCATGTGACATCACAGTGCTGTGGTCAGGTGCCTTGCCTACCTAGCCAAAGGCAGAAAGTATTTTGTGGAGAGGAGACAGCCAGCATCCAGCCAGGAAACTCTTTGTTGTGGGGGAGAGGAGCCCAGCCAGGAAACTCTTTGTTATGAGGGAGAGGAGCCCAACCAGGAAACTCTTTGTTGTGGGGGAGAGGAGCCCAGCCAGGAAACTCTTTGTTGTGGGGGAGAGGAGCCCAGCCAGCCAACCAGGAAACTCTTTGTTGTGGGGGGAGAGGAGCCCAGCCAACCAGGAAACTCTTTGTTGTGGGGGAGAGGAGCCCAGCCAGCCAACCAGGAAACTCTTTGTTGTGGGGGAGAGGAGCCCAGCCAACCAGGAAACTCTTTGTTGTGGGGGAGAGGCGCCCAGCCAGCCAGGAAACTCTTTGTTGTGGGGGAGAGGAGCCCAGCCAGCCAACCAGGAAACTCTTTGTTGTGGGGGAGAGGAGCCCAGCCAGGAAACTCTTTGTTATGAGGGAGAGGAGCCCAACCAGGAAACTCTTTGTTGTGGGGGAGAGGAGCCCAGCCAGGAAACTCTTTGTTGTGGGGGAGAGGAGCCCAGCCAGCCAACCAGGAAACTCTTTGTTGTGGGGGGAGAGGAGCCCAGCCAACCAGGAAACTCTTTGTTGTGGGGGAGAGGAGCCCAGCCAGCCAACCAGGAAACTCTTTGTTGTGGGGGAGAGGAGCCCAGCCAACCAGGAAACTCTTTGTTGTGGGGGAGAGGCGCCCAGCCAGCCAGGAAACTCTTTGTTGTGGGGGAGAGGAGCCCAGCCAGCCAACCAGGAAACTCTTTGTTGTGGGGGAGAGGAGCCCAGCCAGGAAACTCTTTGTTATGAGGGAGAGGAGCCCAACCAGGAATCTCTTTGTTGTGGGGGAGAGGAGCCCAGCCAGGAAACTCTTTGTTGTGGGGGAGAGGAGCCCAGCCAGCCAACCAGGAAACTCTTTGTTGTGGGGGGAGAGGAGCCCAGCCAACCAGGAAACTCTTTGTTGTGGGGGAGAGGAGCCCAGCCAGCCATCCAGGAAACTCTTTGTTGTGGGGGAGAGGAGCCCAGCCAACCAGGAAACTCTTTGTTGTGGGGGAGAGGCGCCCAGCCAGCCAGGAAACTCTTTGTTGTGGGGGAGAGGAGCCCAGCCAGCCAACCAGGAAACTCTTTGTTGTGGGGGAGAGGAGCCCAGCCAGCCAACCAGGAAACTCTTTGTTGTGGGGGGAGAGGAGCCCAGCCAACCAGGAAACTCTTTGTTGTGGGGGGAGAGGAGCCCAGCCAACCAGGAAACTCTTTGTTGTGAGGGAGAGGAGCCCAGCCAGCCAACCAGGAAACTCTTTGTTGTGGGGGAGAGGAGCCCAGCCAGCCATCCAGGAAACTCTTTGTTGTGGGGGAGAGGAGCCCAGCCAACCAGGAAACTCTTTGTTGTGGGGGAGAGGCGCCCAGCCAGCCAGGAAACTCTTTGTTGTGGGGGAGAGGAGCCCAGCCAGCCAACCAGGAAACTCTTTGTTGTGGGGGAGAGGAGCCCAGCCAGCCAACCAGGAAACTCTTTGTTGTGGGGGGAGAGGAGCCCAGCCAACCAGGAAACTCTTTGTTGTGAGGGAGAGGAGCCCAGCCAGCCAACCAGGAAACTCTTTGTTGTGAGGGAGAGGAGCCCAGCCAGCCAACCAGGAAACTCTTTGTTGTGGGGGAGAGGAGCCCAGCCAACCAGGAAACTCTTTGTTGTGGGGGAGAGGAGCCCAGTCAGCCAACCAGGAAACTCTTTGTTGTGGGGGAGAGGAGCCCAGCCAGCCAACCAGGAAACTCTTTGTTGTGGGGGGAGAGGAGCCCAGCCAGCCAACCAGGAAACTCTTTGTTGTGGGGGAGAGGAGCCCAGTCAGCCAACCAGGAAACTCTTTGTTGTGGGGGAGAGGAGCCCAGTCAGCCAACCAGGAAACTCTTTGTTGTGGGGGAGAGGAGCCCAGTCAGCCAACCAGGAAACTCTTTGTTGTGGGGGAGAGGAGCCCAGTCAGCCAACCAGGAAACTCTTTGTTGTGGGGGAGAGGAGCCCAGTCAGCCAACCAGGAAACTCTGTGTTGTGGGGGAGAGGAGCCCAGCCAGGAAACTCTTTGTTGTGGGGGAGAGGAGCCCAGCCAGGAAACTCTTTGTTGTGGGGGAGAGGAGCCCAGCCAGGAAACTCTTTGTTGTGGGGGTAAGGAGCCCAGCCAGGAAACTCTTTGTTGTGGGGGAGAGGAGCCCAGTCAGCCAACCAGGAAACTCTTTGTTGTGGGGGAGAGGAGCCCAGTCAGCCAACCAGGAAACTCTGTGTTGTGGGGGAGAGGAGCCCAGCCAGGAAACTCTTTGTTGTGTGGGAGAGGAGCCCAGCCAGGAAACTCTGTGTTGTGGGGGAAAGGAGCCCAGTCAGCCAACCAGGAAACACTGTGTTGTGGGGGAGAGGAGCCCAGCCAGGAAACTCTTTGTTGTGGGGGAGAGGAGCCCAGCCAGGAAACTCTTTGTTGTGGGGGAGAGGAGCCCAGCCAGGAAACTCTTTGTTGTGGGGGAAAGGAGCCCAGCCAGGAAACTCTTTGTTGTGGGGGAAAGGAGCCCAGTCAGCCAACCAGGAAACTCTTTGTTGTGGGGGAGAGGAGCCCAGTCAGCCAGGAAACTTTGTTGTGGTGGAGAGGAGCCCAGTCAGCCAGCCAGGAAACTCTTTGTTATGAGGGAGAGGAGCCCAGCCAGGAAACTCTTTGTTGTGGGGGAGAGGAGCCCAGTCAGCCAGGAAACTTTGTTGTGGTGGAGAGGAGCCCAGTCAGCCAGCCAGGAAACTCTTTGTTATGAGGGAGAGGAGCCCAGCCAGGAAACTCTTTTTTGTAGGGGAGAGGAGCCCAGTCAACCAGGAAACTCTTTGTTGTGGGGGAGAGGAGCCCAGCCAGCCAACCAGGAAACTCTTTGTTGTGGGGGAGAGGAGCCCAGTCAGCCAACCAGGAAACTCTTTGTTGTGGGGGAGAGGAGCCCAGCCAGCCAACCAGGAAACTCTTTGTTGTGGGGGAGAGGAGCCCAGCCAGCCAACCAGGAAACTCTTTGTTGTGGGGGAGAGGAGCCCAGTCAGCCAACCAGGAAACTCTTTGTTGTGGGGGAGAGGAGCCCAGCCAGCCAACCAGGAAACTCTTTGTTGTGGGGGAGAGGAGCCCAGTCAGCCAACCAGGAAACTCTTTGTTGTGGGGGAGAGGAGCCCAGTCAGCCAACCAGGAAACTCTTTGTTGTGGGGGAGAGGAGCCCAGTCAGCCAAACAGGAAACTCTTTGTTGTGGGGGAGAGGAGCCCAGCCAGCCAACCAGGAAACTCTTTGTTGTGGGTGGAGAGGAGCCCAGCCAGCCAACCAGGAAACTCTTTGTTGTGGGGGAGAGGAGCCCAGCCAACCAGGAAACTGTTTGTTGTGGGGGAGAGGAGCCCAGTCAGCCAACCAGGAAACTCTTTGTTGTGGGGGAGAGGAGCCCAGTCAGCCAACCAGGAAGCTCTTTGTTGTGGGGGAGAGGAGCCCAGTCAGCCAACCAGGAAACTCTTTGTTGTGGGGGAGAGGAGCTCAGCCAGGAAACTCTTTGTTGTGGGGGAAAGGAGCCCAGCCAGGAAACTCTTTGTTGTGGGGGAGAGGAGCCCAGCCAGGAAACTCTTTGTTGTGGTGGAGAGGAGCCCAGCCAACAAGGAAACTCTTTGTTGTGGGGGAGAGGAGCCCAGACAGGAAACTCTTTGTTATGAGGGAGAGGAGCCCAGACAGGAAACTCTTTGTTGTGGGGGAGAGGAACCCAGTCAGCCAACCAGGAAACTCTTTGTTGTGGGGGAGAGGAGCCCAGTCAGCCAACCAGGAAGCTCTTTGTTGTGGGGGAGAGGAGCCCAGTCAGCCAACCAGGAAACTCTTTGTTGTGAGGGAGAGGAGCCCAGTCAGCCAACCAGGAAACTCTTTGTTGTGGAGGAGAGGAGCTCAGCCAGCCAGGAAACTCTTTGTTATGAGGGAGAGGAGCCCAGCCAACCAGGAAACTCTTTGTTGTGGGGGGAGAGGAGCCCAGCCAGCCAACCAGGAAACTCTTTGTTGTGGGGGAGAGGAGCCCAGTCAGCCAACCAGGAAACTCTTTATTGTGGGGGAGAGGAGCCCAGCCAACCAGGAAACTCTTTGTTGTGGGGGAGAGGAGCCCAGTCAGCCAACCAGGAAACTCTTTGTTGTGGGGGAGAGGAGCCCAGCCAACCAGGAAACTCTTTGTTGTGGGGGAGAGGAGCCCAGTCAGCCAACCAGGAAACTCTTTGTTGTGGGGGAGAGGAGCCCAGTCAGCCAACCAGGAAACTCTTTGTTGTGGGGGAGAGGAGCCCAGTCAGCCAACCAAGAAACTCTTTGTTGTGGGGGAGAGGAGCCCAGTCAGCCAACCAGGAAGCTCTTTGTTATGGGGGAGAGGAGCCCAGTCAGCCAACCAGGAAACTCTTTGTTGTGGGGGAGAGGAGCCCAGCCAGGAAACTCTTTGTTGTGGGGGAGAGGAGCCCAGCCAGGAAACTCTTTGTTGTGGGGGAGAGGAGCCCAGCCAACAAGGAAACTCTTTGTTGTGGGGGAGAGGAGCCCAGACAGGAAACTCTTTGTTATGAGGGAGAGGAGCCCAGCCAACCAGGAAACTCTTTGTTGTGGGGGAGAGGAGCCCAGCCAGGAAACTCTTTGTTGTGGGGGAGAGGAGCCCAGTCAGCCAACGAGGAAGCTCTTTGTTGTGGGGGAGAGGAGCCCAGTCAGCCAACCAGGAAACTCTTTGTTGTGGGGGAGAGGAGCCCAGTCAGCCAACCAGGAAACTCTTTGTTGTGGGGGAGAGGAGCCCAGCCAGCCAACCAGGAAACTCTTTGTTGTGGGGGAGAGGAGCCCAGCCAGCCAACCAGGAAACTCTTTGTTGTGGGGGAGAGGAGCCCAGTCAGCCAACCAGGAAACTCTTTGTTGTGGGGGAGAGGAGCCCAGCCAGCCAACCAGGAAACTCTTTGTTGTGGGGGAGAGGAGCCCAGTCAGCCAACCAGGAAACTCTTTGTTGTGGGGGAGAGGAGCCCAGTCAGCCAACCAGGAAACTCTTTGTTGTGGGGGAGAGGAGCCCAGTCAGCCAAACAGGAAACTCTTTGTTGTGGGGGAGAGGAGCCCAGCCAGCCAACCAGGAAACTCTTTGTTGTGGGTGGAGAGGAGCCCAGCCAGCCAACCAGGAAACTCTTTGTTGTGGGGGAGAGGAGCCCAGCCAACCAGGAAACTGTTTGTTGTGGGGGAGAGGAGCCCAGTCAGCCAACCAGGAAACTCTTTGTTGTGGGGGAGAGGAGCCCAGTCAGCCAACCAGGAAGCTCTTTGTTGTGGGGGAGAGGAGCCCAGTCAGCCAACCAGGAAACTCTTTGTTGTGGGGGAGAGGAGCTCAGCCAGGAAACTCTTTGTTGTGGGGGAAAGGAGCCCAGCCAGGAAACTCTTTGTTGTGGGGGAGAGGAGCCCAGCCAGGAAACTCTTTGTTGTGGTGGAGAGGAGCCCAGCCAACAAGGAAACTCTTTGTTGTGGGGGAGAGGAGCCCAGACAGGAAACTCTTTGTTATGAGGGAGAGGAGCCCAGACAGGAAACTCTTTGTTGTGGGGGAGAGGAACCCAGTCAGCCAACCAGGAAACTCTTTGTTGTGGGGGAGAGGAGCCCAGTCAGCCAACCAGGAAGCTCTTTGTTGTGGGGGAGAGGAGCCCAGTCAGCCAACCAGGAAACTCTTTGTTGTGAGGGAGAGGAGCCCAGTCAGCCAACCAGGAAACTCTTTGTTGTGGAGGAGAGGAGCTCAGCCAGCCAGGAAACTCTTTGTTATGAGGGAGAGGAGCCCAGCCAACCAGGAAACTCTTTGTTGTGGGGGGAGAGGAGCCCAGCCAGCCAACCAGGAAACTCTTTGTTGTGGGGGAGAGGAGCCCAGTCAGCCAACCAGGAAACTCTTTATTGTGGGGGAGAGGAGCCCAGCCAACCAGGAAACTCTTTGTTGTGGGGGAGAGGAGCCCAGTCAGCCAACCAGGAAACTCTTTGTTGTGGGGGAGAGGAGCCCAGCCAACCAGGAAACTCTTTGTTGTGGGGGAGAGGAGCCCAGTCAGCCAACCAGGAAACTCTTTGTTGTGGGGGAGAGGAGCCCAGTCAGCCAACCAGGAAACTCTTTGTTGTGGGGGAGAGGAGCCCAGTCAGCCAACCAAGAAACTCTTTGTTGTGGGGGAGAGGAGCCCAGTCAGCCAACCAGGAAGCTCTTTGTTATGGGGGAGAGGAGCCCAGTCAGCCAACCAGGAAACTCTTTGTTGTGGGGGAGAGGAGCCCAGCCAGGAAACTCTTTGTTGTGGGGGAGAGGAGCCCAGCCAGGAAACTCTTTGTTGTGGGGGAGAGGAGCCCAGCCAACAAGGAAACTCTTTGTTGTGGGGGAGAGGAGCCCAGACAGGAAACTCTTTGTTATGAGGGAGAGGAGCCCAGCCAACCAGGAAACTCTTTGTTGTGGGGGAGAGGAGCCCAGCCAGGAAACTCTTTGTTGTGGGGGAGAGGAGCCCAGTCAGCCAACGAGGAAGCTCTTTGTTGTGGGGGAGAGGAGCCCAGTCAGCCAACCAGGAAACTCTTTGTTGTGGGGGAGAGGAGCCCAGTCAGCCAACCAGGAAACTCTTTGTTGTGGGGGAGAGGAGCCCAGTCAGCCAACCAGGAAACTCTTTGTTGTGGGGGAGAGGAGCCCAGTCAGCCAACCAGGAAACTCTTTGTTGTGGGGGAGAGGAGCCCAGCCAGCCAACCAGGAAACTCTTTGTTGTGGGGGGAGAGGAGCCCAGCCAGCCAACCAGGAAACTCTTTGTTGTGGGGGAGAGGAGCCCAGCCAACCAGGAAACTCTTTGTTGTGGGGGAGAGGAGCCCAGTCAGCCAACCAGGAAACTCTTTGTTGTGGGGGAGAGGAGCCCAGTCAGCCAACCAGGAAGCTCTTTGTTGTGGGGGAGAGGAGCCCAGTCAGCCAACCAGGAAACTCTTTGTTGTGGGGGAGAGGAGCTCAGCCAGGAAACTCTTTGTTGTGGGGGAGAGGAGCCCAGCCAGGAAACTCTTTGTTGTGGGGGAGAGGAGCCCAGCCAGCCAACCAGAAAACTCTTTGTTGTGGTGGAGAGGAGCCCAGCCAGGAAACTCTTTGTTGTGGGGAGAGGAGCCCAGCCAACCAGGAAACTCTTTGTTGTGGGGGAGAGGAGCCCAGCCAGGAAACTCTTTGTTGTGGGGGAGAGGAGCTCAGTCAGCCAACCAGGAAACTCTTTGTTGTGGGGGAGAGGAGCTCAGCCAGGAAACTCTTTGTTGTGGGGGAGAGGAGCTCAGCCAGCAAACTCGAGGCATAGACTATTTTAATAGTAGTATTTTAATACTGTTTGTATGTATATAGTATCACGTATCTGTCGTCTACATTTAGCACAGGTTGAACTTGATGGACGTACGTCTTTTTTCAACCTCATCTACTATGTAACTATGTAAGTATTATAGTGCAGATTTCTTTGCCTACAATTACCCCACTTTTACCTTAACACATCACGCACCAAGGGGCGTATTTTTCAGAGCCTTTGAGATGAAAAACTGGGGCAAAAGAACAGCGCCAGATTTAGCAAAGGAAATAATCCCACATGGTTTTATGGGTGCGATGTTATTGCACAGATCTCGCTCCCGTTTTGCAGCCGGAGAGACTTTAGCCAGCAGAACACAACGGAGCCCATCGGGTGGAAGTTACAGAAAAGTAGCCTTATTGAATTCTTCCTTACGCTCTTCACTCGCTTAACGGAGATTTAAACCGCCACGAAATTCCGGCGGCAGATTCTCCGGGGACCCCCTGCTTCCTATACGTGTAAATAAAAGCGGGTCCCAGAGGCCAAGTCGCTCCTAGGGTCAAAGTGAACTAATGGCAGTGACATGATTATTAAGTGACAAACGTGTGCTACCTTTATCTATCTGTAATCTTCAGCCAAAGAGATAAAGTGGCATTGTAATAAAGACCGCATAGATTTACAAGGGCCCCGATGAAAATAGAAAAATGCTCATTTTTGCACAAGAAGCAAAATAAGTGAAAATATCGGGGCCTGTGTACTAAGCGCCACAAACAGCTTTTTGGGCGCGACATTTGGCGTACAGATGTCTTGATTTCAATTGCGCTTGTACTAAGATGTGTGTGCGGCTCTGTACTAAGATGATATTTCTCCATTTGCATCTTCAGCGGTAACTTTTTTCCCCCTTTTTTATTTCGCACAGAAATGGCTGCCGCTGGGCGCATAGAAATGGCTGGCGCTGGGTGCAGAGAAATGGCGGCGCTGGGTGCACAGAAATAGCTGGCACTGGGCACACAGAAATGGTGGCGCTCGGCGCACAGAAATGGCGGCGCTGGGCGCACAGAAATGGCTGGCGCTGGGCGCACAGAAATGGCTGGCGCTGGATGCACAGAAATGGCGGTGCTGGGTCCACAGAAATGGCTGGCGCTGGATGCACAGAAATGGCGGTGCTGGGCGTACAGAAATGGCTGGCGCTGGGCACACAGAAATGGCGGTGCTGGGCGCACAGAAATGGCGGCGCTGGGCGCACAGAAATGGCGGCGCTGGGCGCACAGAAATGGCTGGCGCTGGGCGCACACAAATGGTGGCGCTGGGCGCACAGAAATGGCTGGCGCTGGGCGCACAGAAATGGCTGGCGCTGGGTGCACAGAAATGGCGGCGCTGGGTGCACAGAAATGGCCGGTGCTGGGTGCACAGAAATGGTGGTGCTGGGAGTACAGAAATGGCGGCGCTGGGCACACAGAAATGGCGGAACTGGGCGCACAGAAATGGCGGCGCTGGGCACACAGAAATGGCGGAGATGGGTGCACAGAAATGGCTGGCGCTGGGCGCACAGAATTGGCTGGCGCTGGGAGTACAGAAATGGCGGCGCTGGGCGCACAGAAATGGCGGAGATGGGTGCACAGAAATGGTTGGCGCTGGGTGCACAGAAATGGCTGGCGCTGGGCGTACAGAAATGGTGGCGCTGGGCGCACAGAAATGGCAGGTGCTCGGCGCACAGAAATGGCCGGCGCTGGGCGCACAGAAATGGCGGCGCTGGGTGCACAGAAATGGCTGGCGATGGGTACACAGAAATGGCTGGCGCTGGGTGCACAGAAATGGCGGCGCTTGGCGTACAGAAATGGCGGCGCTGGGCGTACAGAAATGGCGGCGCTGGGCGCACAGAAATGGCGGAGATGGGTGCACAGAAATGGCGGCGCTGGGTGCACCGAAATGGCCGGCGCAGGGCGTACAGAAATGGCTGGCGCTGGGCGCACAGAAATGGCGGCGCTGGGTGCACAGAAATGGCTGGCGCTGGGTGCACAGAAATGGCGGCGCTGGGCGTACATAAATGGCGGTGCTGGGCGCACAGAAATGACCGGTGCTGGGCGCACAGAAATGACCAGCACTGGGCATTCAGAAATGGTGATGCTGGGTACGTAGAAATGGCCGGCGCTGGGCGCACACAAATGGCGGCACTTGGTGCACAGAAATGGTGGCGCTGGGCTCATAGAAATAGCGGCGTTGGGAACACAGAAATCGCGTCACAGCGCACAGAAATGTCCGCCGCTCGGTATACAGAAATGGCGGTGCTAGGCGCACAGAAATGGTGGCACTGGGCGCACAGAATTGGCAGCCTTGGGCGCACAGAAATGGCGGCATTCGGCGCACAGAAATGGCGGCGCTGGGTGCACAGATGTTACTGGAATGTACTAGAAAAAGCAGCAAAATATCCGCCAAGTGCCACACTAAAAATTCTGTTTATATCGTTAGCGCAGAATTAAGTCGCTTTGTATCAACCCAGCCATGTGCCTGACGCAGCGCGGAGGTTTCACTACACAGGGAAAGTAATGTGTTATTGTCACAGCGCGGCGATTATACATAATATGGCGCTAATACTATATATTTACTGATACCGGTTATAAATAAAATATAGATCTTTTTATTTTAATATAAATTGTATCAGTCAGGTTTTGAACACGATGCGATGCATCAAAAGTAACAACAAAGTGTCATATGTGTCACATAACACAAGGTTTGTGGCACTTATTAGCACTGAAACTGTGATGCACAATACAATTTAAGATCCGTTTTTAGGATACAGCACTGAATGAAGGCCCCTGTACCTTAAAGGCGCAATTCATGCTTTTAAAAAATATATTATTTTTTTTTTTTTTTTTTTTTAACATACTGTAGGATAGAAGCAGGGGGTCTCCGGAAGTGAACCCCGTTAATTTCAGCTCCGGGGACCCCCTGCTTCCGGAGATACAGAGCTCCGAAGGGGCTGCCGGTATCTTGGCAACGTTTAAAGATCCTGGGTTTTGTGGGCCAATAGGAAGCCGCAGTGGATGACATTCACGGAGCTTCGAAACTCCGCCATCACGGGATCCCAGCTAGCCGAGCTGAGCGGCTGCCGGCGCCCCCTACGGAGGTCTGTATCTCCAGAAGCAGGGGGTCCCCTGAGCTGAAATGAATGGGGTTCACTTCCGGGGACCCCCCGCTTCAATCCTATGTTAAAGAATAAAAATCACCTGCTTGGATTGCATCTTATGGGGCAATTAAATCTTCCTATAGAAGCTGATATATTCTGTAAATAAAAGCTGATTTTGACGCTTATTATTCGGTTAACTGCGTCACTTCTGCGGTTCTACCTTGTTTTCACGTAGAAGCGTTTATGAAAGAGGAAATCGCCTGTATACTATCAAAGTTTGGAGGTGCTGCATGCGTCGGGAAGGGGGGAGGGGGGAGATCAGGCATTATTACATTACATCGGCCCGGGTCTGTGCATCCGAAACAATGAAAAGGCCACAGAACGCGCAGTAAACATGAACCCCTATAGCGCCAGAGGTGGTCTGCGTAGGGCCGCCAAACAGGAGACAAGGGGACGTCTTGCTCCGCAGAATTTACAATCTAAACGCATGTCTGGTAATCCCATTTTAGGTTTGTTACTTGGGGTGTGTGGCAGGACGGCCTGTAGGCCAGGTCAGACAATAGTCTGTCTGTTAACATTACCTGGCGCAGTTCTTACCAAGAGAACAGCTTTAACAGCCTGTGAGCCACCTGTTTAGCAGTGGCTGATCTCACAGGGAAGGCCTCAGGATATCTGGTGGCATAATCTGCAACAACTAGTATGAAGTTATGTCCCTTCGCAGAGGGATCTAAAGGTCATAGCAGATCTACACCAAACCTCTCGAATGGGACCGAGACCAAGGGCAAAGGAACCAAGGGAGTCGGCTTCTGTCCCTGTTGGCTAGTTAACTGAAATTCAGGACATGTCTCACATAGTTTCATGATATCACCATATATGCCTGGCCAGTAGAACCGGGACGAGATGCGGCCGGTGGTTTTAACTCTGCCCAAATGACCACCCCATGGGAGAGTATGGGCAAGGGTAAACACTGTTTTAATAAAAACTTTAGGGACCAATATTTGTTGAATGACCTCCCCTGTTTGTTGTAACTTTATTCATACGATATAGGATTCAGTAGTTCGAAATGTGGAAACACCCTTACACTTTGTTCATTCACTATGTTATCATTGACCCATACCACCTTCTCATATTGTCTAGCCAGAGCTGGGTCTTCCCTCTGCCTCTGACGAAGTCTGGAAATTCCCATATCTGTGTGTTCCCCATCCTGGTCATCTCCTGCCATGACTTGCAGTCTGTTTGGCTGACTAAGGTTAACAAGAGTCCCAGCCTTTCTTAACCAGTCCTCTTTTTCCACACGTCTCTGTTTACGCGTCTTTAGGAGGTGGCGTAAGTGGGGAAAGATCTCTGGGGAAAAGGGGAACAAGTCCCCAGGCTTCTCTGGTATCGGATTAGGGGCCAACAATGTTCCCAAGTAGGGCCATTCTCGGCCAAGTAGAAGAGGGGCAGGTAGCCAGGAGCAACTCCTACTAGTATCTAGCCTCCCGATCATTGATGCGGAGGAGGATGTTCGCCGTCGGGTATTTCTTTGTATCCCCATGGATACATTCGATATTCCATGGAGATTCATAGGATAGTCGGTTGTTTTTAATTAGGCCCTCTAGGATCAGGGTTTTTTCAGATCCTGAGTCCACAAGGGCTTTTACTGTTTTCCCCTCTACTGATGCTGGGACCAACCACGGATCGTGGTCCCCTCGGAGAGAAACCATGGCAGTGGTTCTGGCATAGGAACAGTCCATCTTATCCTCTCCTGAGTCAGCAAACTCGGTCGTTAGTCGAGCCTCTCGACGGTGATCGGCGTTCGGACCTCTCCGCTGTGGGACGGGTTCCTCCCTTCTGTTTGGTGGTGGAATCCTCTCCACGGGTGATGGGAGTCCAGGATCTCGGGGGATACTGTGGTTGGCATCCTCCCTTTGGTGATCCAATGGCCTCAATCCGGGACGGTCGTCTCTGAGAGTTTGTACGCGGACCCCTCCGAGATGGGAAAGGGTCTTCCGATCGGGTTGACTGGACATCCCGAGCTTGCGGATGGTAGACCCTCGATTGTCTGCTCTTCTGCCTGTGGCATCACCGCAAGTAGCTGATGTTTGCGTGGGCTGATCCCAGCTACCCTCTTGGCTGTCATCCCGAAGAAAGTTTTGCACCATGCGGGCCGCTGAATCTAGGGAAGTTACAGCATGCTTTTTTACCCAGGAGCGGGAGGAGAGGGCCAGTATCTGTATGAACTGCTCGAGCACAAACTGTTCAAGGATCTCTGCCTTGATATGCTTCTCTGGTTGTATACACCTGGTACATAAGTCTACTAAGCGGTGGGCTATGACCCGGAGTCTGTCTCTGTTGGTGTATTTGACAGTCCGGAAGCGCTGTCGGTAGGTCTCTGGATGAGGCCTAGGCGATCCAGAATAGCAGCCTTTAGTCGCTAATAGTCCGTGGCCTCGTCTGTCAGAAGAGCCTGGTAGGCTGCCTGAGCTTCTCCTATGAGGAGTGGCGCCAGAGTAATTACCCAGTGATCAACTATCCAGCCGTGAGCCATGGATACCCTTTCAAAAGTGATGAGGAATGCCTCTGGGTCTTCTGTTGGCTTCATTTTAGGCAGCATCACCGGTGGGTTATTTGGTATCTCTGGTCTGACTGAGGCTGGACTTGGAGCCAGCATTTGGAGGAGCTTTTCTGTTTGCTGAGCCTGCATCTCATCTCGCTGGGCTTGCTGGTGCAGGAACTGAGAAAAAATTTCCTCCATTTTCCTTTTCTTTATATATATATTTTTTTAATTTGTGTGGCCCTCTGGATACAGGGGCCATCCGATCCCACTTCTGACACCACCTGGAGCAGGATGGCCTGTAGGCAAGGTCAGATAATAGTCCACACGTGCAGTTTCAGGGTAAACCAAATGTTGAGTGGTTTTATTTCTCTACAACTCAAATAAACATTTGGGCACACTGTCCTTTTAAGATAAAACAAAACTAATAAAAAGAACGCCTACTTCCCATTGGGAGATCTTACTAAACATTCCAGGCCCTATCTATCGGGCTGGCTGGCTTTGTCCAGTTCCCAACCCCTAAACATATACCACAATAGTTACAATATTAAAGTCCTTACTGTATCTTTATTTGGGAATCTCTGTCCCTAGAAAGAGTTTAGGAAATCCTTCTGGATAGGAACTTGCACAGGACAGCTCTATGGTCTGAGTCAGCCACCTACTACAAGCAGTAGCCTCCTTATCAAGCTGGTTGTCAGCTGTCTTAGCTTTCTTCCTTATTTATCAAGTATTCCTACTGGGTTCACCTTCTGAGTGCTGGATGAAGGACTCAGCTGTATGTTTCCCAGGCATAATTATCAGTACCTGACTTCACCCTGTCACAGGATGTCTGACATTTTCTAACAAATACCGCTAATTAGACATTAAAACCTTCCATTTCCATGGGATTTGGGGTCAAATAATATTATTTTATACCCTTGACAGGAACCGAACTCTAGAGGTTTCTCACCTGAGAGAACATTGTGTCGCAATAATATGGGAACTAACCACTTCAGTGCCGGCGCTGCAATAGCGATGAAGGGGTTACGTTCATCAAGACAAGAACATCATATATATATATATATATATATATATATATTTATATATATTTATATATATATATATATATAAAAAAATACTGAGTTAAGTTATGGTGAGTAAAAAAAGTGACAAAAACCCTCCACAGGAAAGCAAATATGCAAATATAACTGCATATATACAGTTATATTTGCATATATATATATATATATATATATATATATATATATATATATATATATATATATATATATATATATACAGACCTGTCTAAGACATGGGAATGTGTTCACAAGTGATATTCTTTATTGGCTATACAGTATGCTAACGTTGGAGGTTTTTTGTTGCCACCATAACTTAAAAGGTGATATGGTATATATATATATATATATATATATATATATATATATATATATATATATATATATATACATACACACATACAGTATATAGTGTATATTTATAAAAACGAGACAGCACACAAAGGTAGTACTGTAGTTAAAAAAAACTGTATTGAGTGGTGTACTTAGTGCTCCCTTGAGAAAGCTCCCTCTGTGAGGACCGAAACGTCGGTGTGTGCCACGTACTTCAATACAGGTTTTTTTTAACTACTACCTTTGTGTGCTGTCTCGTTTTTCCTGCATGGCTGTCCAGTGAAAACACTGTATCTATCTCTATCTTACCTCTAAGGGATAAGCACCAACATCTACTCCAACTCCACGTGAGTGCCAGCTGCCTTACTGACTATGTATATATACACACACACTATAGCACATATATAATACAATATTGTATTATATTTATGCTGTAAGTAAGCAAAAAGGGTGGTTAAGTACAATTTATTTAAGTACAGATAATTCTACAGTAAAGAGGTTTCAAATTTCCTGCAGATTTGACAATAAATCTTTTGCCCCTTAAAGGGTGTAAATACAGCATACGCCGCACACTCCCAGCTATATACATACACACATATATATATACTCTATATAAGTTAGGAAATAATGATATTACCTGCTGTAATGGTTTGTTTCCTCTTTTTGTCTTGTACAGCTGCCGTAAAAAGACAGGTTTGGGCGTATTTAGACAAGGTCGTCAAAAGCAGAGGTATATACATATATATATATATATATATATACACACACAATACATATATATACATTTATTTACTACTGTAGAATTATAGAATGTTTAACTATGGTTTTCTATTCCCAATTAAAGAAATGCCCCCAAATGGCTGACCCGTAGATCAAACTGTTATATGGGGTAATAGGAGGAGTTATATGTAGCGGTTATATGGGATAATATGAGTTATAGGGAGCGGTTCTTTGGGGTAGTAGGAGGCGTTATAAGGAGGGGTTATATGGGATAATAGGAGGAGTTATAGGGAGCGGTTATATGGGGTAATAGGAGGCGTTATAAGGAGGGGTATATGGGATAATAGGAGGAATTATAGGGAGCGGTTATATGGGGTAATAGGAGGAGTTATAGGGAGCGGTTATATGGGATAATAGGAGGAGTTATAGGGAGCGGTTATATGGGGTAATAGGAGGCGTTATAAGGAGGGGTATATGGGATAATAGGAGGAATTATAGGGAGCGGTTATATGGGGTAATAGGAGGAGTTATAGGTAGCGGTTATATGGGATAATATAAGTTATAGGGAGCGGTTCTTTGGGGTAGTAGGAGGAGTTATAGGGAGCAGTTATATGGGGTAATAGGAGGAGTTATAGGCAGCGGTTATATGGGGTAATAGGAGGAGTTATAGGGAGAGGTTATATGGGGTAATAGGAGGAGTTATAGGGAGAGGTTAGATGGGGTAATAGGAGGAGTTATAGGGAGCGGTTATATGGGGTAATAGGAGGAGGTATAGGGAGCGGTTATATGGGATAATAGGAGGAGTTATAGGGAGCGGTTATATGGGGTAATAGGAGGCGTTATAAGGAGGGGTATATGGGATAATAGGAGGAATTATAGGGAGCGGTTATATGGGGTAATAGGAGGAGTTATAGGTAGCGGTTATATGGGATAATATAAGTTATAGGGAGCGGTTCTTTGGGGTAGTAGGAGGAGTTATAGGGAGCAGTTATATGGGGTAATAGGAGGAGTTATAGGCAGCGGTTATATGGGGTAATAGGAGGAGTTATAGGGAGAGGTTATATGGGGTAATAGGAGGAGTTATAGGGAGAGGTTAGATGGGGTAATAGGAGGAGTTATAGGGAGCGGTTATATGGGGTAATAGGAGGAGGTATAGGGAGCGGTTATATGGGATAATAGGAGGAGTTATAGGGAGAGGTTAGATGGGGTAATAGGAGGAGTTATAGGGAGCGGTTATATGGTGTAATAGGAGGAGGTATAGGGAGCGGTTATATGGGATAATAGGAGGAGTTATAGGGAGCGGTTATATGGGGTAATAGGAGGAGTTATAGGGAGCGGTTATATGGGGTAATAGGAGGAGTTATAACCTCTACCTAAATGTATATGGGGTAATAGGAGGAGTTATAAGGGGTAATAGGAGGAGTTATAGGGAGAGGTTATATGGGGTAATAGGAGGAGTTATACGGAGCGGTTATATGGGGTAATAGGAGGATTTATAGGGAGTGCTTATGTGGGGTAATAGGAGGTGGTATAGGGAGGGTTTATATGGGGTAATAGAGGGTGTTATAGGGAGGGGTTACGGTATGTGGGGTAATAGGAAGTGTCTAGGATCTGTTGCCGTGTGAGGGGACGGAGCCAGGATCTACACAGAGGGTGGCGCTTTTAAGAGTGGGTGTGGCTAATGTGGTAAATGTGGGTGTGGTGTCCGAGGGAGGCGGGGCCATGAGATACCGTCTGAATCTCCCGCCTTTTCCAATTCTAACAGAAATGTTCCATTCCCCCGTCAGCTCCCGTAACCCTGACGATGCGGGCGTGAGAAATGGGGTGAATGTGATCATATGGAGAAATGTATAATGCAGCATTCCCATCATGCAACACCAGACATGTCCTACACCAAACATCCATTGTCCCCTATAGAATGTATATGCAGTGTCAGACAAGCCAGGCACTGCTTCTTATACAGTACATGGCCTCATCACGTTTTTTTCAGCTATCTGATATATATATATATA
>NC_134492.1:59128546-59221046 GCF_040206685.1 Ascaphus truei | reverse complement strand
CTGCCTTAACCCTTTGCAAAACCAAATTAGGCGAGCTCCGACCGTCCCCTATAACACAAAGAAAGCCCTGTCCAATTAGGGCATGGGGGCATGACCCTTGACCTGAGTTGCCATGGAGTAGGGTTGGCAGGTGGCTTCTCCAAAAATACTGAAACACAAAACAGAGCACAACGCTCGCTCTAGTAATTATTATTTATTGACGTTTTTATTATTTTCAAAAATGGGTGCTACCTATGTACTAAGGTTAATAGATTTTAACACGTAAATGAGAGGCTGATGAGGTCAGTCTGTCATTCACAGAGAGTACATTTATGGTGCACACCACACTAATTATTTACTTATTTTATAGTGAACAAACGTGATTAAGTGAAGAAATGAATAAAACACATTAAAATGTAACACGTGGTGCCAAGATCTGTAATGGCTGCTGCCTCGAGTTAATCGCCATTAACAATGACATAGTAGGAGCAGTAGAATAGTATTCAACTATGTCAATCTAGTATAGTTATTGACACATACTTAGCTGCAATGGCTAAAGGTATGATCATAAAATGTAATGACACCTAATTAGCCACAGTGCCACATAGCACTTCTCTCATGCAAACATAGGGTTAATGACAACAATATAAGATCATGTATTACACAATGGATATACAGTATTGACTCCCACTCAGCTTGAATTCACATAAGACAGTATAATCATACTGTTATACAATGTCAGACAGCCGTATGATATATAAAGGATAATAATTCTCAATTCCATCAATTATCTAGGAAGCCGACCAGACATGTAATAATATTGTAGCATTAACAACAAAGTATATCCAGACAACAGCAACTCTTGGATATCAGTTACTGTGCTGTGCATGGATATAAGTTACCACGAGTCTCTCACAATGCACGCTGCAACTCAGAATCACACGTTAATAACAGAGCTGTGGGATCCCTTAGCTAGCTAAACTCACATATGAGAAAGCTGCTTTCTAATGGCAGCGCAGTTCCAACATCACTGCCAAGGTTTACTTTGGACTCACTCACTCTAGGGACAGTGATGATATCGCACTGTTAGCTTGTATTGCAATCGTGTGTTGTATTGTTGCTATTCTGAAGTATTACAGCATCAGTAGTAAACATGCGAGATCCCAAGCGCAATGGCGACAGCAGTCAGCAGATCTGCGGCACCACGTGACGTCACTACGCCCTACGCGTTTCTCTCCAGGCGGAGCTTCATCAGGGGCAGGTGAGTACAGGGAACACCACACTATTGCGTATATATAGTATCCCTTAATTGTAAATAATACATGCAGCACCAGGCTCAAAAGTCATGTGACTATACATTAACCTATCGGATTGCCTGGATTGGTGATGCATAATTGCACAGATTGTCTTTAGACTCTCTTTAGTCATTGCTATAGCATCCATTGATGTACTACTTAACCCTTTGGATGAAAAATAAGGGATAGCAAATGTGCAAGCCCTGTATTGTTTAAAACACTATGAACTAATAAACACTATAATTATATCTAATTTATTTATTAAACAGTTTTAAGAAAAATAGAAAAAAATATATAAAAATATAAATTCTAAAAATGATATACACCTGCCCCTGACGAAGCTCCGCCTGGAGAGAAACGCGTAGGGCGTAGTGACGTGGTGACGTCACGTCACGTGGTGCCGCCGATCTGCTGACTGCCGTCGCCATTGCGCTTGGGATCTTGCATGTTTACTACTGATGCTGCAATACAGCTAAGTACTTCTTACTGTTACTGTTACTTACTAAGTACTGTTTCTTTGAGGAGGTAAGTAGGAATTTAGACCAGGGTAATGCTGTTGATGTGGTCTACTTAGATTTTGCAAAGGCTTTTGATACGGTTTCACACAAGAGGTTGGTGTACAAAATAAAGAAAGTTGGACTCAGTAATAATATATGCACCTGGATTGAAAACTGGTTAAAGGACAGACAACAGAAGGTTGTCATAAATGGAACTTTTTCAGGTTGGGCTAAAGTCGTGAGTGGAGTACCTCAGGGATCGGTACTGGAACCCCTGCTTTTTAACTTGTTTATTAATGACCTTGAGGTTGGCATCGAGAGCAAAGTCTCCATCTTTGCTGATGATACTAAATTGTGTAAGGTGATAGAATCAGAGCAGGATGTAATTTCTCTTCAGAAGGACTTGGAGAGACTGGAAACGTGGGCAGGTAAATGGCAAATGAGGTATAATACAGATAAATGTAAGGTTATGCATTTGGGATGCAAGAATAAAAAGGCAACTTACAAATTAAATGGAGATATATTGGGGGAATCTTTGATGGAGAAGGATTAGAAGTGCTTGTAGAGTGCAGGTGTAGCAATAGTGCCCAATGTCATGCAGTAGCTGCAAAGGCAAACAAGATCTTATCTTGCATCAAACGGGCAATGGATGGAAGGGAATTATACATAATTATGCCCATTTACAAAGCATTAGTAAGACCACACCTTGAATATGGAGTACAATTTTGGGCACCAATCCTAAGAAAAGACATTATGGAACTAGAGAGAGTGCAGAGAAGAGCCACCAAATTAATGAATAGGATGGACAATCTAATTTATGAGGAGAGGCTAGCTAAATTAGATTTATTTACATTAGAAAAGAGGCGTCTAAGAGGGGATATGATAACTATATACAAATATATTTGGGGACAATAGAAGGAGCTTTCAAAAGAACTATTCATCCCACGGGCAGTACAAAGGACTCGGGGCCATCCCTTAAGGTTGGAGGAAAGGAAATTTCACCAGCAACAAAGGAAAGGGTTCTTTACAGTAAGGGCAGTTAAAATGTGGAATTCATTACCCATGGAGACGGTGATGGCAGATACAATAGATTTGTTCAAAAAAAGGTTGGACTTCTTTTTAGATGGGAAAGGTATACAGGGATATACCAAATAAGTATACATGGGAAGGATGTTGATCCAGGGATTTATCCGATTGCCAATTCTTGGAGTCAGGAAGGAATTAATTTTTCCCCTTAATAGGGTTTTTTGTTTGCCTTCCTCTGGATCAATAAGTAAGTATAGATATAGGATAAAGTATCTGTTGTCTAAATTTAGCATAGGTTGAACTTGATGGACCTATGTCTTTTTTCAACCTCATCTACTATGTAACTATGTAACTTCAGAATAGCAACAATACAACACACGATTGCAATACAAGCTAACAGTGCGATATCATCACTGTCCCTAGAGTGAGTGAGTCCAAAGTAAACCTTGGCAGTGATGTTGGAACTGCGCTGCCTTTAGAAAGCAGCTTTCTCATATGTGAGTTTAGCTAGCTAAGGGATCCCACAGCTCTGTTATTAACGTGTGATTCTGAGTTGCAGCGTGCATTGTGAGAGACTCGTGGTAACTTATATCCATGCACAGCACAATAACTGATATCCAAGAGTTGCTGTTGTCTGGATATACTTTGTTGTTAATGCTACAATATTATTACATGTCTGGTCGGCTTCCTAGATAATTGATGGAATTGAGAATTATTATCCTTTATATATCATACGGCTGTCTGACATTGTATAACAGTATGATTATACTGTCTTATGTGAATTCAAGCTGAGTGGCATTGTGGCTAATTAGGTGTCATTACATTTTATGATCATACCTTTAGCCATTGCAGCTAAGTATGTGTCAATAACTATACTAGATTGACATAGTTGAATATTGTTCTACGGCTGCTCCTACAATGTCATTGTTAATGACGATTAACTCAAGGCAGCAGCCATTATAGATCTTGGCACCACGTGTTACATTTTAATGTGTTTTATTCATTTCTTCACTTAATCACGTTTGTTCACTATAAAGTATTCCCTATAAAATAAGTAAATAATTAGTGTGGTGTGCACCATAAATCTGTGAATGATTCACTCTCTGTGAATGACAGACTGATCTCATCAGCCTTTCATTTATGTGTTAAAATACAAAAATACTGGACACAATAGTGAAAGGTGTGACACTCTCGAGACACACACACACACACACACACACACACACACACACACACACACACACACACACACACACACACACACACACACACACACACACACACACACACACACACACCCCTCTCTACGGTTCATGCTGTTACCTCCTCTCCTAGGCCCCACCCTGAGGCTTCTGACACCTCCTCCTGATTGGCTGCTGCTGATTAATGCAGCCAATCAGGATGGAGGAAGCTGCCCAGCCCCCTAGCAGCAGCCCTGCCCTCTCCCTGCTTGGAGAAATCCCGCTGCCCCCCAAGCCGGTCATGTCACTACAGTAGAGGTAACGTTTATTCTAACATTTGCCGTAAACTAGCCGGGTTACGTGCTGGGTGTGTGCTGGGTGTGTGCTGGGTGTGTGCAGGGTGTGTGCAGGGTGTGTGCAGGGTGTGTGCTGGGTGTGTGCTGGGTATGTGCTGGGTGTGTGCTGGGTGTGTGCTGGGTGTGTGCTGGGTGTGTGCTGGGTGTGTGCTGGGTGTGTGCTGGGTGTGTATTGGGTGTGTGCTGGGTGTGTGCTGGGTGTGTGCTGGGTGTGTGCTGGGTGTGTGCTGGGTGTGTGCAGGGTGTGTGCAGGGTGTGTGCTGGGTGTGTGCTGGGTGTGTGCTGGGTGTGTGCTGGGTGTGTGCTGGGTATGTGCTGGGTGTGTGCTGGGTGTGTGCTGGGTGTGTGCTGGGTGTGTGCAGGGTGTGTGCTGGGTGTGTGCTGGGTGTGTGCTGGGTGTGTATTGGGTGTGTGCTGGGTGTGTGCTGGGTGTGTGCTGGGTGTGTGCTGGGTATGTTCTGGGCTAGTTTAAGGCATTTCTGCATTGACTAACGACCCATAGGATTAACACAGCAGGGATCCCTGGCAGTCCAATTCAGTTTGAATGGGACTGCCAGGGACCCCCGCTGTTAATCTGATAGGCCATTAATCAATGCAGAAATGCTGGGGCTAGTTTAAGGAAAGTTTAAGGCATGTATTCAGAATGTACCTGGGTGTTTCCTGGGTTTTTTGGGGAATTGCCACTGGTTTTTGTTCGAATAAGAGTTGCCTCTACTGTATGTCCAGAGAGGTAATACCGGTATACACATACAAGCCCAGAGAGGTAATACCGGTATACACATACAAGCCCAGAGAGGTAATACCGGTATACACATACACGCCCAGAGAGGTAATACTGGTATACACATACACGCCCAGAGAGGTAATACCGGTATACACATACAAGCCCAGAGAGGTAATACCGGTATACACATACAAGCCCAGAGAGGTAATACCGGTATACACATACACGCCCAGAGAGGTAATACTGGTATACACATACACGCACAGAGAGGTAATACCGGTATACACATACACGCACAGAGTGGTAATACCGGTATACACATACACGCACAGAGAGGTAATACCGGTATACACATACACGCCCAGAGAGGTAATACCGGTATACACATACACGCACAGAGAGGTAATACCGGTATACACATACACGCACAGAGAGGTAATACCGGTATACACATACACGCCCAGAGAGGTAATACCGGTATACACATACACGCACAGAGTGGTAATACCGGTATACACATACACGCCCAGAGAGGTAATACCGGTATACACATACACACCCAGAGAGGTAATACCGGTATACACACACACGCCCAGAGAGGTAATACCGGTATACACATACACGCCCAGAGAGGTAATACCGGTATACACATACACTCCCAGAGAGGTAATACCGGTATACACATACACGCCCAGAGAGGTAATACCGGTATACACATACACGCACAGAGTGGTAATACCGGTATACACATACACGCCCAGAGAGGTAATACCGGTATACACACACACGCCCAGAGAGGTAATACCGGTATACACATACACGCCCAGAGAGGTAATACTGGTATACACATACACGCCCAGAGAGGTAATACCGGTATACACATACACGCACAGAGTGGTAATACCGGTATACACATACACGCCCAGAGAGGTAATACCGGTATACACACACACGCCCAGAGAGGTAATACCGGTATACACATACACACCCAGAGAGGTAATACTGGTATACACACACACGCCCAGAGAGGTAATACCGGTATACACATACACGCCCAGAGAGGTAATACCGGTATACACATACACGCACAGAGTGGTAATACCGGTATACACATACACGCACAGAGAGGTAATACCGGTATACACATACACACCCAGAGAGGTAATACCGGTATACACATACACGCACAGAGAGGTAATACCGGTATACACATACACTGGCGACACACTTTATTCGAGCTCGGCTAGTCCCACGAATTCGGGTATACCCGGGTGTATTGAGGTTTGTGACTGTTTTCTGCCCGAGTGCATTGAGGTATTTTCCAGGCAGGGATTGAAGCATTTTATTCCTGCTGGCTGCAATACTGCACAGTATATATATATATACTGCATTACAATTCATGAATTTATGCCATCTGGTAGACACGCGAAGCATTGCAGCCTATTAAATCCTAATCATTATCATTTAACAGATCAGCCGCCCGTCAGCCAGGCATGAACCCAGGCTGGGAAGGCAAACGCAACGGGGCTTGTCAGAGGTGAGGAGCGGCGCATTCCAGGTATCTGCCAGGTACATACTGGGTATTTGCTCGAATAAAGTGTGTCGGTGCAGTACACGCCCAGAGAGGTAATACCGGTATACACATACACGCACAGAGTGGTAATACCGGTATACACATACACGCCCAGAGAGGTAATACCGGTATACACACACACGCCCAGAGAGGTAATACCGGTATACACATACACGCCCAGAGAGGTAATACCGGTATACTCATACACGCACAGAGAGGTAATACCGGTATACACATACACGCCCAGAGAGGTAATACCGGTATACACATACACGCACAGAGAGAGAATACCGGTATACACATACACACCCAGAGAGGTAATACCGGTATACACATATAGACCCAGAGAGGTAATACCGGTATACACATACACTCCCAGAGAGGTATTACCGGTACACACATACACGCGCAGAGAGGTAATACCTGTATACACACACGCCCAGAGAGGTAATACCGGTATACACATACACACCCAGAGAGGTAATACCGGTATACACATACACGCACAGAGAGGTAATACCGGTATACACATACACTCCCAGAGAGGTAATACCGGTATACACATACACGCCCAGAGAGGTAATACCGGTATACACATACACGCCCAGAGAGGTAATACCGGTATACACATACACGCCCAGAGAGGTAATACCGGTATACACATACACGCCCAGAGAGGTAATACCGGTATACACAGACACGCCCAGAGAGGTAATTCCGGTATACACATACACGCCCAGAGAGGTAATACCGGTATACATATACACGCCCAGAGAGGTAATACCGATATACACATACACGCCCAGAGAGGTAATACCGGTATACACATGCACGCCCAGAGAGGTAATACCGGTATACACATGCACACCCAGAGAGGTAATACCGGTATACACATGCTCACTTTTAAAGCTTTACATTCTTCTGCCCCTCATTACATCTCAGCCCTAATTTCTCGTTATGCACCATCACGACTCTTGCGTTCTTCTCAAGGATGTCTTCTTTCTACCCCCTTTGTATCTAAAGCTCTCTCCCGCCTTAAACCTTTCTCACTTTCTGCCCCACACCTCTGGAATGCTCTTCCCCTCAATACCCGACTAGCCCCCTCGCTATCCACCTTTAAGACCCACCTTAAGACACATCTGCTTAAAGAAGCATATGAGTAGCACTGGATAATCATGGACACATGACACAAAGCTTGGCCTCCTGCAGACGCACTTACTAGTATTCCCTCCTACTGTCTCTGTACGTTCTCCCTACCTACCAATTAGATTGTAAGCTCCTCGGAGCAGGGACTCCTTCCTTAATGTTACTTTTACAGTATGTCTGAAGCACTTATTCCCATGATGTGTTATTTATATTTGTTATTTATATGACATGTATTACTACTGTGAAGCGCTATGTACATTTTATGGCGCTATACAAATAAAGACATACAATACAATACATACACACCCAGAGAGGTAATACCGGTATACACATGCACGCCCAGAGAGGTAATACCGGTATACACATACATGTCCTCACGCACCCGTTTTGGGGTTCATGTTATGGGGTAATGTGGTGTTTGATGTTTATTGTTATGATGGTGTTTGTACTGTACCAGGTAATAAAAAAAAAAAGAAATACAATAATTATATATATATATATATATATATATATATATATATATATATATATATATATATATATATATATATATATATATATATATATGAAGAGGGTGTGATTAAACGTGTTGGTGTTGGGGCATTTTTCACAGCTAGAGGAATTGAGACAGGGCCACAGGATGGGCTCCGGTGTCAGGGCCAGTTGTGGCCCGGTGTTCTCCTAAGAGGCACCCCAGATGTTACGAACCATGAGGGCTCACTGGGTCATGTAACAGCGGTGAGCAAGGTCAGTGGGTGAGCAGGGTGAGGGTCAGTGGGTGAGCAGGGTGAGGGTCAGTGGGTGAGCAGGGTGAGGGTCAGTGGGTGAGCAGGGTGAGGGTCAGTGGGTTAGCAGGGTGACTGGGTGAGCAGGGTCACTTGGTGAGCAGGGTGAGTGTCCCTGGGTGAGCAGGGTGAGGGTCACTGGGTGAGCAGGGTGAGAGTCCCTGGGTGAGCAGGGTCACTGGGTGAGCAGAGTGAGGGTCCCTGGGTGAGCAGGGTGAGGGTCCCTGGGTGAGCAGGGTGAGCGTCAGTGGGTGAGCAGGGTGAGGGTCACTTGGTGAGCAGGGTCACTGGGTGAGCAGGGTGAGGTCACTGGGTGAGCAGGGTCACTGGGTGAGCAGGGTGAGGGTCACTGGGTGAGCAGGGTGAGGGTCACTGGGTGAGCAGGGTCAGGTCACTGGGTGAGCAGGGTCACTGGGTGAGCAGGGTGAGGGTCACTGGGTGAGCAGGGTGAGGGTCACTGGGTGAGCAGGGTGAGGGTCACTGGGTGAGCAGGGTGACTGGGTGAGCAGGGTCAGGTCACTGGGTGAGCAGGGTGAGTTTATTTCCTCCCAAGTGTCTGTGTTTATTTCCTCCCACGTGTCTGTGTTTATTTCCTCCCACGTGTCTGTGTTTATTTCCTCCCACGTGTCTGTGTTTATTTCCTCCCACGTGTCTGTGTTTATTTCCTCCCACGTGCCTGTGTTTATTTCCTCCCACGTGCCTGTGTTTATTTCCTCCCACGTGCCTGTGTTTATTTCCTCCCACGTGTCTGTGTTTATTTCCTCCCACGTGTCTGTGTTTATTTCCTCCCACGTGTCTTTGTTTATTTCCTCCCACGTGCCTGTGTTTATTTCCTCCCACGTGCCTGTGTTTATTTCCTCCCACGTGTCTGTGTTTATTTCCTCCCACGTGTCTGTGTTTATTTCCTCCCAGGTGTCTGTGTTTATTTCCTCCCACGTGCCTGTGTTTATTTCCTCCCACGTGTCTGTGTTTATTTCCTCTCAGGTGTCTGTGTTTATTTCCTCCCACGTGGCTGTGTTTATTTCTTCCCACGTGGCTGTGTTTACTTCTTCCCACGTGGCTGTGTTTATTTCCTCCCACGTGGCTGTGTTTATTTCCTCCCACGTGGCTGTGTTTATTTCCTCCCACGTGTCTGTGTTTATTTCCTCCCACGTGTCTGTGTTTATTTCCTCTCAGGTGTCTGTGTTTATTTCCTCCCACGTAGCTGTGTTTATTTCCTCCCACGTGTCTTTGTTTATTTCCTCCCACGTGTCTGTGTTTATTTCCTCCCACGTGTCTGTGTTTATATCCTCCCACGTGTCTGTGTTTATTTCCTCCCACGTGTCTGTGTTTATTTCCTCCCACGTGCCTGTGTTTATTTCCTCCCACGTGCCTGTGTTTATTTCCTCCCACGTGCCTGTGTTTATTTCCTCCCACGTGCCTGTGTTTATTTCCTCCCACGTGCCTGTGTTTATTTCCTCCCACGTGCCTGTGTTTATTTCCTCCCACGTGTCTGTGTTTATTTCCTCCCACGTGTTTGTGTTTATTTCCTCTCAGGTGTCTGTATTTATTTCCTACCACGTGGCTGTGTTTATTTCCTCCCACGTGGCTGTGTTTATTTCCTCCCACGTGGCTGTGTTTATTTCCTCCCACGTGGCTGTGTTTATTTCCTCCCACGTGGCTGTGTTTATTTGGGTGGGTTAGTGAATGGATTGGGTGAGGGTCGTGGGTACAATGGTCATGCACCAATAACACGATATAACTTCCAATACCTTGTGGAGTATGCAGCTAGGGAAAGGGAATGTGTCATGTATTTATGGGTAACAAATACTCAAACCCTGCGCTCCTCTCAAATTGGCCGGAACTTTATTAGAGAACCTTTACATTTTGACCCTGAGTTTAATAACTAAGGAGTCATTTAGTTGCGTCTTTTGATCAAAATATATTTAAACCTACTAGCCCCATCAAGGTACTTTACATGGACGTAAAGGTCACTTTAAATTGACCTAATGACAGTGACATGTTTAATAGGTTAAAGCAGGCCTGCACAACTCGTAAAGCAAGAAGGGCCGAACTGCTCCAAGGAAAAAAAAATTGGGCCGCACGGGTAAAATCATCATCATCCTCATCCTCATATCTCCCCCAGAACCCCTCACTATCAACCTTTGCGATACTCCCCATCTATCTCTCAGACCCCCATCTCCCCCTCACCCACACACATAATACTCCCTCTCCACATCAAACACACAATACCCCCCTGCACACCACACACATCCCACCCCCCTGCACCTCACATCCTTCTCCCCCCCTGCACCTCACACCACTCTCCCCCCCTGCACCTCACACCACTCTCCCCCCTGCACCTCACACCACTCTCCCCCCTGCACCTCACACCACTCTCCCCCCCTGCACCTCACACCACTCTCCCCCCTGCACCTCACACCACTCTTCCCCCTGCACCTCACACCACTCTCCCCCCTGCACCTCACACCACTCTCCCCCCCTGCACCACACACCACTCTCTCCCCTTGCACCTCACATCACTCTCTCCCCTTGCACCTCACATCACTCTCTCCCTTTGCACCTCACATCACTCTCTCCGCTTGCACCTCACATCACTCTCCCCCCCTGCACCACACATCACTCTCCCCCCCTGCACCTCACATCACTCTCCCCCCCTGCACCTCACATCACTCTCCCCCCCTGCACCTCAGATCACTCTCTCCCCTTGCACCTCACACCACTCTCTCCCCCTGCACCTCCAATCACCCCTGCACCTCCAATCACCCCTGCACCTCACATCACCCCTCCTGCACATCACCTCCCCCCTCCTGCACATCACATCCCCTGCACCTCACCCCCCTGCACCTCCAATCACCCCCCTGCACCTCCAATCACCCCCCTGCACCTCCAATCACCCCCCTGCACCTCAAATCACACGCCTGCACCTCAAATCACACGCCTGCACCTCCAATCACCCCTGCACCTCACCTCCCCCCTCCTGCACATCACATCCCCTGCACCTCACCCCCTGCACCTCCAATCACCCCCCTGCACCTCCAATCACCCCCCTGCACCTCCAATCACCCCCCTGCACCTCACCCCCTGCACCTCACCCCCTGCACCTCACCTCCCCCCTCCTGCACATCACATCCCCTGCACCTCACCCCCTGCACCTCCTATCATCCCCTGCACCTCACATCACCCCTGCACCTCACATCACCCCTGCACCTCACATCACCCCTGCACCTCACATCACCCCTGCACCTCACATCACCCCTGCACCTCACATCACCCCTGCACCTCACATCACCCCTGCACCTCACATCACTCCTCCTGCACATCACCCCCCCTCCTGCACATCACCCCCCCTCCTGCACATCACCCCCCCTCCTGCACATCACATCCCCTGCACCTCACCCCCCTGCACTTCCAATCACCCCTGCACCTCACATCACCCCCCCTCCTGCACATCACATCCCCTGCACCTCACCCCCCTGCACCTCCAATCACCCCCTGCACCTCCAATCACCCCCCTGCACCTCCAATCACCCCCCCGCACCTCCAATCACCCCCCTGCACCTCCAATCAACTCCTGCACCTCCAATCACCCCCCTGCACCTCCAATCACCCCTGCACCTCACCCCCTGCACCTCACATCACTCCTCCTGCACATCACCCCCCCCCCTCCTGCACATCACATCCCCTGCACCTCACCCCCCTTCACCTCCAATCACCCCCTGCACCTCCAATCACCCCCCTGCACCTCCAATCCACTCCTGCACTGCCAATCACCCCCCTGCACCTCCAATCACCCTGCACCTCCAATCACCCCTGCACCTCACCCCTGCACCTCACATCACTCCTCCTGCACATCACCCCCCCCCTCCTGCACATCACATCCCCTGCACCTCACCCCCCTGCACCTCCAATCACCCCCCTGCACCTCCAATCACCCCTGCACCTCACATCACCCCGCCTGCACATCACATCCCCTGCACCTCACCCCCCTGCACCTCCAATCACCCCCCTGCACCTCCAATCACCCCCCTTTACCTCCAATCACCCCTGCACCTCACCCCCTGCACCTCACATCACCCCTCCTGTACATCACCCCCCCTCTCCTGCACATCACATCCCCTGCACCTCCAATCACCCCCCTGCACCTCCAATCACCCCTGCACCTCACCCCCTGCACCTCACATCACCCCCCTGCACCTCACCTCAATGCACCTCACCTCACCCCCCTGCACATATCCAAGTTCGGATCAGGGGGGGGGAGCGGCCGCAGAAGAGCTCAGCTGGCTGTGACTTCCCCCTCCGTCCCACGTTGCGAGCGGGGGGTGGGGGTGGTGGGAGGGAGCAAGGAGCGGGCCCTGCGGATGCGCGCCGGGACCGCGGGGAATCGCCACCATTTTTTTTTTCAAAGTTTTTTTTTCAAAGTTTTTTTTTTTTCAAAGTTTTTTTTTTTTCAAAGTTTTTTTTTTTTCAAAGTTTTTTTTTTTTTTTTTTAAATCTCATCGAGGGCCACACAGAGAGGCCAGGCGGGCCGCGTGTTGTGCAGCCCTGGGTTAAAGGGACAGTCCCAGGTAGGAGCAAAGTGACCTAATGACAGGGACGTGTTTAATGGGTTAGTCCCATGTTCGAGCAAAGTGACCTAATGACAGGGACGTGTTTAATGGGTCAGTCCCATGTTCGAGCAAAGTGACCTAATGACAGGGACGTGGTTAATGGGTCAGTCCCATGTAGGGGCCACGTGACGTGTTTAATGGTTTACATTATCACGATAGACGCCTCTTTAACAAAACCGAATGCATTTTCCGAACTAATCTATGCTTACAAATGCCCCAGCAATATATAGGGCCGTATTAAATAAGCCGTGCGGTGTCTCGTGTAGTAGCACCGCTTAGTAAACATGGCCCATAAAATGCATGATGATTACCCCCCCCCCCCCCGAATGTCTTATGATGACCGTGGATAATTTAACCCCTAAACCTGTCTGACCTTCCCGTGGTGCCATTAAACACATTAAACACCAACTGTGTTCACAAAAGGGTCAGTCCTTTCAAACCAGTGACAGGTTAACCCTTTAAGTGCCAGCGACATCAAAGACACCGGTGCTCTTTGAGGTTATCTGCCCGGGGCGGAAGGGTGTACTCACAGATGTTGGCGGTGCCCTTGGGGATGGTGAGGTAGGAGCCGGCGCTCCACGTCTGCCCCTGGTAGTTCTTCTTGCACCGCTCGCAGTCCTGCCCGGTGGTGTTGTGCTCACACTCGCAGGACAGGCGGTTGTTTGTGAAGATGCAGATGTTGGCGTGCAGGTTACACTTACACCTGCCGGGGAGAGAGAGACGGGCATTGTCTACTAAGCAGCGGGGAGCAACGAGGGGTCGCCCATCGTCCCGCAGCCGAACAGCGGTCCAAGTGGGATGGCGTACCACTACCTTTTAATATACAACCCCAAGCGACACGACTTTTCGAACCCCACAGTGGTATCACTTTTTATGCCACTTTGACTAATGCATCGGGAGGCGACTTAATTGCTCTGACGCTCAAGGGGTTAATGGTTGACAGCAATATATGATTAAATATAGGTTATCAGTCTACAAGGAATGATCGGTCCATGTATACTTTCATGGGACCCCCTCTACAAGAAAGGATCAGTCCCTATAAACTTTCATGGGACCCCCTCTCTACAAGAAACGATCAGTCTCCATAGACTTTTATGGGACTCCCTCTACAAGAAACGATCAGTCCCCATAGACTTTTATGGGACCCCCTCTACAAGAAACGATCAGTCCCCATAGACTTTCATGGGACCTCTATCTACAAGAAATGATCAGTCCCCATAGACTTTCATGGGACCTCTATCTACAAGAAAGGATCAGTCCCCATAGACTTTCATGGGACCTCTATCTACAAGAAAGGATCAGTCCCCATAGACTTTCATGGGACTTCTATCTACAAGAAAGGATCAGTCCCCATAGACTTTCATGGGACTTCTATCTACAAGAAACGATCAGTCCCCATAGACTTTCATGGGACCTCTATCTACAAGAAAGGATCAGTCCCAATAGACTTTCATGGGACTTCTATCTACAGGAAAATTACCTGTTCTTATAGACTTTTATGGGACCACCCTCTACGAGAAATGATCGGCCCTTATAGACTTTCATGGGACCCCCCTCTACGAGAAATTATCTGTCCTTGTAGACTTTCATGGGAACCCCTTCTACATGAACTGCATATAGGATTGGATCGCAGTTTTCTGACCCTTCTGGTGAAAAAAGGGTTAAGTTACGACCCACATTAAATAAGCAGTCTTTCCCCATAAAACTCCTTCCGTGGTTGGAACACATTTTACACCCATTAACTTAAATAGACTCCAGCGCCGCATGTAAAGACCGTTTAGTAAATATCTCCCTATACATTACAGGCATACCCCGGTTTAAGGACACCCACTTTAAGTACACTCGCGAGTAAGTACATTTCGCTCAATAGGCAAACAGCAGCTCACGCATGCGCCTGTCAGCACGTCCTGCACAGCAATACCGGCTCCCTACCTGTACCGAAGCTGTGCGCAAGCGGGGAAAGTATAAAGCCTGTTACACATGTGTTATTTACATCAGTTATGCACGTATATGATGATTGCAGTACAGTACATGCATCGATAAGTGGGGAAAAGGCAGTGCTTCACTTTAAGTACATTTTCACTTTACATACATGCTCCGGTCCCATTGCGTACGTTAATGCGGGGTATGCATGTATATATGCGTACGTTAATGCGGGGTATGTATGTATATATGCTTACGTTAATGCGGGGTATGCATGTATATATGCGTACGTTAATGTGGGGTATGTATGTATATATGCGTACGTTAATGCGGGGTATGTATGTATATATGCGTACGTTAATGCGGGGTATGTATGTATATATGCGTACGTTAATGCGGGGTATGCCTGTATATATGCTTACGTTAATGCGGGGTATGCCGGTATATATGCGTACGTTAATGCGGGGTATGCCTGTATATATGCGTACGTTAATGCGGGGTATGCCTGTATATATGCTTACGTTAATGCGGGGTATGCCTGTATATATGCGTATGTTAAAGGGGGGTGAGAGGACGAAGGGAGGGGTGCTGAAAAAGGATGAAGGGAGGAGGGGTGAAAGGATGAAGGGAGGGGGTGCTGAGAAGATGAAGGGGGAGTGAGAGAGGATGAAGGAAGGGGGTGAGAAGATGAAGGGAGGGGGGATGAGAGGATGAAGGGAGGGAAGGTGAGAGGATTAAGGGAGGGGGGATGAGAGGATGAAGGGAGGGGGGTGAGAGAATGAAGGGAGGGGTTGAGAGAGGATGAAGGGAGGGGGATGAGAGGATGAAGGGGGGGATGAGAGAATGAAGGGAGGGGGTGAGAGAGGATGAAGGGAGGGGGGGTGAGAGAAGATGAAGGGTGGGGAGGGTGAAGGGAGGGGGGATGGGGGGATGAAGGGAGGGTGAGAGAGGATGAAGGGAGGGTGGTGAGAGAGGATGAAGGGAGGGGGGTGAAAGAGGATGAAAGGAGGGGGGTTGAGAGAGGATGAAGGGAGGGGGATGAGAGGATGAAGGGAAGGGGGTGAGAGGATGAAGGGAGGGGGATGAGAGGATGAAGGGAGGGGGGGTGAGAGGATGAAGGGAGGGGGGTGAGAGGATGAAGGGAGGGGGTGAGAGGATGAAGGGAGGGGGGATGAGAGGACAGGGGTGATAGAGGATGAGAAGACGAGGGGGTGGGAGGGTGAGACGATAAGGGGAGAGAAAATGAGGAGGGGTACAACAATCTTGGAATGTGTGGGAGGAGCAGTAAGATCAGTATTGCTCGCCATATACAGTATGACTGCCGGTCAGTTATTTATAAATGATCTGACCATTACGTCACTTGTTCTAAATTTCACTCCAAGCGTGCACCAATTTGCACTATTTCATATTCTATTTCCTAAAAAAAATCCACGGAAGAGCGCTCCCTCCCACTCCCTCCCACTCCCACTCACTCCCACTCCCTCCCACTCCCACTCCCTCCCACTCCCGCCCTAGACTCCTCCCCAGATTTTTTACCAAAGAATATTGGAGTGAAATTTAGAAAAAATGACATATCAGTCAGGTCATTATTTAAGCAATAATCCCCGAAGAACAGGGCATTACTGGCCAATAATGCCCTGGCTGGAAGAGTTGAAGGCCCGAGGCGAAGCAGAGGGACTTTAACCCACCCAGGGCATTATTGGCCAGTAATGTCCTGTTCTGAGGGGATTATTACTATTATAGGCTAAATGTAGGCTTATTTCATAAATAATACACACTTTTGTATAGTTAAATAGATTTTTTTATTCAAATAAAATGGTAAATACATGAAACCACCTTTATATACTCTTACACTGCAGATATCTATATCCACACACTGCCACCCCCTCTGTGTACACACACACACACACACACACACACACACACACACACACACACACACACACACACACACACACACACACACAGCAGCTCACACACAAACTGCTGCTATACACATACACAAAACAGCACACCACACACAACACAGTGCCTCTACACACACACTGTAGCTCTACACACACAACACAGCTCCTCCTCTACACTCACTACATAGCACCTCTACACACAGCAGCAGCTCTACACACACAGCAGCTCTACACACACACAAACTCTGCTGCTACACACACATGCTACACCTATAAACACTGCTACTGACACACACACACACACACACACACTGGAGCTCTATATACACACACACACTGGAGTTCTATACACACACACACACACACACACACACACACACACACACACATACACACACATCAGCCCTACACTCACACAAACTGCTGCTACACACACAACAGCACAACACACACACACTGCAGCCACAATCAAAAATGAAGCCACTTCATAAACTTTGCACTCCCCCCCCAGCTCTACACACAACACAGCACAACACAGCACCTCTACACCCCCCCCTCCCCACACACATACACAACACTGCACCTCTATATACAACACACTTCTTTGCAGTCTCTCCCCCCCCCCCCCCCCCAATTCAGCTGAATCTGCTCAGAAAATCTCAGTCAGCTCGGGAGGGGGAGGAGTCAACCAGTGGCTGATACTTCCTGACCAATCCCCTGCCATGTCTCAGAGCTTTTACTTCATTCTAACCAATCCCCTGCCCTGTCTCAGCTGTTCTGAAAGCTGATTGGCTGGAAATAAACAGATTGAAAATGGCATTTTTGCAAGCTGCTGAAATCCCGGGCATTACTGTATTGTGTCCAGTATTTTTGGACAAGCCACCTGGCAACCCTATGTGTAACCCCTGTGTGATGAACTCTCACGCTCACACTGCCCCCTGGCAGGTTCCTCTCCAGTGTGGCCTGGACATGTGACTGTGATGGACATGAGAGCAGCCAATAATAACGCCTGTGGAAGAGGCACGGCTATGAGGGGGAGGAGCTTTTAAAAAGGTGGGCGGCCATGTTGATATCAGAGCTGCGCGGACCTGAGTTCCATCAGGTTTGGTTGAGGATTTTGGAGTGCGCACGTAGCAGCAGGAGAGCGGGTCACAGTCAGGACACAGTCAAGAGGTCAAGCGTTGTCGGAGGGTATCCTCAATGGCTACAGAGCACAGTGGTACCGAAGCACCTTTTGGAAGTACCGGCCTGCAACAGTTAGTACACCACGAGCTCCTGCGGTGTGCTGGCACCATCACAAAGCCAGCATGCCCAGGATTGGGTGGCTAACGCACCACTGACCCCGACTCCCACCCGCGCAGCGTTACTGGGAACTGCATTCTTACTGTATGTTGGGATTACTGCTGAGGGTCACATGTTGCCTAATTATTAAGGGTGCAGTAAATCCATTGTACCATCTGTATACTGTATCTGCATTCTTCCCGGCGTCTGACCGGAGGCCACGCTTGGCCTATTAAGTTATCGACAGGGACTTAGGCCCCCACCTCAGCAATAGTCATGTCTCAGGGCTAACAAGGAGGGGTTACACTTGTCTTGTCTCGGACTGACCGATCCAACGGGATGCGTCCACCCTGATCGTAAGGGGCTTGAAGCCCCCTCCACTTGCGCTTTCCCGGCATGACCCCATGAGCTGGAAGTGCCAGAGGACTGGTGGCCCTTTAAAGGTTAAAAGTCAACGTGCAAAGTCACTTTTATTTACTGCCGTTTATCACTCAATTCTGCCGGAAATTGGCGGCATTCCTTAGCTTGGACACATTTCCAGCAATGTGAAATTTCACGAAATGTTGAAACCGCCGCGGGCGTCTGACACATACACATTAAATAGCGGTGTCTGCCACGTACGGCACACCTGTGAGCACGTGGCCTGCATACGTGACAAGGGTTAATACAGAGCTCTCAAGCGGGCCAATAGGAAGCGCCGTGATGTCATCCCTCGCAGCTTCCTATTGGCCCGCGTGAACGGGACATTTTAACCTGAGCTGCCACCGGCACCCACTACGGAGGTTAGTATCTGGAGGATAAGGGGGTCCCCAGAGCTGAAATTAATGGGGCACAGCCCTGTTTCCCACATGGGGGGGGAGGGATGTATTTTTGGGGGGGAGCATATGCGCCTTTAAGAAGAAATCCGGCATAAAAAGCAAGAGAGAGCGGGAGGCTGATACATTTTATGACAGTCAATATGTTGGGAGTTTAAACACATTTTCACCTCCTTGTTATCCTGTGTCAAAGTTTCAGCGATCAAGATGAAAAGGAGACGGGGTGAGCTGTGCGTGACGTTCCCACCATCCCGAAGATACAATCCTGACAGAAAAAAAGGTGTCCATTTCTCTGCAGTTTAATAACAAAGACAGGGAAACGCCACTTCTCCCCGTCCTGCACCTCCGTCTCCTAACTCTGCACCACTGTATCCTGCTGCTAAGATTTGTTCCTAGACGCGGGGCGGGTGTTCTCTCGTTAGCGGCGGTTGGTGCTGGAGTCAGATTGAGAGACATGTGATGTTGAGTTTGTAACCGTGAGACGCTCATCTCTCAGGCACAGAGGGTATAACTGCCCCTCAGATCTGGGGGTTTAACGGAGCGAAGAGAGAGGACAGCGGGAGGTACAGACGCAAACTGGGATACATCCTATTATAGTGTTGTGCAGGGGAACTGACCCTATAACCGCTCTCTCTAACTCCTCCTATAACCGCTCTCTCTAACTCCTCCCCTAACTGCTCCTATAACCGCTCCCTATAACTCCTCCCCTAACTGCTCCTATAACCGCTCCCTATAACTCCTCCCCTAACTGCTCCTATAACCGCTCCCTATAACTCCTCCCCTAACTGCTCCTATAACCGCTCCCTATAACTCCTCCCCTAACTGCTCCTACAGTATAACTGCTCCTCTAACCTCTCCCTATAACTCATCCCCTAACTGCTCCCTATAACTCCTCCCCTAACTGCTCCCTATAACTCCCCCATAACTGCTCCCTATAACTCCTCCCATAACGCCTCCTATACCCGCTCCCTATAGCCCTGCCTGCCCCTCGGCCCAGGTTCCCTGCTTCCCTCCTCTCTGTCCCCGTGCTCCCCCCTCCTGAGTGAGAATGCCGCGGGGTTATGTTAGAGCAGCTCCCCGTTCTGTTTATACCTGACTGCTTTCTTGAAACATCCTTCACCTCTGACTACGTGGCGTTTTCCCAGCCTCCTCGGTATAATGTATTCTGGCACTGTGCACGGCTCTCAGAGAGCTGCTCTCATGGGCAGTCAGCGGGCTAAACGGACGTGTTATGAAACCTGTCAAGTCAAAACAAACTGAATTACTTTACCCGTGGAATATTAAACCACTGAGCGCCTGAGGGGGGTTGTCGGAAGCTGCGGCACTGAACCGGTTAATTTAGATACAGTACATGACGACCACTCAAGAATCGCGCAGTCATAGAGCGTCCCTAAAATAAGATCAGTTGCCCAACTGCGGGGACCCCATCTTTAAAATAAAACAACAAGAAATGCACCGGCATCAAAAAGTGTAAGTATCTTGGGAAACTAACCGTGGGGTCCCCCCGGAGCTTAAACCACTTCCAGCTTGGGGAACCCCACGGTTTGAAGCTTGTTTAAAAGAACAGAGTCATCACATGGATGGTGCTGAAGGACCGCCGACATTCACGTCATGTGATCACCTCGGCAGTGATCACATGACCAGCCCGTCACGTGTCCGGCACGCCTCCCCATCGCGTCTCCTCCTCCAGATCCTGTGGCCTCGGATCGCCTGCCACGCGGCGCCATGCGTTCCGTACCGCGCGCCTACTATATCCGCGGCCTTAGGCTGCGGTCCAAGTGTGTTCTACAGCGCACACCTCGGTGTGCGCTGTGCGCACAAGCCCCGCCCCCGATCAGACCAGGCCCAGTACCCACCTCGGCGTGCGCTGTGCGCACAAGCACCGCCCCCCGATCAGACCGGGCCCAGTACCTGCCTTGGCGTGCGCTGTGCGCACAAGCACCGCCCCCCGATCAGACCGGGCCCAGTACCTGCCTTGGCGTGCGCTGTGCGCACAAGCACCGCCCCCGGATCAGACCGGGCCCAGTACCCACCTCGGCGTGCGCTGTGCGCACAAGCACCGCCCCCCGATCAGACCGGGCCCAGTACCTGCCTCGGCGTGCGCTATGCGCACAAGCACCGCCCCCCGATCAGACCGGGCCCAGTACCTGCCTCGGCGTGCGCTGTGCGCACAAGCACCGCCCCCCGATCAGACCGGGCCCAGTACCTGCCTCGGCACGCGCTGTGCGCACAAGCACCGCCCCCCGATCAGACCAGGCCCAGTACCTGCCTCGGCACGCGCTGTGCGCACAAGCACCGCCCCCCGATCAGACCGGGCCCAGTACCTGCCTCGGCACGCGCTGTGCGCACAAGCACCGCCCCCCGATCAGACCGGGCCCAGTACCCACCTCGGCGTGCGCTGTGCGCACAAGCACCGCCCCTCGATCAGACCGGGCCCAGTACCTGCCTCGGCACCGTCCCCCGATCAGACCGGGCCCAGTACCTGCCTCGGCACCGCCCCCCGATCAGACCGGGCCCAGTACCTGCCTCGGCGTGCGCTGTGTGCACAAGCACCGCCCCCCGATCAGACCGGGCCCAGTACCTGCCTCGGCGTGCGCTGTGCGCACAAGCACCGCCCCCGATCAGACCGGGCCCAGTACCTGCCTCGGCGTGCGCTGTGCGCACAAGCACCGCCCCCCGATCAGACCGGGCCCAGTACCTGCCTCGGCACCGTCCCCCGATCAGACCGGGCCCAGTACTTGCCTCGGCACCGCCCCCCGATCAGACCGGGCCCAGTACCTGCCTCGGCACCGCCCCCCGATCAGACCGGGCCCAGTACCTGCCTCGGCACCCCCCCCCCCCCCCCGGGCGCGTGCTACAGTGCACACTGGGACCGCAGCCTTAGCGGTGACAGGTTTATCAGCTTGAAACTTGGGTGGCTGATGTGTTTTGAAAAACTAGTGGCAGAACAGCAAGGATTTTCAATCCTTTTCAAAGTGTCGCGGTCCCCTTTGGCAGCAAGGCGGATAACAGCACAAGAACGCACCATTTGGTTCACACTTAAACTATTTTTAATTACAAGTAATTGCTTCCTTGCTGTGAATTTAAAGTAATAGAGCTGCTGAGAACCTCTAAATGTAACCTCTGGACTGTTTATCCGCTGCGTGATAAACCAACGCTGGCTAATGATACCTGTATCTTAGCAGCAGGGAGCGGCTACAGGGGGCAATAGGAAGAGTTATAGGGAGGGGTTATATTCAGCAATAGGAAGAGTTATAGGGAGGGTCTGTCTATATGGGGCAATAGGAGGAGTTATAGGGAGAGGTTATATGGGGTAATAGGAGGAGTTATAGGGAGAGGTTATATTGAGTAATAGGAGGAGATATAGGGAGCTGTTATATGGGGTAATAGGAGGAGTTATAAGGAGCGGTTATATGGGGCAATAAGAAGAGTTATAGGGAAAGGTTTTAATGGGCAATAGGGGAAGTTATAGGGAGGGGTTATATGGGGTAATAGGAGGAGTTATAGGGAGCAGTTATATGGGGCAATAGGAGGAGTTATATGGGGTAATAGGAGGAGTTATAGGGAGAAGTTAAAAGGGGCAATAGGAGGAGCTATAGTGAGCAGTTATATGGGGCAATAGGAGGTGTAATGTCACTGTCCCCTCTCCATCACCCTCTATGTCACTGTCCCGTCTCTGCCACCCTCTATGTCACTGTCCCGTCTCTGTCACTGTCCCGTCTCTGCCACCCTCTATGTCACTGTCCCGTCTCTGCCACCCTCTCTGTTACTGTAACATCTCTGTTGTCACGGGAGACCAGGTACTTTTTACACCATTTATATATTACCGGATCATTCATTAGGCAGAACGAGATAGGAAAAACAAATTGCGTTTATTTGGGTAAACCCACGTACAACAAGAAGAAATACACAAGGAACAGTTAAAAGTACACTTACTGGGGGTCTCGGGGAATCTAGGCTTTTCCGAGGTGCAGGGCGCCCGCTTGGATGAGCTTACCCTGACCGGGATATACCCCCGTTCTCCTGCTCCTCTTTCCGGCTTCAATTCCTAGCTGCGGCCGCTACGTTCGGTTCTGAGAGCTTGGGCGCAAAGACGGGACTTAGTCTCTGCGAGGGAAACTTTTCAGGCTTCCAAACGAAGCCGGTCACTTTGTTACTTAGAATAGAGCAACTTTGAAAAGCCCGCCGAGCTTCATCGACTCACCTCATTGGTTGGCTTGGATGGACTGGCTCCCTCTCTACATACACTACGCTGGGCTATCCCCAGAACGGAGGGGGAAGGAGCAGCCAATCGGAGCGTGGGAATTCCTCCCTGTCAGCCAATAGAAAGAGGGGCTCGTCCCCGGCTGATGTCAGAGGAGTAGGCGTGCCCAGCAGTCTCGAAAAGCCGGGTGCACGGGAAATATGATTTTAGCCAAAGGGAGAGCAGACTTCTATGGCTGTATCCTCCCTGGCTAACTCATTGCCACATGCAGGGCCGGCTCCACCAAGTCTGGAAACTACAAAAGGTGTCCCCACGGGGTGCCCTTTGTAATCTGGACCTGGCCATTCGCCCTTCCCTCGCCCACCAAACGTTTTCACACCTCTGGACATCCTCTCCCCTTTGAACTACGGACCCCATGCAGACTTGCTGGCACCGTAACTGGAAGCCCGGGCAAGCTGCATAGAGCCTTAGAAGAAATGTATCAAACCCAATGAAACATACTTTAATACGTGGGGGACATTGGGGGGACTCGTTACTGTAAGGGACTTGGGACTGGGATATCGGGGCTCGAAACTCAGGAGTCTGGGGGACGCGGGGCAGCCCCGGTGTAATTCTACTCGCGTACCGGCAAATAGTGTCTGCACGCCGGGTGGAATGAAGGTAATACCGGTAGCTCCGGACCCCGAACTCCTGCAAACAAAAGACTTGCATTCTTACCCAAATATCCCCCCCAAATATCCCCCGTAAATATCCCCCCCAAATATCCCCCCCAAATATCCCCCCCAAATATCCCCCCAAATATCCCACCTAAATACCCCCCCTAAATACCCCACCTAAATACCCCACCCAAATATCCCCCCTAAAAATCCCCCCTAAATATCCCCCCTAAATACCCCACCTAAACATCCCCCCTAAACACCCCACCTAAACATCCCCCCTAAATACCCCACCTAAATACCCCACCTAAACACCCCCCCTAAATACCCCACCTAAACATCCCCCCTAAATACCCCACCTAAACATCCCCCCTAAATATCCCACCTAAATACCCCACCTAAACATCCCCCTAAATATCCCCCCTAAATACCCCACTCAAATATCCCACCCAAATATCCCCCCTAAATATCTCCTCTAAATATCCCCCCTAAATATCCCCCCTAAATACCCCACCTAAACATCCCCACCCAAATATCCCACTCAAATATCCCACCCAAATATCTCCTCTAAATATCCCCCCTAAATATCCCACCTAAACATCCCCCCTAAATATCCCCTCTAAAACGTACACACAGAATGTTTCATCAGTCTGGGGTAAAGGGAATGTGGAAAGTGGGAAGGCCGGGACACTGTAACTTTACATGTACAGATACCTGGCCCCCGGGCTTATAGTGCTGGGGAGCTGCCAGGAACTCACGGGCTAACAGAGGGCTTAACCTCTATTATGAAGCCTGGTTACCCTTGCCCGTTACATCTGTCACCCTCTCTGTCACTGTCCCATCACTGTCACCCTCTCTGTCACTGTCCCGTCTCTGTCACCCGCTCTGTCAATATCCTGTCTCTGTCACTCTCTCTGTCACTGTCCCATCTCTGCCACCCTCTTTGCCACTGTCCCATCTCTGTCACTGTCCTGTCTGTCACCCTCTCTGTCACTGTCACGTCTCCGTCACCCTCTCTGTTACTGTCCCATCTCTGTCACTGTCCTGTCTCTGTCACCCTCTCTGTCACTGTCCCGTCTCTGTCACTGTCCTGTCTCTGTTTCCCTCTCTGTCACTGTCACCTCTCTGTCACCCTCTCTGTCACTGTCCCCTGTCCGTCACCCTATCTGTCACTGTCCCATCTCCGTCACCCTCTGCCCCCTCTCTGTCACTTTCTCTGTTACTGTCTCTGTTACCCTCTCTGTCACTGTCCCCTCTCCGTCACTGTCCCCTCTTTGTCACCCTCTCAGTGACTGTCCCAACTCTGTTTCCCTCTCTTTCACTGTCCTGTCTCTTTCATCCTCTCTGTCACTGTCCCATCTCCGTCACCCTCTGCTCCCTCCCCATCACCCTCTCTGTTACTGTCCTGTCTCTGTTTCCCTCTCTGTCACTGGCCTGTCTCTGTCAACCTCTCTGTCACCCTCTGTCACTGTCCCATCTCTGCCATCCTCTCTGTCACTGTCCCGTCTCTGTCACTGTCCTGTCTCCGTCACCCTCTCTGTCACTGTCCCGTCTCCCTCTGCCCCTTCTCCGTCACTCTCTCTGTTACCCTCTCTGTCACTGTCCCCTCTCCGTCACTCTCTCCGTCACTGTCCCGACTCTGTCACTGTCCTGTCTCTGTTTCCCTCTCTGTCACTGTCCCATCTCCGTCACCCTCTGCCCCCTCTCTGTCACTGTTCTATCTCTGTCACCCTCTCTGTCACTGTCCCGTCTCTGTCACTGTCCCCTGTCCGTCACCCTATCTGTCACTGTCCCATCTCCGTTACCCTCTGCCCCCTCTCCGTCACTCTCTCTGTCACTGTCCCCTCTCCGTCACTGTCCCCTCTTTGTCACCCTCTCCGTCACTGTCCCAACTCTGTTTCCTTCTCTTTCACTGTCCTGTCTCTTTCACCCTCTCTGTCACTGTCCCATCTCCGTCACCCTCTGCCCCCTCCCCATCACCCTCTCTGTTACTGTCCTGTCTCTGTTTCCCTCTCTGTCACTGGCCTGTCTCTGTCAACCTCTCTGTCACCCTCTGTCACTGTCCCATCTCTGCCACCCTCTCTGTCACTGTCCCGCCTCTGTCACTGTCCCCTGTCCGTCACCCTATCTGTCACTGTCCCATCTCCGTTACCCTCTGCCCCCTCTCCGTCACTCTCTCTGTCACTGTCCCCTCTCCGTCACTGTCCCCTCTTTGTCACCCTCTCCGTCACTGTCCCAACTCTGTTTCCTTCTCTTTCACTGTCCTGTCTCTTTCACCCTCTCTGTCACTGTCCCATCTCCGTCACCCTCTGCCCCCTCCCCATCACCCTCTCTGTTACTGTCCTGTCTCTGTTTCCCTCTCTGTCACTGTCCTGTCTCCGTCACCCTCTCTGTCACTGTCCCGTCTCCCTCTGCCCCTTCTCCGTCACTCTCTCTGTTACCCTCTCTGTCACTGTCCCCTCTCCGTCACTGTCCCGACTGTTTCCCTCTCTGTCACTGTCCCGACTGTTTCCCTCTCTGTCACTGTCCTGTCTCTGTGTCCCTCTCGGTCACTGTCCTGTCTCTGTTTCCCTCTCTGTCACTGTCCTGTCTCTGTTTCCCTCTCTGTTACTGTCCTGTCTCTGTTTCCCTCTCTGTTACTGTCCTGTCTCTGTTTCCCTCTCTGTTACTGTCCTGTCTCTGTTTCCCTCTCTGTCACTGTCCTGTCTCTGTTTCCCTCTCTGTTACTGTCCTGTCTCTGTTTCCCTCTCTGTCACTGTCCCGTCTCTGTCACCCTCTCCCCTCAGCAGGAAAACAGAAGAACAGAAGCTTTAGAAACATGGAAACTTGAATTCTGTTATTCCAGCATAATAATAACATTTTCATTTTATCCGAAGTAGGTCACGGAAAAGACGAGATCAAGGAGAAAAAAAACATTATTAAGAATTAGCCGGTCCTGTCCTTCTCGCGATTGGATTTCAAAGTTTGCTCAGAGATAGCGAGAAGCTATTTTTTATCAATTTTCCATACTGCCTATGGAAGCTTAAATCAATTTACTCCCTGCATCAGTGAGGTAAGGTGACGATTACAAAACCAGGAGTCTGAAATATCTCCGGATTTAAAGGAGTAATTCATGCAATATCCTACGTGTATGTGTGTGTGTGTTTTTTAATACATCTGCTCTGTAGTATTAGATACAACTTACTACCTTTTTTACTTTTAAATTCAACTCAATGCCTTTAATGAGTTTTAATACCATGAGCATCCTCTGATTCCTATAGCAGGTTTATCCCACCTCCCCAGCAGTGCAAGATCTTTGCAACACTTTCCTGTTTGTGATCATTTGTTGCCAATGTTCCCAGCAGTTTGAGCTGCAAACTGTAGCAATAGATAATGTTACCGTAGTCATATCAAGATATATTGTAGCTGCCTGACTTACACTGACTGAAGGATTGATTGAAACGTAAAGGCGGCCATTTAGTGAACCCCGGGAAGCAGGCTCTGTGCTGACGGTGACGATTGATACTAGCGTATACTGGTAGAGAGAGTTGCGACAGATCAGATGGTGCTTTCTCATTCTCTATAGCGATAAAAAGAGAGAAAAGTTGCGCCAAAAAAGAATTAGCCTATTGTTCAATATATGGCTCCTGTCCTTGGCACAAAGCAGTTCCGCAGCCTGAGTCTCTCAGAGGTGATTCACCAACCTCTGTGTGGATACTGGTAGAAAAAAGGGGGGTCCTCCGGCGCGTTACTCTGCTTGTGGCTCCACGGCGTTTAAGGCATATAAGTGAGGGAGAGAAGAGAGGGGACCACAGTAAGGGACCAATACAGTGATTATACACAGCTCTTCGTTTGATTGGGGAGGGAGGGAGGGGGGGGAGTAGGGGTGTTGGGGGATCAATAGAGATTGAACGATACTGCTACATAAAGGAGACACACTTACATCAAAAATATCTAATATCTTGAATTCTTCTACTCTTCTCCTTATATAGCTGCGTGTTGTTGAGGGTGAGGAAAAACCTCCTGGTATCCTCCTTAGCAAAAACCGTGGTTGATCCTCTGTCTTTTGGTCCTGTTGTAGCTGTGCTTCGTTTCTACAGGATTTGCTTGGAGTCTACAGCCAGTTAAGAGCTCTTTTGAAGATCCTCTGACCGCCTGTCATTTGATTTTCTAATTGGTTATCCAAATGTATGCTCTAAAAACAGAAAAGGTGAGTGGAACGGCTATTTTCAAACTTGAATTGCGCTTGAGGATTGCGATTTAAAAAAAAAAATAGGGCGTTTATCAATCACTAAACATCACTTAACATCACATTAACATAAGGTCTTACCTTCGTGAGTTTTAGCAACCTTCGCCATTTTGTCAGAGAGCTCAGCAACGGAACTAAAATTAAGGACACTGCTGCTTCCGCTATTCAATAGCTCCCCGTGCGCGCATGCGCCCTGGAGAACTGCATCTGGTTCAACTGGGCGGGCTACTCTGTTTTTCGGCGATTACTTGTAGTACCATCGAGATGTTTAGTGATTGATAAACGCCCTATTTTTTTTTTTTTTAAATCGCAATCCTCAAGCGCAATTCAAGTTTGAAAATAGCCGTTCCACTCACCTTTTCTGTTTTTAGAGCATACATTTGGATAACCAATTAGAAAATCAAATGACAGGCGGTCAGAGGATCTTCAAAAGAGCTCTTAACTGGCTGTAGACTCCAAGAAAATCCTGTAGAAACGAAGCACAGCTACAACAGGACCAAAAGACAGAGGATCAACCACGGTTTTTGCTAAGGAGGATACCAGGAGGTTTTTCCTCACCCTCAACAACACGCAGCTATATAAGGAGAAGAGTAGAAGAATTCAAGATATTAGATATTTTTGATGTAAGTGTGTCTCCTTTATGTAGCAGTATCGTTCAATCTCTATTGATCCCCCAACACCCCTACTCCCCCCCCTCCCTCCCTCCCCAATCAAACGAAGAGCTGTGTATAATCACTGTATTGGTCCCTTACTGTGGTCCCCTCTCTTCTCTCCCTCACTTATATGCCTTAAACGCCGTGGAGCCACAAGCAGAGTAACGCGCCGGAGGACCCCCCTTTTTTCTATCATTCTCTATAGCGTTATTGTAAATGGAATAAGACATTTGATCGGGGCCGATTCCCCGCCACCAAATCCCCACCGCTGTTCGACCACAGAGGGACCCTCCGCCGCAGCCGATCCGCCACTGGAACCCCCGCAGCCGACCGCTTCTAAGGTAAGTTTAATTACTCGTTAGGATAGGGGGTTTACGGTAGGGGGTTTAGCGTAAGGGCTTAGGGTAGGGGGTTTTAGGGGAAGGGTTTACGGTAGGGGGTTTAGGGTAGGGGGTTTAGGGTAAGGGCTTAGGGTAGGGGGTTTAGGGTAAGGGATTAGGGTAGGGTGTCGTAGGTAAGGGCTTATTGTAGGGGGTCTTAGGTAAGGGCTTAGGGTAGGGAGTTTAGGTTAAGGGTTTACGGTAGGGGGTTTAGGGTAAGGGCTTAGGATAGGGGGTTTAGGGTAAGGGATTAGGGTAGGGTGTCGTAGGTAAGGGCTTATTGTAGGGGGTCTTAGGTAAGGGCTTAGGGTAGGGTTTTTTAGGCCAACAGGTAAGGAAACTAACTGTTAACAGCTGGAAATGATTAGCTGGCCCAGTTGAGAATATATATATATATATATGTCAGACAGCATATCTCTGGTAGGAGAGCAGCTATATCCGCTGATTGGTGATTGTCCTTTCGTGCTTGCCGTTTAACCTGTGAACTTTCCCATTGATTGGTCCTGATGTGAGCGGGAGAGATCCGCAGAGAGCTAATTATCTTATTACCTTGTTCTTTGCATCCTAGATACTTTCTTGCTGTGCGTGGTCCCCCCCCTCCCCCCCCGGACTCAGGGGGGAGTTCATGTTTCCCGCACAAGCAAACTTTCTTCTCTTTCACACCCTCCTTTTTTTCTCTTCCCTTCTATTTTTCTCTCCCTCCTCTCTCTTCTCTTACTTCTCCTCCTTTCTGTCTTAGGGCTGTTATATAGTGGCGGGGCGTGCTACGCAGTGCGCGCGCACGGCAGTTATAGATGGCTGTGGTTACTCAGCCCTTCTATACAAGGTCGGCGCGTGCGCACGCCGAGGAGCATGGAACCGACAGACAGCGGGAAGAGAAGGAAAAGAATCTTTTCGTGCTGCTACCGGCGCTGAATGTTTGTATATGTGTGTGTATATATATATATATATGTATACATGTGTATGTATGTGTGTGTATGTATGTATGTATGTATGTATGTGTGTATGTATGTATGTATGTATGTATGTGTGTGTGTATGTATGTATGTATGTGTGTGTATGTATGTATGTATGTATGTATGTGTGTGTGTATGTATGTATGTATGTATGTATGTGTGTGTATGTATGTATGTATGTATGTATGTGTGTGTGTGTGTATGTATGTATGTGTGTGTATGTATGTATGTATGTATGTATGTGTGTGTATGTATTTGTGTGTCTGCACAAATGTAATAAATATTTTATTTTTACCGGTGTTTTTTAAAAATAAATAAATTACACATACATACGCACACGCACACGCACACGCACACGCACACGCACACGCACACGCACACATACACACAGTACCATCACAGCTCACAGCATACACACAAAAAGGGTGCATGTCCGCACACACTATATAACAGTGAGGAAGGAGTACAATGGGGGTGTGAGTGAGGAAGGAGGGAGAGGGAGTGTGAGTGAGAGGGGGGTGTGAGTGAGGAAGGAGGGAGAGGGGGGTGTGAGTGTGGAAGGCAGGAGAGGGTGTGAGTGAGGAAGGAGGGAGAGGGGGTGTGAGTGAGGAAGGCGGGAGAGGGTGTGAGTGAGGAAGGAGGGAGAGGGGGAGTGAGGAAGGAGGGAGAGGGGGTGTGAGTGAGGAAGGCGGGAGAGGGTGTGAGTGAGGAAGGAGGGAGAGGGGGTGTGAGTGAGGAAGGAGGGAGAGGGGGGTGTGAGTGTGGAAGGCAGGAGAGGGTGTGAGTGTGGAAGGAGGGAGAGGGGGGTGTGAGTGAGGAAGGAGGGAGAGGGGGGTGTGAGTGTGGAAGGTGGGAGAGGGGTGTGAGTGTGGAAGGTGGGAGAGGGTGTGAGTGAGGAAGGAGGGAGAGAGGGTGTGAGTGAGGAAGGAGGGAGAGGGGGTGTGAGTGAGGAAGGAGGGAGAGGGTGTGAGTGAGGAAGGAGGGAGAGGGGTGTGAGTGAGGAAGGAGGGAGAAGGGTGTGAGCGAGGAAGGAGGGAGAGGGTGTGAGTGAGGAAGGAGGGAGAGGGGGTGTGAGATATAAAAGAGGTTGAGGGGGCGTCAGATAGAAAGGAGGGATAGGGGGATGTGAGAGAGAATGGATGGAGAGGGGGTATGAGAGAGGAGGAAGAGGGGGTGTGAGAGAGAAAGGAGGGAGGGGGTGTGAGAAAAGAGGGAGAGGGGGATGTGAGAGAGAAAGGAGGGAGATGTGAGAGAAAGGAGGGAGAGGTGGATGTGAGAGAGAAAGGAGGGAGATGTGAGAGAAAGGAGGGAGGGGGGATTTGAGAATATAAGAGAGGAATGGGGGGGTGTGATAGTGAAAGGAGGGAGAGGAGGATATGAGAGGTTTTCAGGATATCCCTGCTTCAGCACAGGTGGCTCAATCAGTGGCTCAGACATTGCAGTTTACCTCCCCTCCCATATCTAATCCTTGAAGATGTACTCCCTCCGGGAAGAATCCATTTGACATTGGAGAAGGGGGCGCCGCGTCCCTGGGACTCTCACCGGGCTCCTATTAGCGGAGAAGCTGGAACCCTTTAATGTCCTCTCCTCCACCAGATGAAACAGCTTCATTTATATTTCACAGGCCTCGTATTAATATTCCTCTGATTTCTCTCACAGCCCAGGGTGGGGAGGCGAGGGGGAGCTGGGGGCTGAATTACTGTGAGTGGGTGGGAGAGGAGGAGGTCAGGGGGGGGGGGAGGACATTAGAAGTTTAAATAAGTGTTTAGTGTGCAGTAAATAAAAATCCCCCCTTGTGAGCACATTCACACGTCTCAGACAGGTCTGCAACCCTGCCCTTCCCCATTATCTCGAAGCATACACTGCTTCTACTGCAGCAAGGAATTCTGGGTAATGACATGCAAATGAGCACTCACAGTGTTTCTTTTATTTATTATGATATATGAAACCAGGTAACCAAGAGGTTAACTATCCAGGCGCTTCCAAGAGTCTATAGAAGACAGCTGCATCCTGATAATAGGTAAATGTAATGCTGACCAGATCCCAAAACAACCGATTGACACAGTCTTAGCAATAAACAAATCGCTCTCCTTAGAGCACCAGTGAAATTGTAATTGTAGACTCACGGTTCTGAAAAGTGATGGGCGGCCAGTAGTAAGAATAACCAGCAGCACCGGCAATCTGAGAACCGGTTGCAAACTTGGCTCTGCTCGCATCAGATGTATCCCTCTATGTCCTGGAATGACAGGGCCGCAGACACGGGGGGACAGCCAGGGCTGCTGTCCCGGGCTGGGTGAGCTAGGTCTCCGGCCCCCTGCTGCCCGCACATTACTTCCCTGCAGGGCCCTGAGAGGGGGAATCCCTGCCTCTGCAGAGCCTCCCAGGTGGGTGGGGCCTGGGTCAGGGGGCGGTGCTGCAGCCTGAGAGACAGGCTGGGATAGGTGAGAGGGAGGGGCGGGGCCTCGGTCAGTGGGCGGGGCTGCAGCCTGAGAGACAGGCTGGGATAGGTGAGAGGGAGGGGCGGGGCCTGGGTCAGGGGGCGGTGCTGCAGCCTGAGAGACAGGCTGGGATAGGTGAGAGGGAGGGGCGGGGCCTCGGTCAGTGGGCGGTGCTGCAGCCTGAGAGACAGGCTGGGATAGGTGAGAGGGAGGGGCGGGGCCTCGGTCAGAGGGCGGTGCTGCAGCCTGAGAGACAGGCTGGGATAGGTGAGAGGGAGGGGCAGGGCCTCGGTCAGGGGGCGGAGCTGGGATAGGTGAGAGGGAGGGGCAGGGCCTCGGTCAATGGGCTGGGCTGGGATAGGAGAGGGAGGGGCAGGGCCTCGGTCAGGGGGCGGGGCTGGGATAGGTGAGAGGGAGGAGCAGGGCCTCGGTCAGTGGGCGGGGCTGGGATAGGTGAGAGGGAGGGGCAGGGCCTCGGTCAGGGGGCGGGGCTGGGATAGGTGAGAGGGAGGAGCAGGGCCTCGGTCAGTGGGCGGGGCTGGGATAGGAGAGAGGGAGGGGCAGGGCCTCGGTCAGGGGGCGGGGCTGGGATAGGTGAGAGGGAGGGGCAGGGCCTCGGTCAATGGGCGGGGCTGGGATAGGAGAGGGAGGGGCAGGGCCTCGGTCAGGGGGCGGGGCTGGGATAGGTGAGAGGGAGGGGCAGGGCCTCGGTCAGGGGGCGGGGCTGGGATAGGTGAGAGGGAGGAGCAGGGCCTCGGTCAGTGGGCGGGGCTGGGATAGGAGAGAGGGAGGGGCAGGGCCTCGGTCAGGGGGCGGGGCTGGGATAGGTGAGAGGGAGGGGCAGGGCCTCGGTCAATGGGCGGGGCTGGGATAGGAGAGGGAGGGGCAGGGCCTTGGTCAGGGGGCGGGGCTGGGATAGGTGAGAGGGAGGAGCAGGGCCTCGGTCAGTGGGCGGGGCTGGGATAGGTGAGAGGGAGGGGCAGGGCCTCGGTCAGGGGGCGGGGCTGGGATAGGTGAGAGGGAGGAGCAGGGCCTCGGTCAGTGGGCGGGGCTGGGATAGGAGAGAGGGAGGGGCAGGGCCTCGGTCAGGGGGCGGGGCTGGGATAGGTGAGAGGGAGGGGCAGGGCCTCGGTCAGTGGGCGGGGCTGGGATAGGAGAGGGAGGGGCAGGGCCTCGGTCAGGGGGCGGGGCTGGGATAGGTGAGAGGGAGGAGCAGGGCCTCGGTCAGTGGGCGGGGCTGGGATAGGTGAGAGGGAGGAGCAGGGCCTCGGTCAGTGGGCGGGGCTGGAATAGGAGAGAGGGAGGGGCAGGGCCTCGGTCAGGGGGCGGGGTTGGGATAGGTGAGAGGGAGGGGCAGGGCCTCGGTCAGGGGGCGGAGCTGGGATAGGTGAGAGGGAGGGGCAGGGCCTCGGTCAGGGGGCGGAGCTGGGATAGGTGAGAGGGAGGGGCAGGGCCTCGGTCAGGGGGCGGGGCTGGGATAGGTGAGAGGGAGGGGCAGGGCCTCAGTCAGGGGGCGGGGCTGGGATAGGTGAGAGGGAGGGGCAGGGCCTCGGTCAGGGGGCGGGGCTGGGATAGGTGAGAGGGAGGGGCGGGGCCTCGGTCAGGGGGCGGGGCTGGGATAGGTGAGAGGGAGGGGCGGGGCCTCGGTCAGGGGGCGGGGCTGGGATAGGTGTTAGGGAGGGAAGGGTCCTCGGTCAGGGGGCGGGGCTGGGATAGGTGAGAGGGAGGGGAAGGGGCCTCGGTCAGGGGGCGGGGCTGGGATAGGTGAGAGGGAGGGGCGGGGCCTCGGTCAGTGGGCGGGGCTGGGATAGGTGAGAGGGAGGGGCGGGGCCTTGGTCAGTGGGCGGAGCTGCAGCCTGAGAGACAGGCTGGGATAGGTGAAAGGGAGGGGCGGGGCCTCGGTCAGTGGGCGGTGCTGCAGCCTGAGAGACAGGCTGGGATAGGTGAGAGTGAGGGGCGGGGCCTCGGTCAGTGGGCGGGGCTCAAGCTGCCGCCTGAGAGACAGGCTGGGATAGGTGAGAGAGAGGGGCAGGGCCTCGGTCAGTGGGCGGGGCTGGGATAGGTAAGACGGAGGGGCGGGGCCTCGGTAAGTGGGCAGAGCTGCAGCCTGAGAGACAGGCTGGGATAGGTGAAAGGGAGGGGCGGGGCCTCGGTCAGTGGGCGGGCTGAAGCTGCAGCCTGAGAGACAGGCTGGGATAGGTGAGAGGGAGGGGCGGGGCCTTGGTCAGTGGGCGGGACTGCAGCCTGAGAGACAGACTGGGATAGGTGAGAGGGAGGGGCGGGGCCTCGGTCAGTGGGCGGGGCTGAAGCTGCAGCCTGAGAGACAGGCTGGGATAGGTGAGAGGGAGGGGCGGGGCCTCGGTCAGTGGGCGGGGCTGGGATAGATGAGAGGGAGGGAAGGGGCGGGGACTCGGTCAGTGGGCGGGGCTTGGATAGGTGAGAGGGAGTGAAGGTACCCCGGTCAGTGGGCGGGGCTGGGATAGGTGAGCGGGAGGGAAGGGGCGGGGCCTCAGTCAGTGGGCGGTGCTGCAGCCTGAGACACAGGCTGGGATAGGTGCGAGTGAGGGGCGGGGCCTCGGTCAGTGGGCGGGGCTGGGATAGGTAAGAGGGAGGGGCGGGGCCTCGGTCAGTGGGCGGGGCTGAAGCTGCAGCCTGAGAGACAGGCTGGGATAGGTGAGAGGGAGGGGCGGGGCCTTGGTCAGTGGGCGGGACTGCAGCCTGAGAGACAGACTGGGATAGGTGAGAGGGAGGGGCGGGGCCTCGGTCAGTGGGCGGGGCTGAAGCTGCAGCCTGAGAGACAGGCTGGGATAGGTGAGAGGGAGGGGCGGGGCCTTGGTCAGTGGGCGGGACTGCAGCCTGAGAGACAGACTGGGATAGGTGAGAGGGAGGGGCGGGGCCTCGGTCAGTGGGCGGGGCTGAAGCTGCAGCCTGAGAGACAGGCTGGGATAGGTGAGAGGGAGGGGCGGGGCCTCGGTAAGTGGGCGGGGCTGGGATAGATGAGAGGGAGGGAAGGGGCGGGGACTCGGTCAGTGGGCGGGGCTTGGATAGGTGAGAGGGAGGGAAGTGTTAAATCGGGGATGTACACAGACATGAGAGGGAAGAGACAGAAAGGAAGAAAAACACAAAGAGAAAATAAAGTACAAGAGAGACGCGAGGGGGAGAAAAGAGAGACGCGAGGGGGAGAAAAGAGAGACGCGAGGGGGAGAAAAGAGAGACGCGAGGGGGAGAAAAGAGAGACGCGACGGGGAGAAAAGAGAGACGCGAGGGGGAGAAAAGAGACGCGAGGGGGAGAAAAGAGAGAGATATGAGGGGGAGAAAAGAGAGACGTGAGGGGGAGAAAAGAGAGAGACGCAACATATAACCCATTACAGGCATACCCCGCTTTAAGGACACTCACTTTAAGTACACTCGCGAGTAAGTACATGTCGCCCAATAGGCAAACGGCAGCTCACGCATGCGCCTGTTATCACGTCCTGAACAGCAATACCGGCTCCCTACCTGTACCGAAGCTGTGCGCAAGCGGGGAGACTATAGAGCCTGTTACAAATGTGTTATTTACATCAGTTATGCACGTATATGACGATTGCAGTACAGTACATGCATCGATAAGGGGGAAAAAGGTAGTGCTTCACTTTAAGTACATTTTCGCTTTACAGATGTAGCCAGGTCCCCCTCCTTTGTCCCCCTCGCGCACTCACCCCCTCCTTCCCCGTTGCGCGCGTGGTTGTATTGCGGCCGGTTGCTAGGGAAGCGGATCGGGCGGTTGCCGGGGACGCGAGCGGCGAGCAGGCCGGTTGCCGGGGACGCGATCGGGCCGTCGCTAAGGCCGCGATCGCGTTGCCACCGGCCCGGCGGCTAGCGGAGCAGGGCGCCGCCATGACAGGTAGCTCGCGCATGCGCGAGAATAGACGGCCAGCCCCCAGGGTGCATAGGGGCAGAGACACCTGACGCCAGGGAGCCAATCAGAAGGCCAGATTCCCCTGCTAGCAAGGAGATACATTTCGCGGGGTTTTGCAGCCACGCAGTCACTCAGGATCCGGACCAGCTAGGGGTAGGAGGTGGATGCAGGGGTGAGTGACCCTCTGCATTAGGCCAGCAGCCCCCAAGGTCCCAGTTAGGTCCTGAGTCATCTATTAGCTTGTGGAGCTTAGGGACAGGCCCTAGATAGGGACACTGCCCCATTTATTGGTTGAATAGACAGGGACACAGTGTTGAAGCCGTGCGGCCCTGTGAGGTGGGTTCTGGGCTCAGAACACCACCCAAGACCCTGCGACAAGGAGTGACATTGTTCGCGCTGGACTTTCAACCCACGCGGTGTGGAGGACCCCGTCGGATCGTGTGGATTTATATCGCGGTACCCGTGGCTGGAGCCCGGGCAGGTAACCTGCAACTCACGTGCACCAACCAGGCCTATCACCAAACATAGTGGCTGCGCAGTCACACACACACATGTACAGTGGTATTTGACTTCGAGAACACGAGACATTTGGGTGGGGCTTACTGGACACAGGGTGGGGTCACATTGTGAGTGGTTAGCGTCCGCCGTGACGCATAGAGGTGGTTAGCGTCCGCCGTGACGCCTAGAGGTGATAGCGTCCGCCGTGACGCCTAGAGGTGGTAGCGTCCGCCGTGACGCCTAGTGTGGTTAGCGCCCGCCGTGGCGCATGATGCTGTTATGCTGTTTTGATGTTATGCTGTTACGTGATATGTGTGTTTCCATGCAGTAAAGCCCGTCCTGTTTTATATTCGGTAGTGTTGTGTGGTTGTTTCCTGTGAGGGCCTCCTCCCACTCCGTTGGGATCCCTCCCAGGTGGAGGCGTTGCACCAAGAGATGTATGATAAAGATGTACCCCAGGTTCCCCAAGCGGAGGCTTAGGCTCCTGAGAGCCACACAGGTTGCACAGCAAGTAGTAACGGCGGTAGTCATAGGGAAGACCCGTTACACATACATGCTCCGGTCCCATAGCGTATGTTAATGTGGGGTATGCCTGTACTCATGTCACTGCTGTTCTTTCTGTTCCTTGGGACAGGGCCGCTGACAGGAGGGGACAGTCAGGGCTGCTGTCCCAGGCTGGGGGGGGGGGGGGGGGTGGAGGAGGGTGCCAGCACATTACTTCCCTGCAGGGCCCTGATAGGGGGAATCCCTGTCTCTGCAGAGCCTCCCATGTGGGCGTGGGCCTGGGTCAGGGGGCGGGGCCCTGAAAGGCAGCAGGAAGCACAGAGGCGAATCCCTGCCTCTGCAGAGCCTTCCAGGTGGGCGGGTCAGGGGGCGGGCTGAAGCTGCAGCCTGAGAGACAGGCTGGGATAGGTGGGAGGGAAGGGACAGGGCCTCAGACAGGGGGCGGGACTGAAGCTGAGACAGGCTGGGATAGGTGGTAAGGAGGGAAGGGGCGGGGCCTCAGACAGTGGACGGGGCTGCAGCGTGAGAGATAGGCAGGGATAGGTGAGAGGGATGGAAGGGTTAAATCGGGAATGTACACAGACATGAGAGGGAAGAGACAGAAAGGAAATAAAGTACAAGAGAGAGACGTGAGGGGAAGGAAAGAGAGAGACTTCAGGGGGAGAGAAGAGAGAGACATGATGGGGGGGAAGAGAGAGACTTGAGGGGGAGAAAAGAGAGAGACATGAGAGGGAAAGACAACGCAGGCAGGATGCCAATGAGGGGAAAAGACATGGGGGGGAAAAGACATGGGGGGGGAAAGACATGGGGGGGGGGAAAGCGAAACATGGGGGGTTAAGCAAGAGAATGGCATGTGTGAGAGAAGAGGGATGAAATAATATAAATACACGGGGAGAACAGAAAGAAATAATTAGATAAACAGCGTAAGAGAGTCAGACATGCTGGGGGTGCGGGGGGAGAGGAGAGGCTAGAGTCAGGCTGGGGGGGAAGAGGAGACACAAAAAAATGCTGGGGGGAGAGAGGAGAAGCTAGAGTCAGGCTGGGGGGAAGAGGGGAGACAAAGACATGCTGGGGGAGAGGAGATACTTGCTGGGGGTGGAGGGAAAGGAGAGAGACATGTTGGGGGGAGCAGAGAGTGATGCTGGGGGGGTTAGGAGAGAGACAGGCTGGGGGGTGGGAGGAGAGAGAGATGCTGGGGGGTAGGAGAGAGACATGCTGGGGGGGAAAGGAGAGAGACAAGCTGGGGGGAGATAGAGAGATGCTGGGGGGCGGGAGGGAGGAGAGAGACATGCTGGGGTGGGGAGAGGAGAGAAAGACCTGAGGAGGGAAGTACAAGAGTAGGGGAAAAGATGGAATGACAAAGCGAGAGAAAGACACTATGGGGAAAAGGAGACGCATGAGGGGGCAGAGTATACCGAATTTGATTGTCATAACATGTGCAGGGGCCCCATTCTTCAAGTTTGTTCTGGGCCCCAAATATTCTGTGTGCAGTCCTAATCATACCTGAAAGTACTCGGCGTTACTCGGGAATTCTAACAAACAAACCTCATCCCTCCCCTCCTCTCACCCCTACTACCCCTTTCCCTCTCTCCCCTTCTCTCCCCCCCCCCCCACACTCATCTCCCCCCCTCCCATCACTTTCCTTTTATACCTTATGACATCCCCAATTCTTTCCACCTCTCTCCAGTTCTCCAGCATTCTTACTTTATCCTCACGCGCCAACTGACTTCCTCTCTCTCTTTCTCCCTCTCTTTCTCCCTCTGCTTTCTGTGTTACCTTTACAGCTACCTGACTCTCCTTATCTGCCGTGTAATATGAGAGAAAGGAAACACCCTTTAACATGCACTCATTGTCTCGGTTGATATGGTTTTGATAGTTAATACTTATTACTTTATTATATTAGTTAACAAGAATTGTTGAAGAACAAATCTTGATAATGTACTGATTGTGAACAGCAGAATATCAACGTATAATACAAACCAACATATAATAACATAAACCGGTAAACAAGGGGAGGATATAGGATCTGCAGGTAAGTACTTAATAGTTGTGAGAAAACTTGTTGTGACGTCACCCGCGTGAAGCAGGTGTGTTTTCTGGACATGCTAGATATGCCGTCTAGGGGCGTGTCAGTGACGTCACGCACTTGGTTCGCCCTCATTGGGTGAACCGCTCACATGGCCTGCCCGTCGCGTCGAGAAATCAGTTTCAACTGATTCCTCGTGCAACGCGCGCCCCTTCCTGCTGTCGCTCGCGCGGTCTATGGGCGCGATCAATGCCTTAAGGCAATGTGATCGCGCCCCACGCGGAGGTGTGTGCGGCAGCATGGACTCAGCCTTACAGACAGGTGAAGCCAGGTAGGATTCACACAGCGCGAGTCCCATTAAAACGGAGGGTCCCTGTTGTGTTAATCCGAGGGGCCATTAGTCTGGCTGGTGGAAGGTCGCGGCGCGGGGCGGGATAAAGTGCAGAATTCGCGAGGCACGCCGTTCCAAACCGGCAGTTGCACCAGTATATAGCAGATTTACAAATTCTTCTACTTGTCTGATAAGAAAACTAAATCGGCTTAATTTAACCTATTAAAGACCACCGCCGCTCGATCATTAGGAGTTACACCATTACGTTGTTTATAGGCCCTTGCGTTTCGTGGAATGAGAGATTGTCCCTTTAAGCGACCAACGAAACGTACAACTCTGCAGTAGAAGTGGACACATTTGACCGCAAATTTAGAATTATCCGTGAAAATGGCGGCCTTCGTTTGTTTGTTTTTCTTCATTTGAATACTTAAAAATGCAAAAAATAGTGCAAGTTTGCAAAGGAAAACCAGAAGAAAAATGTGCAGAATATTTACAATTTTTTAAACGCAAGTCGAATTTTGCCAAATTGGCCCATTTCTACGCTGGCGTCTCTCGCAGGTGAGTAACACAAACCTTCGGAGCTTCTCAAGGTCGCGAGATCATTTGCTTCAAGGTGAATAGCGACTGTCAAGCATTGAGTGATGAATGTAAATACATTATATTCATTTCTTGCAATGTCCTTAGAAAAACAAAACAGAGCAAAGTAATCTCTAGGATCTCGGAGAGATGATTAAAAAAATAAAATGAAACGGGAAAACTGGGAACTCAAGGGAATAGCGCAGTTATTATGTAAGTGAAAGGTTTCAATAACCAGAGCAAAGAACTAGGAGCAAAGTGTACTAATGACAGTGACATATTTAAGAGGTCAGTCCCTGTCACGGGAGACCAGGGGATTTACACCTTTTTACCAGGATCATTCATTGAGCAAAACAAGGTAATTCAATAAATTGTAGTTTATTCGGCATAAATTCGCTTACACACAATGATACACAAAATACAGACAAAAAGACACAGGTGCAGGGACTCTATGGGAGAGTTTTACCCTGACCGGGACTTAGCCCAGAATCTCCTGGAACCCAAATCGGCATAAAATTCCACACGCCACCCACCGCTATGTTCTGTTCTGCTTTTGTCCAGCAGACTTACCGGCGCCTATGGGTTAGCTCGGGCAGCCTGTTTGGACATCGGTTCCGAATGTAACAAGCACATTACATTATATTAAAGTATATTTTAATACACTTTGAGTCTCTGGGTACAGGGGACAGAAAAGGAAAAATGTTGTAGTTTTATTTCTATCTGCCTTATTCCTCACACACTTTCCCTTGGACTCAGCTTGGACTCTGAGTCCCCACTCAACCTTATATACGGTTGGGGCACCCACAAACCTTATACTGGTTGTGGGTCACCTTGGCACTAGCTGGGGTACCCCCCTTAACCTAGGGATTCCCTCAGCTACAGGGATACATGTTTTATCCCTGTGCCTCATTCACCTTTCTGAGCTATGCTGAAGCAGGGTACCCTAGTGGTGAGTCTTGCTTGCATTTTCAAGGGGAGGTATTGCCGGGACAATGTGCCTACATGTATCCGAGAATCAGGCATGATTCCCCGGTACATTTATGGGGGAACCCACAACTCCGGACCCCAACCTCCTAGGCACATTCTGTCAATGGTTCCTCAGCAAAACCCCACTTGAAACTCATCCCCTAGCAATCCCCGCTTGATTGCATGCCCGGAAAGGGGAAAACACACACATACAGTATAACACAGTGATACAATGTTACTAGGTCCAAGAGCTGACTCTCTGGGACCCTTATACACGGGGCAGGGGTAACCAAAATGGGCTTGACCTTTATTAGACAGCCTGGTTACCCCCTCCCGTCACACCTCCCCCCTGAAGATGAAGACTCATCTCATCAGGAGGCTCCGTAAGCCTGGAAGTCTGTGAAGCTTTTGGGTCGCTGGGGATGTCCTGTAGGGAGAGTCCATTTGCATTACCATGCTCACTACCCTTGTGCTGTATGGTAAAGTCCTGCAGGGCAAGGCTCCAGCGAAGTAATTTGCCATTCTCCCCCGACACTCTCTGTAACCAGCTGAGGAGATTGTGATCAATGATCACAGTAAATGACCTGCCATACAAATAGGGCTGCAGTTTCTTGAGTGCCCATACAATGGCCAAGCAATCTTTCTCGATAGTGGCATAAGCCACTTCTCTGGGCAGCAGCTTCCTGCTCAGGTAGACAATTGGGTGTTCGCCCCCCTCCTTGCCCACCTGGCTGAGTACAGCACTGATACCGTAGTCAGAGGCATCATTCTGCACAAGGAAATGCTTTGTGTAATCTGGTGCTGCCAGAATGGGAGCCCTTGCCAGTGCTGTCTTCAGTGCCTGGAATGCTTCCTCACAGGCAGGAGACCAGGCTACCAGAACCGAGTCATTTCTGTGTTAAGTCGGTCAAGGGTTTGGCAATGGCACTATGCCGAGGGACAAACTTCCTATAGTAACCAGCGGTGCCTAAGAAAGCCATGACCTGTTTCTTGGTTCAGGGCACTGGACACTGAAAGATGGCTTCTACCATAGCCGGCTCCGGCTTGAGATGCCCTCCACCCACTCTGTGCCCCAGAAACAGAACTTCTGCCATACCCACTAGACACTTGGTAGGTTTAAGTGTCAGCCCAGCTTCCCTAATTCGTTTCAGCACCGCTGCTACATGCATTATGTGGGTTTCCCAGGAATTACTGAACACAGCTATGTCATCCAAGTATGCCCTTACAAAACTCTGCATCCCTTCCATTTGGAAGGTAGCCGGGGCATTCTTCATCCTGAATGGCATAACCAGGAATTCATATACAGTTGTGTGAAAAAGAAAGTACACCCTCTTTGAATTCTATGGTTTTACATATCTGGACATAATAACAATCATCTGTTCCTTAGCAGGTCTTAAAATTAGGTAAATACAACCTCAGATGAACAACAACACATGACATATTACACGTGTCATGATTTATTTAACAAAAATAAAGCCAAAATGGAGAAGCTATGTGTGAAAAACTAAGTACACCCTTACTGCTTCCATAGGAATTAAGATGCTAAGTAGCAGACAGGTGCTGCTAATCAAAGGCGTGTGTTAACACATTACCAAGGAGGAAAGACATCAGCAATGATCTTAGCGAAGCAATTGTTGCTGCCCATCAATCTGGGAAGGGTTATAAGGCCATTTTCAAATAATTTAAAGTCCATCATTCTACAGAGACAAATATTATTCAAAAATGGAAAACATTCAAGACAGTTGCCAATCTTCCCAGGAGTGGACGTCCCAGCAAATTCACCCCAAGGTCAAACCGTGCAATGCTCAGAGAAATTGCAAAAAACCCAATAGTTACATCTCAGACTCTACGGGCCTCAGTTAGCATGTTAAATGTTAAAGTTCATGACAGAACAATTAGAAAAAGACTGAACAAGTATGGTTTGTTTGGAAGGGTTGCCAGGAGAAAGCCTCTTCTCTCTAAAAAGAACATGGCAGCACGGCTTAGGTTTGCAAAGTTGCACCTGAACAAACCACAAAACTTCTGGAACAATGTCCTTTGGACAGACGAGACCAAAGTGTAGATGTTTGGCCATAATGCCACGTTTGGCGAAAACCAAACACAGAATATCAGCACAAACACCTCATACCAACTGTCAAGCATGGTGGTGGTGGAGGGGTGATGATTTGGGCTTGTTTTGCAGCCACAGGACCTGGGAACCTTGCAGTCATTGAGTCGACCATGAACTCCTCTGTATACCAAAGTATTCTAGAGTCAAATGTGAGGCCATCTGTCCGACAGCTACAGCTTGGCCGAAATTGGGTCATGCAACAGGACAATGATCCCAAGCACACCAGCAAATCTACAACAGAATGGCTGAAAAAGAAAAGAATCAAGCTGTTGCAATGGCCCAGTCAAAGTCCGATTGAAATGCTGTAGCTGGACCTTAAGAGAGCTGTGCATAAACAAATGCCTGCAAACCTCGATGAACTGAAGCAATGTTGTAAAGAAGAGTGGGCCAAAATTCCTCCACAACGATGTGAGAGACTGATAAAGTCATACAGAAAACGATTACTTCAAGTTATTGCTGCTAAAGGTGGTTCTGCAAGCTATTGAATCATAAGGTGTACTTAGTTTTTCACACATGGCTTCTCCATTTTGGCTTTATTTTTGTTAAATAAATCATGACACGGTGTAATATGTCATGTGTTGTTGTTCATCTGAGGTTGTATTTACCTAATTTTAAGACCAGCTAAGGAACAGATGATTGTTATTATGTCCTGATATGTAAAACCATAGAATTCAAAGACGGTGTACTTTCTTTTTCACACAACTGTATATCTGTATTCAATCTGTAATATGCGACATCATTTTATAACTAAAGTAAATTGGAACACACACACACACACACACACACGACTTTGTGTATTCATGTAATTCCACAACAACACTCCTTGAACTGCTATGATCTATGGAGAGATATCTGTACTCAGGGAGTTTTAACCCATTGTGGGGTATTACTTACCTTCAATCCATACTGTACGTAGTACTTTCTATCCCCAGTACAGTACCACCACCAAGATCGTAATCACTTATTTGTATAAATATCCTCACACCCTGTGTCCCATATTTGATATTAATAAAAATGTATTATTTTATTTTTATGGTCTACAATTCAATAGAATGGCTCTAAGGGATTATTTGTACCCTGGGCAATGTTGTCCCTCTATTTACTCACTGCCCATGAGTGCAATGCGAAAGGGATTCTTTTGGATTTAGGATTTTTCTTATATCTTTCATACTTTCTGTATATATATATATGGCACATACAGGGGAGCAGCGTGCAGCCATCCAGCAAGTACAGCAGTGGACCCAGACAGAGATTTCTACCCCTTCAGCAAGTGGCACAGTGGAGGCGGCAGGAGGGCAACTGTCGGGTTGCAGTCCAATGATGTGAGGAGAAAGCATTTGCGGGCAGTGACCATCGGAGTTCGCCAGGTAGCCAGCCTGCTCGACTCCGGTGCCACTGTTACACCCACTGAGTGCCATGCTGGATGAGTCGGGAGGCAAATATCATGTGAGTTTCCCGGCTGGTCTTGTCCCCAGACCTGAATGTCACGGGAGACCAGGACTAATACCAGGAATCAATATCGCCAGACAGAACATGAGCGTTTACCCAACTGGGGAAACGGAGGGATACCCTGCATACCTAGTTGCAGGGATCTCCTTGCAGAGATTTCCCCTGTTCTCTCTTCTTGCCCAGTGTCTACAGGACTGGTTTTCAGGCCTGAGACCAGCACTGGAGTGGACACTGCAGTTTCTCCCTGTCAAAGCAACACCTCTGTAACTCTCTGCAGGCTCTGTCCGCTAGGGGTCTCCCTCCCTGTCTGCTAGGGGTCTCCCTCCCTGTCTCCTAGGGTTCTCCCTCCCCACCTTTTTATACACTTAAAACATAATATTGCAACACTCAGGGACAGGAGCTGTCTACATGTCCAGGTGCTGATTGGTGGGTAGAACTGCAACATAACATTTGCAACATACCAAGGATACAGAGAAATGTCACAGACAAAGTTCCTGCAAACATATTAACCCCTGATTCCTGAGGTGCTGGAACCAAGCAAAGACATACACATATACATAACATATAATACAATACCAAAGTATTACTGACACGTAGGGGTAATGGCAGGCTTAACCTTTATTAACAGCAGCCATATTTGCCTCTACTGTCACACTGAACATGCCTCTGGAGTGAGGGCATATTGGCACAGTAACAAAGCCTTGTTGGTAGTCATTGCTATCCGCTGACAGGATCCCCTGGAAGGTCTTCAGGACTATCCCGGTCAATAGCGGAGATAAACGCAATACCCAGTCCTGTTCTGGCACACGGAACCGGAGACACTTATCCTCAAACACCTTGAGACATTCGTCAATGTTGTCCGTGCCATCTACAAACTTGCTGAAGCTGTAATGTGACACCCTTGGCAGTGGAGGTTGGTCAGGGTCCCGTCGGGGTCTGGGGGCTGCACACCTTGAGAAGCTGCAATCAACTGCAACCTCTGCTCAAAGGTGACCCCTTCTCCCAAACGGCAAGGAGAGATGTAAGATCCATGGTAGGGGGACCGTTAGCAATTGGGGCTACTACGGTTGCACCCCCTGGTTCACGCTCACCCTCTGGTTCCTCTGCATCCCCATTCTCCTCCTCCTCTGCCTCTTCCACCAGGTCTGGAAGATCCTACTGGACCCTGACCGGAATGGTTGCCCCTGCATCAGCAGGTGAAGCTATGCCAGCTTCATGTCGCTCGAGATCCTCCTCCAGCTGAGCCTTCGGCGGTCGATAGTCCATATCCCTCACGCTGGGTTACGATTCTGAGACCGTTCCAGGTTCGGTACCAACCTGACCGTCTGTACATCGTCACCTGGTGGCACTAAATTTAAAGTGACAAGAGAGAACCTGCGCTTTTCCTGCTAATGAAATTAATTGTTTATTCGGCATAAATTCGCTAACACACAATAATACACAAAATACAGACAAAAAAAAGTGTGTGTGTCGAGCACACGCATTTTTTCCCCCCAATCTTTTTCCTTTATTGGAAACAAACAGGGCACATACAGTATACAGATACATTGCGTGGGGAATGTGGCGAGGGAATGTGGTTGACAAACAAGGGGGGAGGGAAGGGTCTGGGGGCAGGGAGGGGTCGGAGGGGGTGTGTGGTGAGACCGACTCCTTTTAAACCTTTTCTTGTTGGAGGGGCCGACTGGATCGGGTACTTGTTTATGGGAGAGTTGGGCCTCAGCGGTCTAGCCATGGCCCCCGGGTGTTGCAGAACTGGGGGGTTTTCTGTGTGAGCATGGTCGAAAGTTTTTCCATGGTCATAACCGTGGTAATTCTTTTAGAGACCGTGTTTTTTGAGGGTGCTTTTACCTGCTTCCAAGCAGCTGCGATAGAGCACCTTGCAGGAGTTAGAATGGCTGAGATAAGTTTGGTTAGGGGAAGGGGAAGGCCATCAACTTGTTTTCCCAACAGAAAGGTCAGGGCGTCCAGGGGAATTTCCAGCCCCGAGGTTTCACAGAGCAGTTTCTGAATCTTAGACCAGAACCCCTGGATCTCTGGGCATGACCACCAAATGTGGGCCATGTCTCCCCTTTGACCACATCCCCTGCAGCACAGATCTGGTGTGCCGGGGAAGATCTGTCTCAGCCTACTCGGGGTTAGGTACCACTGGAATAGAATTGTATTAATATTTTCTTCCGTAAGCGTGCAGATTGAGGTCTTGGAGGCTGCCTCCCAGATGTCCGAGCACGCGCATTTTAAGTGAAACTTCTTCGTCTTTTGTCACAGAAATTGCATTTGTGATGGTAATTTTTTTAAATTAAAAATCAAAACACACTTTCGGTGACAAAACGCAAAGAAGTTGAGACTTAGAACGTGCGTGCTCGGCACACATCCTGTTTAAGTTATTTGCACTTCAATATTTATACTAACGGTGAATTCCTCGTGTGTGTCTTTTTATGTCTCTGTGTGTGTCTGTGTGCGCAAGTGAGTGTGTGCCCGCATGTGTGTGCATGTGTGCGTGCGTGCGCGCGCACGTGTGTGTCTGCGCTTTGTTTTTAAAAGTTTTTATTTTCCATTCATTTGAAAAACTCAGAGGACCCTGCAGCACAATGTATAATTAGGGTGACCAGGTGTCCCGGTTTAGCCGGGACAGTCCTGTTTTTTTAACCTATGTCCGGGTTTTTTAACCTCTGTCCCGGTTTTTTAGTCTCTGCCCGGCTGCCCTGCATGCTGTAAAATGTTCCGTTTTTTTGTGGCTGTTCTGCTTTTGACCATCAGAGCAGGGAGGGGCAGCAGAGAGCAGACAATGCATGGAGGAGAGCAGGGGCCGGGTCTGAGCTGCGGAGCCCCAGCAGTGAGACCCGGAAGTGTCAGTGAGAACTTCCGGAGTCTGCTGCCAGGGCTCAAGATGGCTTCCCCCACCCATGCAGGTATGTTCCAGAATGGGGGACACAGACACACACTCACACACACAATGGGGAGAGGCAGAGAGAGAGAGAGAGACACACAGGCACTCACACAATTGGGGGAGAGACACAGAGAGAGGCACAGGCACAGCATTGGCAGAGACACAGAGAGAGGCACAGGCACAGGATGGGGAGAGGCACAGAGAGAGACACAGGCACAGGATGGGGAGAGGCACAGAGAGAGACACAGGCACAGCATGGGGAGAGACAGGCACAGCATGGGGAGAGACACAGAGAGACACAGGCACAGCATGGGGAGAGACACAGAGAGACACACAGGCACAGCATGGGGAGAGGCACAGAGAGACACACAGGCACAGCATGGGGAGAGACACAGAGAGAGGCACAGGCACAGCATGGGGAGAGACACAGAGAGACACACAGGCACAGCATGGGGAGAGGCACAGAGAGAGGCACAGGCACAGCAAGGGGAGAGACACAGAGAGACACACAGCATGGGGAGAGACACAGAGAGACACAGGCACAGGCACAGCATGGGGAGAGACACAGAGACACACACAGGCACATCATGGGGAGAGGCACAGAGAGAGGCACAGGCACAGGATGGGGAGAGGCACAGAGAGAGACACACACAGGCACAGCATGGGGAGAGACACAGAGAGACACACAGGCACAGCATGGGGAGAGACACAGAGAGAGGCACAGCATGGGGAGAGACACAGAGAGAGACACACAGGCACAGCATGGGGAGAGACACAGAGAGAGGCACAGGCACAGCAGGGGGAGAGACACAGAGAGAGGCACAGGCACAGCATGGGGAGAGACACAGAGAGAGGCACAGGCACAGCATGGGGAGAGACACAGAGAGAGGCACAGCATGGGGAGAGACACAGAGAGAGGCACAGCATGGGGAGAGACACAGAGACACAAGCACAGCATGGGGAGAGACACAGCATGGGGAGAGACACAGAGAGAGGCACAGGCACAGCATGGGGAGAGGCAGAGAGAGAGGCACAGGCACAGCATGGGGAGAGACACAGCATGGGGAGAGACACAGCATGGGGAGAGACACAGGCACAGCATGGGGAGAGACACAGAGAGAGGCACAGACACAGAGAGAGGCACAGACACAGCATGGGGAGAGACACAGAGAGAGGCACAGGCACAGCATGGGGAGAGACACAGAGAGAGGCACAGGCACAGCATGGGGAGAGACACAGAGAGAGGCACAGGCACAGCATGGGGAGAGACAGGCACAGCATGGGGAGAGACACAGAGAGAGGCACAGGCACAGCATTGGGAGAGGCACAGAGAGAGGCACAGGCACAGCATTGGGAGAGGCAGAGAGAGAGAATGGGGGGAGAGAGAGAGAGAATGGGGGGAGAGAGAGAGAGAATGGGGGGAGAGAGAGAGAATGGGGGGAGAGAGACAGGGAAGGGTGGAATGAGAATGTAGGGGTGGGGAGAACGAGAATAGAGGGATATGGGGGGAGGGAGAAAGGGGTGTGTGTGAGAGAAGGGGAGACAGAGCGGGATAGAGAGACATAAAGGAAAAGGGGCGCAGTTGGTGATATCATTTGTTTAATAAAAATTTTTTTTAATGTGTCCCGGTTTTTACTTTTGTAAATCTGGTCACCCTATGTATAATAGCACATACCAGCAGCGTGTGTGTGTGTGTGTGTGTGTGTGTGTGTGTGTGTGTGTGTGTGTGTGTGTGTGTGTGTGTGTGTGTGTGTGTGTGTGTGTGTGTGTGTGTGTGGTTGTGAGTCGCGCTTGCATTTTCACGGGGGAGGTATTGCCGGGACAATGTGCCTACTGTACATTTATCCGAGAATCAGGCATGATTCCCGGATACATTTATGCATTTATGGGGGAACCTACAACTCCGGACCCCAACCTCCTAGGCACATTCTGTCAACGGTCCCTCCGCAACACCCTCCCCCCCCCCCCCCCCCCCCCACTGGATTGCATGCCCGGAAAGGGAAAAACACAAAAAATGCGTTTAATACATACAGTATAACACAGTGATACAATGTTACTGGGTCCAAGAGCTGACTCTCTGGGACCCTTATACACGGGGCAGGGGTAACCAAAATGGGGCTTGACCTTTATTAGACAGCCTGGTTATCCCTTCCTGTCACAGTCCCCCCTAGGGGCAAAGTGTACTAATGGCAGTGACATGGTTAAGGGGTCAGTCCCTCCTAGGAGCAAAGTGTACTAATGGCAGTGACATGGTTACGGGGTCAGTCCCTCCTAGGGGCAAAGTGTACTAATGGCAGTGACATGGTTAAGGGGTCAGTCCCTCCCAGGGGCAAAGTGTACTAATGGCAGTGACATGGTTAAGGGGTCAGTCCCTCCCAGGGGCAAAGTGTACTAATGGCAGTGACATGGTTAAGGGGTCAGTCCCTCCCAGGGGCAAAGTGTACTAATGGCAGTGACATGGTTAAGGGGTCAGTCCCTCCTAGGAGCAAAGTGTACTAATGGCAGTGACATGTTTAAGGGGTCAGTCCCTCCTAGGGGCAAAGTGTACTAATGGCAGTGACATGGTTAAGGGGTCAGTCCCTCCCAGGGGCAAAGTGTACTAATGGCAGTGACATGGTTAAGGGGTCAGTCCCTCCTAGGAGCAAAGTGTACTAATGGCAGTGACAGGGTTAAGGGGTCAGTCCCTCCTAGGGGCAAAGTGTACTAATGGCAGTGACAGGGTTAAGGGGTCAGTCCCTCCTAGGAGCAAAGTGTACTAATGGCAGTGACATGGTTAAGGGGTCAGTCCCTCCTAGGAGCAAAGTGTACTAATGGCAGTGACAGGGTTAAGGGGTCAGTCCCTCCTAGGGCCAAAGTCAAAAACGCGCCCAGCAGATAAACCCCGAATTCAAATGTGCGGCCATTTTGTTTTTACCGGTGTTAAAACTGGCAAACAGATTGTTTTTATTCAAATGAAAAACACGGTGGAAAAGATAAATAAATAAACACGGGACAGCGGAATCCCTGGGTATCGCATTAACAATACTTTAGCATTACTGCAGAGGCTCGTCGCGACATACAGTAAATGTAATCGCAATATATTTTACTCCGATGACACGCCGCACGGAAATGATCCCGGAAACTTCATTCAGATGGGCACAAAGTGGGACACGCGGGACATTTAAGCCGCCATTTCGATAGCCCCACATAGCCCAGCCAGAGCTGCTACCGGCGCCCCTTACGGAGGTATATATCTCAGGAAGCAGGGGGTCCCGGGAGATGAAATGAACGCAGTTCTGGTCCGGAGACCCCCGGCTTCAATCCTATAACTACAGAAATGAAAGGAAAGCTGGGTTTCTGCTTTAAATGAAGCCCGCAGCAGACATTAGAAGAGTGATCTTTTCTTGTGTTACATATTCTCAACGCATCCTTTTTATTAAAAAACCTTTTCTGTTGCCAAGGTCTGTGAACGTTGCAGATAAAGGGGATTTGTCTTTTAAAGGTCTTTCCCACTTCCTAATTTTACAGCCTAAATGTAGCTTACATCTTTTTAAACTGTGCTGGTAAATCATTGATCATATTTGGAGATTCGCCATTTGCTAAATTCTGTCTGCAGACGGGCGAATTTTTGCCGCTCGGTGTGTGAGAAGGCGGCCATGTTCTTTCCTTACGACTTTTACAGGTTCTTGAAAGGTTTCACAAAATGTTATAGTGCTGGGGAGTTTGCGTATTTACGAGAGAGGGGGAGAAGAGAGGGGGAGAGAGGCAGAGGGAGAGATGGAGAAAGAGAGGCGGAGGAGAGAGAGATGGAGAGAGGGAGACGGGAGAGAGAGATGGGGGGAGAGAGAGAGCCACGGGGAGAGAGAGAGGGGGTGAAGAGAGAGAGAGAGGGGGTGGAGAGAGGGGGAGACAGGCAGAGGGAGAGATGGAGAAAGAGAGGCGGGGGAGAGAGACAGGGGAGAGAGAGATGGGGGGAGACAGAGAGCCACGGGGAGAGAGAGAGGGGGTGAAGAGAGAGAGGGGGGAGAGAAAGTGGCGGGGGAGAGAGAGACGTGGAGAGAGAGACGGGGAGAGAGAGATGGGGGAGAGAGAGCCATGGGGAGAGAGAGAGAGGGGGTGGAGAGGAGAGAGGGGTTAAGAAAGAGGGGGAGAGAAAAAGAGAAACAGGTAGAGGGGGAGAGAGTGCGAACGCAAGGGAGTGAGAGACACGGAGAAATGGAAAGAGAGAGAAATGATGGAGAGAAAGGGAGGGAGGCAGAGGGAAAGAGAGAGAGGGGGGGAGAGAAAGGATAAGAGAGGGGATGAGAGAAAGAGGGGAAGAGAAAGGAAAATAGAGGGGAAAGTGAGTAAAAGGAAGAGGCAGATTGAGAGAGACTACTCCAGGTGGCTTTTGGGGAATTTGGACAATATCCTGTAGTTTTAGCGAGCATCAATATTGGCCAGTTTCACAAGCTCGCCCCAAAAATGGACAGATCGCTGACTGTCCTGAGGAGGACCATGGACACGGGAAAACAGATATTCTCCCAAAGCACGCGGGTGTCACCGCGGAAAAGGAGACGGACCGAGCTGGAAATGGCAGCGCTGAAAGATGGAAGCAAATTACCATGGTAATGAAGAATTATTACCACGACACTGCGACAAAGCTCGAAACACCTAATTAAAGCTTGTTTGCTCTTACAAATTCACATTAAATCCCCCCCCCTCCCTCAGGTATCCCACCCCCTTTATATTCATTTTGATTTTATAATCTTTTTAAGCAGCAATCCAAGATAACGACTTTAATTCTTTTTTTAACATAGTATTGAAGCAGGGGTTCTCCAGATTTGAACCCCATTCATTTCAGCTCCAGGGACCCCGTTTCCGGAGATACTGACCTCCGTATAGGGTGCTGGTATCTCTACTTTTTAAAGCTACTGCATCATGTGGATGACATCACGGCTTCCTATTGGCCGACAGGGCGCCGTAGCTTTGAAACTCCGCCATCACGTGATCCCAGCTAGCTGAGTGGAGCGGCTGCCGGCGCCCCCTATGGAGGTCTGCATCTCCGGATGCAGGGGGTCCCCAGGGCTTAAATTAATGGGGTTCAGCTCTTGGGACCCCCTGCTTCAATCCTATGTTAAAAAAAAGATAATGATATGGGGTGTCTGTGTAAGGTTTCCTGCTTCCTAGTGCATCCAATGTAGATGCCCCCCTGAGTATATAATACAAGTAGGATTGGACCATAGTAATGCTTCGGCTACTCCACAGCTACAAACACCCGGCCTGAAGAAGATTCAGAGTCGTGGCCATTTAAATAAAATCTAACAAAAACAAGTGACCCCCATCCCGAGCGGGATCCGTCGGACACGTGCCCCCATCCCGCGCGGGATCCGTCGAACACGTGCCCCCATCCCGCGCGGGATCCTTCGGACACGTGCCGCCATCCCACGCGGGATCCTTCGGACACGTGCCGCCATCCCGCGCGGGATCCGTCGGACACATGCCGCCATCCCGCGCGGGATCCGTCGGACACGTGCCCCCATCCCGCATGGGATCCGTCGGACACGTGCCCCCATCCCGCATGGGATCCGTCGGACACGTGCCCCCATCCCGCGCGGGATCCGTCGGACACGCGCCCCCATCCCGAGCGGGATCCGTCGGACACGTGCCCCCATCCCGTGCGGGATCCGTCGGACACGTGCCCCCATCCCGAGCGGGATCCGTCGGACACGTGCCCCCATCCCGCATGGGATCCGTCAGACACGTGCCCCCATCCCGCGCGGTATCCGTCGGACACGTGCCCCCATCCCGCGCGGGATCCGTCGGACACGTGCCCCCATCCCGCGCGGGATCCGTCGGACACGTGCCCCCATCCCGAGCGGGATCCGTCGGACACGTGCCCCCATCCCGCGCGGGATCCGTCGGGCACGTGCCCCCATCCCGCGCGGGATCCGTCGGACACGTGCCCCCATCCCGCGCGGGATCCGTCGGACACGTGCCCCCATCCCGCGCGGGATCCGTCGGACACGTGCCCCCATCCCGCGCGGGATCCGTCGGGCACGTGCCCCCATCCCGCGCGGGATCCGTCGGACACGTGCCCCCATCCCGCGCGGGATCCGTCGGACACGCGCCCCCATCCCGCGCGGGATCCGTCGGACACGCGCCCCCATGCCGCGCGGGATCCGTCGGACACGTGCCCCCATCCCGCGCGGGATCCGTCGGACACGTGCCCCCATCCCGCGCGGGATCCGTCGGACACGTGCCCCCATCCCGCGCGGGATCCGTCGGACACGTGCCCCCATCCCGCGCGGGATCCGTCGGACACGTGCCCCCATCCCGCGCGGGATCCGTCGGACACGTGCCCCCATCCCGCGCGGGATCCGTCGGACACGTGCCCCCATCCCGCGCGGGATCCGTCGGACACGTGCCCCCATCCCGCGCGGGATCCGTCGGACACGTGCCCCCATCCCGCGTGGGATCCGTCGGACACGTGCCCCCATCCCGCGCGGGATCCGCCCCCATCCCGCGCGGGATCCGTCGGACACGCACCCCCATCCCGCGCGGGATCCGTCGGACACGTGCCCCCATCCCGCGCGGGATCCGTCGGACACGCGCCCCCATCCCGAGCGGGATCCGTCGGACACGTGCCCCCATCCCGAGCGGGATCCGTCGGACACGCGCCCCCATCCCGAGCGGGATCCGTCGGACACGTGCCCCCATCCCGCGCGGGATCCGTCGGACACGTGCCCCCATCCCGCGCGGGATCCGTCGGACACGTGCCCCCATCCCGCGCGGGATCCGTCGGACACGTGCCCCCATCCCGCGCTGGATCCGTCGGACACGTGCCCCCATCCCGCGCTGGATCCGTCGGACACGTGCCCCCATCCCGCGCTGGATCCGTCGGACACGTGCCCCCATCCCGCGCGGGATCCGTCGGACACGTGCCAGGTTAGGATGGAAAGATGGCAAAGTGAAAGCAAGGGAAATACAAAATGTCGACCCCTTTGCAGAGAAAAGCGTGTTTGGCCAACCTAGCGATGAAGGGATCATATATATATATATCATCATCATCATCACCCCTATCTTCATCATCATCATTATTATTGTAAGCCCATCTGGCAGCAAAGGTATTATATATGTATATTTTCTTAATCATCCTCATCTTTATTATCTTACTTGTCATCCTCTTCATCATCTTGATCTTCCTCTTCATCATCGGCATCATTTTGTTAGCACATCTGGCAGCGAAGAGATTATATATGTATATCTGCTTTATCATCTACATCAGGGGAGCGCAATCTTTTTTCCCCCGTGCCCCCCTGCCGGCTGCTCCTCTCTCTACGCCCCCCCCCCCGCGCCTCTTACCTTGGCTCCGGCGGCGGGACGTCACATGACCATGCGGCATCATTTAACGCCATGTTGCCATGGCGACGTGTCTCCAGAAGCAAAGTAAGTGCAGTTTACAGAGGCCTTCGCCGCTTCCCCGGCACTTAATTTAAGTGCCTTCAGGAAACGTGCGGGGCCTCTGTAAACCCCGCGCTCCCGTAGACAATCTCGCACCCCCTCTGGGGGGTGCACCCCCCAGTTTGCGCACCGCTTATCTACATCATCACCTTCATCATACTTATCTTCCTCTTCATCATCATCATCCTCCTTTTCATCATCCTTTTACCATATGGATCATCCTTATCTTCATCATCCTCTTCACCATCGTTATCATCTTCCTCTCCATCATACTTCTCTTCACCATCTTTATCATCCTCTCCAGGCCGTGTCTCCCCGCTGCTGGATGAAGCCTCCCCAGGTACTGCGGTTACAGCCTCTCTTCTCCACGTCACTCCCACACATTGTCGCATCCCATCCTCTCCAGCCCGTGTCTCCCCAATGCTGGATGAAGCCTCCCCAATGATCTCCCAGGTGCTGCGGTTACAGCCTCTCTTCTCCACGTCACTCCCACACATTGCCGCATCCCATCCTCTCCAGCCCGTGTCTCCCCAATGCTGGATGAAGCTTCCCCAATGATCTCCCAGGTGCTGCGGTTACAGCCTCTCTTCTCCACGTCGCTCCCACACATTGTCTCATCCTATCCTCCCATCTTACTTTTGGTTGGCATCTTGGTCTTTCAATCTCTCTTGGAATCCAGTTGAGTTCCATCTTTGTCCAACGATGGTAATTTCTTCTTGCAATACGGGTGCGTCGACGAGTATTCTAAAACTTGCCTTAAACTTGCCTTGGAAAATCTGGGGCTATCACCAACAAGACCCAGGTACATGCTGGGAACATGCTGCAACATTTAGTGACATTTCTGCAGAGACTAATGGCCCATCGGATTAACACAGCAGGGGTCCCTGGCAGTCCCGTTCAGTTTGAATGGGACTGCCAGGAACCCCCGCTGTTAATCCGATGGGCCAATAGTCTGTCTGCAGAAATGTCACTGAAATGTTGCAGCATATACCCAGCAGGTACCTGGGTCTTGTTGGTGATTGCCCCAGATTTATTTTAGAATACTCGTCGGCACTACAGTATATATATTAAGAGAGACAAGCATTCCATTTTCAAAATATTCTCGATGTTTTAGCTCTCGACGGAACCTTTGTCAAGAACATTCTTGACGATGGGTCCATTGGGAGCCGAAACATCGAGTGCAAGATATCCTGAATGGAGTGCCTGTCTCTGTTACCCTTTAAATTATACGCACAGTATTTTGACAGTCTGCACACATTAACTTAATGTGTAAACCAGGCTGATGTTGTGCGTGCCATGTGTGTCTGTGTGTGTGTCTGTGTGTGTGTGTCGGTGGCTTTGATAGGCTCTAGAGAAATAGTTGAAGTGGGAATCTCTTAAGAAGATAAGCCCTTTTTTTTCATGCCTTTTAATGATGTTGATCATTTTATTGGATGTATTATTAGGAACAATCGCTGTAAATAGCGGTACTCAAATCTCATCGGGGAAAACAAGCTGCTTTGGAAAGTAATCCGTTCCTAATACAGTGAATCCTTAATGATCCTAAGAACGCCATATGCCATGTCTCATTATGAGAGAGAATGCTGCTTTAGTCTGGAATCCACACACAACCTCTGGGACGGTTCCCATCATTATAAGGTCAGCACCAGAGATGTCCCCTCCAAGGACCCAAATCAGCGAGATTTTGGAAATTCTGCCCCATGAAATGACATTAAAATGGAGATCTTTTTTTTCACTGATGTGTTTGGGATGAGACGCTGATGCCAACTACGAAAAGTGCAGAGGATTCACCAAATTAATAAAGGGGATGGACAATCTGACTTGAGGAGAGACTAGCTAAATTAGATTTATTTACATTAGAAAAGAGGCATCTAAGAGGGGATATGATAACTATATACAAATATATTCGGGGACAGTACAACGAGCTTTCAAAAGAACTATTCATCCCACGGGCAGTACAAAGGACTCGGGGGCCATCCCTTAAGGTTGGAGGAAAGGAGATTTCTCCAAGAACAAAGGAAAGGGTTCTTTACAGTAAGGGCAGTTACAATGTGGGATTCATTACCCATGGAGACTGTGATGGAAGATACAATAGATCTGTTCAAAAAAAGTTCTACATCTTTTTTAGAAAGGAAAGGTATACAGTGATATACCAAATAAGTATATATGGGAAGGATGTTGATCCAGGGATTAATCCGATTGCCAATTCTTGGAGTCAGGAAGGAATTAATTTTCCCCTTATGAGATATCATTCGATATGACACTGGGGTTTGTGTTTGCTTCCACTGGATCAATAAACTGTATGTACGGGTACAGGACAAAGTATCTCTCGTCTAAATATAACATACTGTAGGTTCAACTTGATGGACGTGTGTCTTTTTTTCAACCTCATCGACTGTGTGACTGTGTGACTGTGTGACTATCTGACTGACTGTGACTATATGACTATCTGACTGTGACTGTGTGACTATGTGACTGTGTGACTATGTGACTGTGTGACTATGTGACTATCTGACTGTGACTGTGTGACTATGGGACTATCTGACTGTGACTGTGGACTATGTGACTGTGTGACTGTGTGACTATGGGACTATCTGACTGTGACTGTGGACTGTGTGAATGTGTGACTGGGATTATGGGACTATCTGACTGTGACTGTGTGACTATGTGACTATCTGACTGTAACCTCCTGCTGTCCGGCCTTCCTGCCTCTCACCTGTCTCCCCTACAATCTATCCTTAACGCTGCTGCCAGAATCACTCTACTCTTTCCTAAATCTGTCTCACTCTCCCCTCATGAAATCCCTCTCCTGGCTTCCGATCAAATCCCGCATCTCACACTCCGTTCTTCTCCTCACTTTTAAAGCTTTACACTCTTCTGCCCCTCCTTACATCTCAGCCCTAATTTCTCGTTATGCACCATCCAGACTCTTGCGTTCTTCTCAAGGATGGCTTCTTTCTACCCCCTTTGTATCTAAAGCCCTCTCCCGCCTTAAACCTTTTTCATTGACTGCCCCTCACCTCTGGAATGCCCTTCCCCTCAGTACCCGACTAGCACCCTCTCTATCCACCTTTAAGACCCACCTTAAGACACACTTGCTTAAAGAAGCATATGAATAGCACTGTGGCTATTCTGAACACATGGCACATAAAGCTTGGCCCCCTGCAGACGCACTTACTAGAACTCCCTCCTACTATCACTGTACGTTCTCCCTACCTACCAATTAGACTGTAAGCTCCTCGGAGCAGGGACTCCTCTTCCTTAATGTCTAAAGCACTTATTCCCATGATCTGTTATTTATATTATCTGTTATTTATTGGATTACCACATGTATTACTGCTGTGAAGCGCTATGTACATTAATGGCGCTATATAAATAAAGACATACAATACAATACTGTGACTGTGTGACTATGTGACTATCTGACTGTGACTGTGTGACTATGTGACTATCTGACTGTGACTGTGGACTATGTGACTGTGTGACTGTGTGACTATGGGACTATCTGACTGTGACTGTGGACTATGTGACTGTGTGACTGTGTGACTATGGGACTATCTGACTGTGACTGTGGACTATGTGACTGTGTGACTATGGGACTATCTGACTGTGACTGTGGACTATGTGACTGTGTGACTATGGGACTATCTGACTGTGACTGTGTGACTGTGTGACTGTGTGACTATGGGACTATCTGACTGTGACTGTGGACTATGTGACTGTGTGACTATGTGACTATCTGACTGTGACTGTGTGACTGTGTAACTGTGTGACTATGGGACTATCTGACTGTGACTGTGGACTATGTGACTGTGTGACTATGTGACTATCTGACTGTGACTGTGTGACTATCTGACTGTGACTGTGGACTATGTGACTGTGTGACTGTGTGACTATCTGACTGTGACTGTGTGACTATGTGACTGTGTGACTGTGACTGTGGACTATGTGACTGTGTGACTGTGTGACTATGTGAGTATAGGTATGTGAAAGTATTTTTTATTTTATTTTTAATTATGAAATTTGGTTAAAATTCCAAAACAACCAAATACTTTGTCAGGTTTCAGAAACCTTATCTAATCTCTTTAGTGAAAAACCATTGCACATTGGGGCCTATTTACTAAGTGTCCCAAACAGTTCTCGTGGGGCAAAATTGATGCACGAAAATCTAAATTTCAATTGCGCTTTTGTGCGTTCTGTGTACTAACCTGAAATTTCTCCATCGACGTTAAAAATGTGTTTTTCATTTGTTTTGGGACACCGAAATGGCAGTGCTGGACACACAGAAATGGCTGGCGCTGGGCGCGCAGAAATGGGCGGTGCTGGGCGCACAGAAATGGCCGGTGCTGGGCGCACAGAAATGGCCGGTGCTGGGCGCACAGAAATGGCCGGCGCTGGGCGCACAGAAATGGCCGGTGCTGGGCGCACAGAAATGGCCGGTGCTGGGCGCACAGAAATGGCCGGTGGTGGGCGCACAGAAATTGCGGCGCTGGGTGCACAGAAATGGCGGTGCTGGGTGCACAGAAATGGGCGGCGGTGGGCGCACAGAAATGGCCTGTGTTGGGCACACAGAAATGGTGGCGCTGGGCGCACAGAAATGGCTGGCGCTGGGCACACTGAAATGGCGGCGCTGGGCACATAGAAATGGCCGGTGCTAGGCATACAGAAATAGCAGGGGTGGGCGTACAGAAATGGATGGTGCTGGGTGCTCAGAAATGGGCGGCGCTGGGCGCACAGAAATGGCTGGCGCTGGGCGCACAGAAATGTCGGCATTGGGCGCACAGAAATGGGCGGCGCTGGGCATAGATAAATGGCAGCTTGCTAATGGGATGTTCTAAAAAATAATGTTTCTGTGCGCCCCAAAAAACGAGAAAATACAACAAAATCAACCTTTAAAAGTCTGTTTATATCGTTAGCGCAGAATTAAGTTGATTTGTATCAACTCAAAAATGCATCTGACGCAGCGCGGAGGTTTCATTACACAGGGAACACAATGTGTTATTGTCACAGCGCGGTGATTATACATAATATGACACTAATACTATGGGGCCTGTGCTATAAGCTTCATAAAAACAAATCGCCGGGCCATTTAATTTGCCTGTTTTGTGAGCGTTGCTATCACGGTTTTCAGAAAGCCTCGATTACCTGAGATAGCAAAATTCCCAACACGGGCGAGTAGCCGGCGGCGGGATGATGATCGCTTCTCTCAAAAGGGCTTATCCGGCAATTTGTTCCAGCTGCAGAGAGAGCTGCTCAGAGAGGCGCCTCTCCCTGCGCAAATCTCACCAGAGATCAAAAGTTTTTAATACAAAATTTAATACTAGTGTACGTGAGCAGGGGGTCTCCAGAGCAGAACCGCGTTGATTTCAGGTTCGGGGACCCCCTGCATCCCGATATACAGGCCCCGTTACGGGGTGCCGGTATCTCCTATGCATTTTATTCCCACGGTCACGTGACGCGGGACATTTAAATGCATAGGAGATACCGGCACCCCATAACGGGGCCTATATCTCGGGAAGCAGGGGGTCCCCGGACCTCAAATCAACGCAGTGCTTCTCCGAAGATCCACTGCTCATCTACACAAGTATTACATTTTATATTATAACAGCTGCTACCCACAATAAACATTAAAAACACAACAACACTAATACTCATCTCCTCTACCACCACATGATTGATACCACAGGCCACGGGTGTCAGAGTGTCCTCTAGTGGTCCCTGCGGGTGTCTGTGGGGCCTCGGGTGGTCCCCACAGATGTCTGGGGGCCCTCAGGTGGTCTCCACGGGTTTCTGGGGGCCCTCAGGTGGTCCCCGCGGGTGTTCGGCAGTCCTCAGGTGGTCCCCGCGGGTGTCTGGGGGACCTCGGGTGGTCCCTGCTGGCCTGCAGTACCAATCCTGTGGCAAAAAAAAAATGTGCAATACATTGAAATAAATGTACCCCCCCCCCAACACATACAGTACTGTAATGGGCAAAATAACTATTATCCAAATATGGATAATAGCTCATTTGCCCATTATAAAATAAAACATTAGTCAGACAGCATAAAGGGCATCCTCATCAGCATACTCCAGATCCATGTCCTCCGTTGCCAGAAAGAATACAAGAAAAAATACAATCTAATGGCCCCTAACCCCTTAATCACCTTAGCGGTTAAAAAAACCGCTGTAGTAATTAATGGGTCAACCCACCCTCCCCCGCTACTCACCCAGGAGGCCTAACCACCAACCCCAGGGCTACAATACCCATCCTCTACCCATTGATTGGCATTGTGGTACTTCATACCCATAAAATATGGGCATGATAAGCCACTACAGCAGTCAATGGTCACATTAATACAAAAGCATGAAGGCCAAAAATACACAATAATAAAAGATATACACAAGCACCTAAACACCCCAATTCAAGAAATAACAGCACTAGCCAACCGATTAATTACATAAAAGCACTAACCAACCAATTAAATAAATAAAAGGACTAGCCAACCAATTAAATAAATAAATAAAAGCACTAGACAACTAATCAATGTAATAAATAAAAGCACTAACCAACAAAACAATTAATTTTTAAACACTAGCCAACAAAACAAATAATGAATTTAAATCAGTAGCCAACAAAACAAATAATTAATTTAAAACGCTAACTAATCCGAAAATGTACTAAAAACAAGCCATCAAATGTCAAACAACTGAATCCAAACAATAAAAACAAATAGAAAAAATTACAATCAATTCAAAACAAGTATTTGCCAAAAAAAATGCATTGGCTGTCACTGTATTTATCTGTACAGTAAAGGGGCACAGATTAATACATTATCAGTTGATGGGCAATCACAAACATAAAAATAAATAAATAAAATTAAAAAACCTGAAAAAAAGACATTTCCATACATTCAATATTTCTCTTACTGTACCTTTAGAAGTCTTCACCCTCCGAAACCCGTTGTATCTGCAAGCTCTCGTACCGCGACGTCATCACCCGCAATTCAACGCCATCCACCTTGAAGATCAGCATCAGGTAAAAAAAAATCTTCTTTCTTTTATCTTCTATCACCGTCTTCTTTCTTCATCTGTAATTCTTTTCTTCTTTTCTTTAATCTTCTTGCTTCATCTGTCAATCCAAAACCCCATGGTAAATCCAAAACAGGATGTTCTCTCGTCGGCTTCTTGAGGTAAAATGAGACGTACATTTTATGGTCAGATGGTGCAGCTCCAATCCGATTGGACGCTGTATCATGTGCTCGCCACTTTTCATTTCCAAGGGAGGTACGTCACATCCTTAAAACCACATGGTATATCACATGGTATTACAGCTAATGGGATTGAAGACATCCCATTGGTTGCTGTACCACATGATAGGTTACATTAGTTCATAAGGATGTGACATCATCCCTTACAGTGTCGTCCCATCCTTTTGAACTAATGTGACCTATCACATGGTACTGTACAGCAACCAATGGGATTGTCTTCAATCCCATTGGCTGTAATACCATGTGATATTGCCATGTGGTTTTAAGGATGTGACGTACCACCCTTGGAGATGATGTCACATACTTTAAAAAAGAAAAGAAAGACGGGCACATGATACAGCGTCCAATCGACGCTTACAGAATCGCAGTAGGCATTTTGGCCGATAAGTGGCTTATGAACGCTTATAGCATAGGCCCCTATATATTTACTAATACTGGTTACAACTAGTCACCCATTTGCATCACTTCATTTCAAACAACACACTATGGGGGCTATGCACTAAGCAGTGATAACATATTTTAAGAGAGATACAGTAAATGGCTTTTAAGACCGATACTGCCTGCTGCGCGATTCACTAAGCAGTGATAACAGTGCTTTATCAGCCTTAAAAGGCATTTTTTCACCAAAAAAAAAAAAACTTGGAAAAAAAACTTGGAAAAAAAACTCGTCCGATCAGGCAAAAACGGCGAACGTGCTATTTTTTTGCCAGTCAGCGAGATTCACTATGCAGTGATAAGTGAATCATACTTTAAAAGCTCACTATTTCTTTTCACCAGCTAAAGCCTGGCACAAAAGAGATGGAGCCATGAATAAATCATTGTTTATGTTTTTTTCACTACAAGATTAATACAAGATGCCGGTGTCCCCGGATGGTTCCCACGGGTGTCAGGGGTTTCCCGCTGGTCTGCGGTACAAATCATGTGCCCAAAAAAGCATAACAGCCAATACTTTGAAATAAATACACCCCCAACATATACAGTACATTAATGGTCAAGATTACTATTATCCAGATATGGATAATAGTTCATTTGTCCATTAAAAATAAAACATTAACAAACAGAAGGAAAATAAATAAAACTTGCACTCACCCCTGCCAGGCTGCCACGAGGAAGGCCGTCCTCATCCTCATCACTGTCCATGTCCTCCGTTGCCACAAACAATGCAGTACAATAACAACTACAATCTAATGTCCCCTAACTCCTTAATCACGTTAGCGGTTAGTAACCGCTATAGTAATTAAGGGGTTAACTCACCCTCCCCCACTACACACCCAGGAGGCCTAACCACCCTCCCCAAGCAACAACCACCAAACTCCACCCATTCATTGGTACAGTGGGTACATCATGCCTATATAATATGGGCCAGATTTACCACTATAGCAATAAATGGTGAATTAAACAAAAAACAGGCCCAAAATAAAACACATTACATAGCCAACTGAATACATAACAAACGCCAATAAAACAATTGATTGGCACAGTGGGTACATCATGCCCATATAATATGGGCATGATTTACCACTATGCCTGTCAATCTTTAAAAAAAAAACAATATCCAATGTAATCCAAATAATCACCAAATAAAAAACAATAAACAAGTAAACACAACAACATTACCACCATTCAATTAACCAAATACCAATTAAACACAAGTATTAACAACTAAAACACCAAAATAAAACCATCAATAAATAAAAGAAAGCGCCAAATAAACACCATCAGTCAAATTAAAATTAGCCCAAATTATCCACTATTAAAAATCAAATACCAAAGACACCCCTGAAATAATCCATAGAAAACACCAATAAAATGCCAGCATACAAATTGAAAACACCAAATAAATAGCATTAAAAAGAAAAAACAAAGTACCAAAATACATTTAAAAAAACATAAAAGCAAGCATTTGCCCAAATAACCATTGAGAGAGGTTAGAGGATCTGTTGCTGTGAGTAGGGGATATTGAGAGCTGTGAGAGCCGTGCAGAGTGAGAAAGTGTACAGCCGGTAGTGAAAGAGGCGAGTCCCTGCGAGTGACGTCACACGCCAGAACACGCGGCAGCAGGGACTCTGTGTCGGAACATCGCAGCATCACGACATCACAGGAGAACTGTCTCTCAGGCTACACAGCTAGGATCATTATTTGCCCAGCAGTAGAGACCCCAACCTGTTATTGCCTGTGAGATTTTAACAAAGTGTTAGTATGTGTTTATGGGAACACTAAACACTTGTTTATTATGGGTCTGCACTATGGTTTGTGTCTTCATTTTTGAGGGACATCCACATGCATACCTCTGAGACATACCTCGCCATTATTAGTATATCTTTGGAACCGGGGAGCCAGGATTGGGAGCACAGAGGCACACAACAGCCAATAGTTGTAATGCTCTATAACCACCTATCTCTTGTAAGTGTGCATACATAAGAGCCAAGACATTATCAACAAGCCCCACAGCATTATATACAGTGTGCCCTATTATAGTGTTTTTCTCTTTTGGGTTGAACCTGCTCCCTTTGGATCGTGGAGGAGAAGTGTTTATTTAGAGGACTCTTGGAGACAAGTCCTCACCAGAGGTCTGAGCAAACTTCAGCCCAAGATAAATTATATACTTTATATTTAGTTCACTACTGCTTTATTCCACTTTTGTTCACGTTTATTACGTTGTGGGAGCGCCGTCCAAAGTCCTTTTTGACACGTGGTAATTTTTAGATTGACCATAGACTGGCATGGTGTTAAATCGTGCCCATAGAATTGTGCCAATCATTTGTTTTATTGGCATTTGTTATGTGTTCAGTTGTCTATGTAATGTGTTTTATTTTGGGCCTGTTTTTTGTTTAATTCAATATTTATTGCTTTAGTGGTAAATCAGGCCCATATTATATGGGCATGATGTACCCACTGTACCAATGAATGGGTGGAGGGTGGTGGTAGTTGCTTGGGGAGGTGGTTAGGCCTCCAGGGTGGGTAGTGGGGTAGGGTGGGTTAAACCCTTAATTAATCTAATGGTTATTACCCGCTAAGGTGATTAAGGGGTTAGGGAACATTAGATTGTATTTTTGATTGCATTGTTTGTGGCAATGGAGGACATGGACGGTGATGAGGACCAGGACAGCCTTTATCGTGGCAGCTTGGCACGGGTGAGTGCAAAATTTATTTACTTTATTTCTGCTTGTTAATATTTTATTTTTAATGGGCAAATTCACTATTATCCATATCTTGTGGGTTTTTTTGTTCACCGGATTAGTACCGCAGGCCAAAGGGGACCTCCCGAGGGCCCCCGCCGGCCTATAGTAACATACCTATGCTTAAAAAATTAATTATGTATGTTAGGGGGTTATAGGTGTTGTTGGGGGCACAGGGGGTGGGTAGCACATATTGCAAGGTTTATTGGGGGCAATTGCCCCCAATAAAGCTGCTATTGGGCCTTAACTCCTTCATTGCCTTAGCGGATAGCCCCTAAGGTAAAGAAGCTGCTTTAATTTATTTTTTAATAGTGTGCGGGAGCCGGGGGTCTCCTCAGCTGAACCGCATTGATTTCTGGAAGGAGATACAAGCACCCCATATCTGGGCCTGTAACTCGGGAAGCAGGGGGTCCCTGAGGCTAAAATCCATGCGGTTCATTTCAGGGGACCCCTGCTCCCGCACACTATTAATAAAAATTACATTAAAGCAGCTTCATTAACATAGCGGATAGCCGCTACGGTAATGAATTATTGTTTATTGTTATGTGTGTTTTGATACTAGTGTACATGAGCAGGGGGTCTCCTGTGCCGAACCACATTGGTTTCAGCCTCGGGACCCCCCTGCTTCATGAGATACCGGCCCCGTTATGTGGTGCAGGGATCCCCCTGCATGATTTAAATCCCCCGGTCACGTGACGCGGGAGATTGAAAAGCACAGGGGATACCGGCACCCCATAACAGGGCCTGTATCTCGGGAAGTAGGGGGTCCCCGAGGCTGAAACCAGTGCGGTTCAGCTCAGGAGACCCCTGCACATGTACACCTGTATTAAAATGTAAATGTATTCTGTACGATCGCCTGCAAGAGCCGAGTATAGAGACGCAGCGTGTCCATGCAGATCTTCAGGCTGATTATTTTTCTATCCGCTGTCCTGCTGTAGAATTCACAGCCCGATATCAGGAGGAGAAAACAGGTCGCACGATCGGGCATGTTTCGCACGCACCAAACTGGGCCTCACCTCTTACTGAGTCCCGCGTTTAGCTTCACTTTGTTACATGGGAGTCAAAATTCCATAGTAGCGCGCAAAAGCTCACTGCTTAGTGAATCGCCTCCTATGCGTCCTGTGTACAATATAAGTAACATAACGCCCTTCACCCCACGCACATTTTTTCAAGTGTAACCCTGTTTCCCCCCCCCCCCCCCAATCTCACATGGGGTCTCCTATGGGAAATACTGCTCTGATCAAATCGGTCTGAGTGGTGCATACCTGCTGGTAACAGGGGGCCCTGAGTCTCCCGCATAATAGTATAGGGGACGAATAGGACAGGCTTCTGGGGTCTTGCCCAAATTCTACTTACAGGTGCAGCGCCTCCATCGTGTGCAGCCCCCAGCTGTATGAGGTGAAGTATCTGCAAAAGAACACATCCCTCCTCCCAATATACTTCAGTCTCAGGCAGGAGGTAGAGGTAAAATGCAGCAGCTTCTTTGTTTAGTCTTCCTTATTCAGCAGCACAGATCACAGCAAGTCTTCCCCCTTAGGATGTCCCTGAACCAAACTCCCAGCCAAGGGCACCAAGAGTGGTTCTAGCTCTTCCCATATCCTCTGGTGGGATAAGAGGTATGGGTCTACCCCAAACTCCCTGAAGCTTGGCACGGGTACCCTGTCTCTCTCAAAGGTAGAGACCAACTGACTAAATATGAAGTTGCAGTACATTAAGTAAGCTCCAGTAGGCACCACCCCTGTGTCTCTAATTGGACACAGAGCCTGATGACACTACCTTCACCGCTCACTGCACAGCATGATTGCTCCTGGCAAACCTGCCCTTACCAGGTATTACAGCCAGGAGGAGGACAGAACTATAGCCCCAAAACTACCCAGGGCTACACAAGGTTTGCGTTACTTTTTAGCATCGACATTTTGAGTCAAATTTTTTTTTTAAATATGGCCTTGGTGCACAAGGTCGCTTTATAAATCGTCAGTCTTTGTATCTTTGTTCTGTCTGCAAACTAATTACGAGGAAATCCAGAGGAACAGGGACAAAATGAAAACATATTTATTTTTCACAGGAATCAAATACGTTCCCAAAAAATTATTCAAAATGTAATTAAAGTTGGATTTAGTTTGATTTGATTTAATTAAATTAGAGGACGACGTTTACATTGATAAGTGGATAAAAGAACAGAAAGGGGGAGCTCATTTTAACAAGATAATATACACTGTATGTAAATGGATCATTTACATTTTTTTAATGAATTTTTTTAAATCTATATTTATTCTAATGCTGTTGGGGAAAATATATTTTAGTTTTTTTCCATCAGGGACAAAAACAAATCAATTTTTCCCACTTCCCACTTCGGAGCTTCCAACATAAAGTTACCAACGTGCAAAACATGGATTCTCTACAGTCAGTCCAGCTACGTACTGTCCTGCCAAATGTGGTCGGCAGTATATAGATACATTATATATACTATATACAGCTCAACCCCGTTATAGCGCGATCCACTACAATGCGGATCCGCTTATAACGCGGGCTGAGCTTGGCTCCCAAACAGCACCAACCTTTGTTTACCCGGCCACCTGCACCACCATGCTGAGGATGCGATCCAGTGCCTCAAGCGGCGCCAAGCGAATGACGTCAGGTGTAGGTGTCTGTGTGTGTCTGTCTCCGTGTGTGTCCGTTACCAATATAGCTACAAATACAAACAGAAATAAAACCTGGCGCATGTGTACAAGGATGATGTGAATAAACAAATGTTAATGTGACAAAATCAATGTGAATAAAAGGATATAAGTGATTTCATTGAGCGGTGTCCTTCCTTTCAGATACTGAATGGTGAATGAATGGACAATGGACTCAAAAGTTTCTCCTTTGCAGCAGATTGTTCTCCTGTATTGTGAGACAAAAACCAGGGACAAAACATTGCGCAGTATTGTAATTTCAGCAATGAAGTCCTCCCTTTTGTGACTCAAACAAATGCCCACTTACTAGATTTAAGGTAGGCAGCATGCAGTGGAGAGAATCTGTGTATAGGTTCTTCTAGATCCAGACGTTTTCAGGTTAGCACGAACCCCACGTGGTGTTCCCGATCCCGATGGGCACTAAAAGAAACTCCTTCTCAGGAAATCATCTCCTTAATCTGTTCCCGATCTCCTGTATGTAATCTCCAACAAGGGATAAAAAGAAACCGAGGATTGCGCAATATCTAAAAAACTTTAATAACGCCCCCAGAGCTCGAACAGAATTATACTCACAAGGATCGCGAGTTTAAAATCAAAATAGAAACGCCAGACCCGGCTACCCAACAGCAACACACAGTCCCTGGTAGTCCTTGCCAGTAACCGCGTGTGTCTCGCGTTGTTCCGGCGTGAGCGTGATGACGTCACCACCTCCATTCCCAAAGGGGTGATTGAATGAATGTCCAGGCTGGCGTCTCCTTAGGCTCCTCCCTACGCGTTTCGTGACCGGGAACGTCACTTCGTCAGGGGATGGTGGAGCCTCTGCAATCCCATGTGTTTAAATAGCCCCATATTAACCCATAATTGGATGGAGCACCATAAAAGATACAATAATAACAAAGGTGAATTAACTGCGGCTTTGTGATGGCAGCAGTGGGGTTAAAGACACCTCTGGATGGAATGAATACATGTTATCAGATGATTAACTAATAAAACTGAAAACATAAATTGTTTGAGTCACAAAAGGGAGGACTTCATTGCTGAAATTACAATACTGCGCAATGTTTTGTCCCTGGTTTTTGTCTCACAATACAGGAGAACAATCTGCTGCAAAGGAGAAACTTTTGAGTCCATTGTCCATTCATTCACCATTCAGTATCTGAAAGGAAGTACACCGCTCAATGAAATCACTTATATCCTTTTATTCACATTGATTTTGTCACATTAACATTTGTTTATTCACATCATGCTTGTACACATGCGCCAGGTTTTATTTCTATGTTTGTATTTGTTGTGGGGTAACTTTTGAGATAGTTCCCATAGTAGAATTACCAGGCTGCTTTGCTTTTATATATATGCATGTAATTTGTGCACCGCACTGTTTAATAATTTGGTCTAGCGCTGGTTTTAGTATTTTTGTTTTGCCGTTACCAATATAGATTTGAATAGATGTTTAAAAAAAAAACAAAGCAAACATCTACTCAAAGCTTTATTGGTAATGGAGACCGAAACACGGACACGGACACACACACCACCCACCGCGATGGCTGACCCGTGGTGTCAGATACCCTGCCATATATAGAAGTACATGCACACCGCTAATAGGTGCTGGAGGGGGGTACTTATCTGCCAGGTGCGCTGTGTCCAGGGAGGTCCAGACATCCCAAAGGTAATCAAGCAAGGAAATGGAAGCAGGCACACGGTCTTTCTGAGGGTGCAATTTATTGTGCCACCAAAAGGTCCAACGTTTCGGCAAAGATTGCCTTTATCAAGGAGAGGGCCCTACGCGTAGGGAAACAGCCGGCACTGTCTTTTATTTATTTATTTATATTTATTTCACCGTGCAACGTTGAGGAGTCTTGTCCGCCCTGCTGCTGAGCCGTTTTTGTGTCTCTGTGTTTGGGACTGTACCAAGGGGATTTGACCGCCGTGTCCATACCCTGCTACGTTGGAGACACACTCTCGCGAGACTCCCATTCAGGGAGAGGATGGGTGCGCGCGCATCCTTCAGTCATCCACGAGGAGAGAGTGTTGGACTCCCCAGAGAACAGGGATCCACGGAGGCTCGACCGGGTGATAGACAAGACTTTATACAATGCTTTGTATTATAGCGCATATTGTAAGTGTTCTTGATTCACGTGTATGATCATTTTTACCATTAAATTACAATATTATGCTATGGGAGCCGCGCTGTCTTCTTTTCGTTAATATATATATCAAACTAACAGATATTGCTGCACTAAAATCACTAGTTCAGATTTTATAAATGAATAAGAAACAAGCAATGTGGTACAAAATATAGCCTCTGGCGGTGCTGAGGGCAGATATAATATGAAGACACACAAGAGAAAAGAAGTCCTTTAAAAAGCACTCAAATAATTCAAAATAAGATGGATTTTATTGGTAACACAGAAATAACAAAAAGTGAGTAAAAATGAATTAAAAAACTAAAACCCACTAATCTCTTTTAAGTAATATTCAGACTGCTAGATAAGGAAGAAATCACTAAACAAATATAAAGTGATTAAACAAACCAGAAATGAAACAACAATAAGTTGCACGCTGGTACACTAAAGGGAAAATATATTCCCTAAAGAGCGACAGGCCGGCGATCAATGAACAAAACTACCTGACATAGTTAGATGGTGGAACAAAAGTATGCTCAGGCTCATGTACATGATGTGAGGAACAGGTAATTAAGGGTAGAAACCCTAACTAGTGTGTCAGAGCATCCCGAAAATGTGACAGTTAAGTAACAATAAATGTCTTGTAGCAAGCGTGTTGGTAACTGTTAGCAGTTCTGGGTTCAGTAATAATAGTACTGTTAGCAGTTCTGGGTTCAGTAATAATAGTACTGTTAGCAGTTCTGGGTTCAGTAATAATAGTACTGTTAGCAGTTCTGGGTTCAGTAATAATAGTACTGTTAGCAGTTCTGGGTTCAGTAATAATAGTACTGTTAGCAGTTCTGGGTTTATCAGCAGGGAAAGAATGAAGTAATACTCATCAGTCAGGGAATTCCTCCATTGCAGACAATGTAAGTAGCCAGGTACGCGGCCAAATTATGCATCAGCAGTATAACAGAGACAGACAAATCAGTCCGGTCCCGTGAGCGGACACTCCGGTCTTGTGGTGATCCGGTTTTGTAAATGAAAGCCTTCTGAGTCTGTGACATCTATAAGGCAGCGATCAGCAACAGCAGCGGCAGGCAACCGATGAGTAGAGGGGAGATGTGGCCTCAACTGGGAACTCCACTGGGAACTCCGACGGTGGGAACTCCACTGGGAACTCCGACGGTGGGAACTCCACTGGGAACTCCGACGGTGGGAACTCCACTGGGAACTCCGACGGTGGGAACTCCACTGGGAACTCCGACGGTGGGAACTCCACTGGGAAATCCGATGGCTGTTTCGCCGTGAGGCTTCTTCCGAGAGTGTTCTACAGTTTTATACTGCTTTTTTAGGCTTCGTCCATGGTTCTTGCTGGCGTGCGGAGGCACGCTGAGGCTGAGGGAAAGCGGGTGCTTTCCCTGGCCTTAGAAAGCGCGCCGTCCGTGGGCGTGTCGGCGGGCGGGCCAGTGACGTCACGGAGCTGGTTCGCCCTCATTGGGCTAACCGCTCACGTGACCGGCCCTGCGCTCTGGCAAGTGTGAAAATTTCAAATTTTCCTAAGACCTATGCTTTTACAAGCGCGCGGAAGCGTAGGCAAGCCTCTACTAAAGCCGCTCTCATTGCGGCTGTAGGGGCTCAGTGCCGAGCGGAAGCACGCCTCAGAGCGCCTCCGCCCGCAAGCACTAAAAATGGACGCGGCCTTAGGCAGTACAACACGCTTGCTACAAGACATTTATTGTTACTTAACTGTCACATTTTAAGGATGCTCTGACACACTAGTTAGGGTTACTACCCTTAATTACATGTTCCTCACATCATGTACATGAGCCTGAGCATACTTTTGTTCCACCATCTAACTATGTCAGGTAGTTTTATTCATAGATCGCCGGCCTGTCGCTCTTTAGGGAATATATTTTCCCTTTAGTGTGCTGCTTCATTTAGTGTACCAGCGTGCAACTTATTGTTGTTTCATTTCTGGTTTGTTTAATCACTTTATATTTGTTTCGTGGTTTCTTCCTTAGGCTGCGCTTATAGTGCAAACGACATCGTGGCAAAACACCGGCGCAAATTTTTGAAGCCGGTCAAATTTGATTTTTCAGAGGCTGTCGCCGGAAAGCGAAATACAACTTTCGCTAGCAGCAACGGCAACTGGTGGCATCACCCATCTCGTCGCCGTTGCGCGCACTATAAGCGCGGCCTTATCTAGCAGTCTGAATATTACTTAGGCGTTTAGTGGGTTTTCGATTTGTTAATTCATTTTTACTCACTTTTTGTTATTTCTGTTACCAATAAAATCCATCTTATTTTGAATTATTTGAGTGCTTTTTATAGGGCTTCTTTTCTCTTGTGTGTGTGTGTGTGTGTGTGTGTATATATATAAATAATATATATATATATATATATATTTATGCATTTACATGCTTCCTATTATGGAAGTAACTTGTGTTTACCATTTGTAATAACGTTTACATTGTATGTGAAATAAATCTCGTTTTTTTGCGCCATACAAGTGGTTTGTGCTCTTATCTCCTAGGAAATATATATATATATGTATGTATGTATGTATGTATGTATATATGTATATATATATATCTCAAATAAAAATATCGCTTGTGAGCACATTCATGTGTGTATGTATGTATATGTAGGTGTGTGTATATATATATACTGTATATATGCTTTAGGCTTCCAGATGCAAACAGGTCATGACATTTTGACCACTAACTGCGGTCGCGTATCTCGTATTTCCGTCCATCTCTAGGTTTTTTTTAATTAGAAACCGATCGACCTTTTCAGCAAACGAGGAGCCTCTTGATTCAGCAGTTAATTAAGACAAGTGCCCTAATTTAATGTGTCTAGTGCTACATAACCTGCCTTCCATTAGAGAACGTGTCTCCATTTACCCAGCAAATTAATGGGTCGCTGTACTAAGATTATATGCAACATTGTTATTGGGCGCCAACATTTCGGAGCTAAAAAGTAGCACACACCTTCATAAATTGTGCACTGTGTGAAGGGCGCTGTGTGACGGGCGCTGTGTGACGGGCGCTGTGTGACGGGCGCTGTGTGAAGCGCGCTGTGTGACGGGCGCTGTGTGACGGGCGCTGTGTGACGGGAGCTGTGTGACGGGAGCTGTGTGACGGGCGCTGTGTGAAGGGCGCTGTGTGACGGGCGCTGTGTGAAGCGCGCTGTGTGACGGGCGCTGTGTGACGGGCGCTGTGTGAAGGGCGCTGTGTGATGGGCGCTGTGTGACGGGCGCTGTGTGACGGGCGCTGTGTGAAGGGGGCTGTGTGACGGGCGCTGTGTGACGGGCGCTGTGTGACGGGCGCTGTGTGACGGGCGCTGTGTGAAGCGCGCTGTGTGACGGGCGCTGTGTGACGGGCGCTGTGTGAAGGGCGCTGTGTGACGGCCGCTGTGTGACGGGCGCTGTGTGACGGGCGCTGTGTGACGGGCGCTGTGTGACGGGCGCTGTGTGACGGGCGCTGTGTGACGGGCGCTGTGAGACGGGCGCTGTGAGACGGGCGCTGTGAGACGGGCGCTGTGACGGGCGCTGTGTGAAGGGCACTGTGTGACGGGCGCTGTGTGACGGGCGCTGTGTGACGGGCGCTGTGTGACGGGCGCTGTGTGACGGGCGCTGTGTGACGGGCGCTGTGTGACGGGCGCTGTGTGACGGGCGCTGTGTGACGGGCGCTGGGCGCCGTGTGACGGCGCTGTGAGACGGGCGCTGTGAGACGGGCGCTGTGTGACGGGCGCTGTGTGACGGGCGCTGTGTGACGGGCGCTGTGTGACGGGCGCTGTGTGACGGGCGCTGTGTGACGGGCGCTGTGTGACGGGCGCTGTGTGACGGGCGCTGTGTGACGGGCGCTGTGTGACGGGCGCTGGGCGCCGTGTGACGGCGCTGTGAGACGGGCGCTGTGTGACGGGCGCTGTGTGACGGCCGCTGTGAGACGGGCGCTGTGTGACGGGCGCTGTGAGACGGGCGCTGTGTGACGGGCGCTGTGAGACGGGCGCTGTGTGACGGGCGCTGTGAGACGGGCGCTGTGTGACGGGCGCTGTGAGACGGGCGCTGTGTGACGGGCGCTGTGTGACGGGCGCTGTGTGAAGGGCGCTGTGTGACGGGCGCTGTGTGACGGGCGCTGTGTGACGGGCGCTGTGTGACGGGCGCTGTGTGACGGGCGCTGGGCGCCGTGTGACGGCGCTGTGAGACGGGCGCTGTGAGACGGGCGCTGTGTGACGGGCGCTGTGTGACGGGCGCTGTGAGACGGGCGCTGTGTGACGGGCGCTGTGTGACGGGCGCTGTGTGAAGGGCGCTGTGTGACGGGCGCTGTGTGACGGGCGCTGTGTGACGGGCGCTGTGTGACGGGCGCTGGGCGCCGTGTGACGGCGCTGTGAGACGGGCGCTGTGAGACGGGCGCTGTGAGACGGGCGCTGTGAGACGGGCGCTGTGTGACGGGCGCTGTGAGACGGGCGCTGTGAGACGGGCGCTGTGAGACGGGCGCTGTGTGACGGGCGCTGTGAGACGGGCGCTGTGTGACGGGCGCTGTGTGACGGGCGCTGTGTGAAGGGCGCTGTGTGACGGGCGCTGTGTGACGGGCGCTGTGTGACGGGCGCTGTGTGACGGGCGTTGTGTGACGGGCGCTGTGTGACGGGCGCTGTGTGACGGGCGCTGTGTGACGGGCGCTGTGTGACGGGCGCTGTGAGACGGGCGCTGTGAGACGGGCGCTGTGTGACGGGCGCTGTGTGACGGGCGCTGTGAGACGGGCGCTGTGAGACGGGCGCTGTGTGACGGGCGCTGTGTGACGGGCGTTGTGTGACGGGCGTTGTGTGACGGGCGCTGTGTGACGGGCGCTGTGTGACGGGCGCTGTGTGACGGGCGCTGTGTGACGGGCGCTGGGCGCCGTGTGACGGCGCTGTGAGACGGGCGCTGTGAGACGGGCGCTGTGTGACGGGCGCTGTGTGACGGGCGCTGTGAGACGGGCGCTGTGAGACGGGCGCTGTGAGACGGGCGCTGTGTGACGGGCGCTGTGTGACGGGCGCTGTGTGACGGGCGCTGTGTGACGGGCGCTGTGTGACGGGCGCTGTGTGACGGGCGCTGTGAGACGGGCGCTGTGAGACGGGCGCTGTGTGACGGCGCTGTGAGACGGGCGCTGTGAGACGGGCGCTGTGTGACGGGCGCTGTGTGACGGGCGCTGTGTGACGGGCGCTGTGTGAAGGGCGCTGTGTGACGGGCGCTGTGTGACGGGCGCTGTGTGAAGGGCGCTGTGTGACGGGCGCTGTGTGACGGCGCTGTGAGACGGGCGCTGTGAGACGGGCGCTGTGTGACGGGCGCTGTGTGACGGGCGCTGTGTGACGGGCGCTGTGTGAAGGGCGCTGTGTGACGGGCGCTGTGTGACGGGCGCTGTGTGACGGGCGCTGTGTGACGGGCGCTGGGCGCCGTGTGACGGCGCTGTGAGACGGGCGCTGTGAGACGGGCGCTGTGTGACGGGCGCTGTGTGACGGGCGCTGTGAGACGGGCGCTGTGAGATGGGCGCTGTGAGACGGGCGCTGTGAGACGGGCGCTGTGTGACGGGCGCTGTGTGACGGGCGCTGTGTGACGGGCGCTGTGTGACGTGTACATTATGCGGAGCTTGTTATTTGAAATACATTTTGACAGAATAAAGCAGAATGAGGTGTATTTTATGTATAACCAGTATCAGTAAATATACATTATTAGTGCCATATTATTTATATTCACCGCGCTGTGACAATAACACATTGTGTTCCCTGTATAATGAAACCTCCGCGCTGCGTCAGACACATTGCTGGGTTGCTACAAAGCGACTTCATTCTGCGCCAACGATATAAATAGACATTTTAGGCGTGAAGGTGGTGGCGATTTTAACACATTTTCTCCTATTTTTTAGCTCATCCCATTAACATCTGTAAGCCCAGCGCCACCATTTCTGTGTGCCCAGCGCCACCATTTCTGTATGCCCAGCGCCACCATTTCTGTGTGCCCAGCATCGCCATTTCTGTGCGCCCAGCACCACCAATTTCTGTGTGCCCAGCGCCACCATTTCTGTGTGCCCAGCATCGCCATTTCTGTGCGCCCAGCATCGTCATTTCTGTACGCCCAGCGCCGCCATTTCTGTGTGCCCAGCGCCACCATTTCTGTGTGTCCAGCATCGCCATTTCTGTGTGCCCAGCGCCACCATTTCTGTGCGCCCAGCATCGCCATTTCTGTGCGCCCAGCATCGCCATTTCTGTGTGCCCAGCGCCACCATTTCTGTGCGCCCAGCATCGCCATTTCTGTGTGCCCAGCGCCACCAATTCTGTGTGCCCAGCATCGCCATTTCTGTGTGCCCAGCATCGCCATTTCTGTGTGCCCAGCGCCACCATTTCTGTGTGCCCAGCGTCGCCATTTCTGTGTGCCCAGCGTCGCCATTTCTGTGTGCCCAGCGCCACCATTTCTGTGCGGCCAGCATCGCCATTTCTGTGTGCCCAGCGTCGCCATTTCTGTGTGCCCAGCGCAACCATTTCTGTGCGGCCAGCATCGCCATTTCTGTGTGCCCAGCGTCGCCATTTCTGTGTGCCCAGCGTAGCCATTTCTGTGTGCCCAGCGTAGCCATTTCTGTGTGCCCAGCATTGCCATTTCTGTATGCCCAGCGTCGCCATTTCTGTATGCCCAGCGCCGCCATTTCTGTATGCCCAGCGCCACCATTTCTGTGCACCCAGCGCTGCCATTTCTGTGTGCCCTGCGCCGCTATTTCTGTATGCCCAGCACCACCATATCTGTGCACACAGCACCGGCCATTTCTTGCCGGTATCTCGGGGTTGCTGAAATATCCTTGTCACGTGGGCCAATAGGAAGCCACAAAGGATGACATCACAGCTTCCTATTGGCCCAAGCGATATTTCACACAGCCCAGCTACCAGCGCCCCCTACGGAGGTATATATCTCGGGAAGCAGGGTGTCCCCGGAGATGAAATTAATGCGGTCTAGCTCCCGGAGACCCCCTGCTTCAAACCTAGCAAAATACCAACACAAATAAAACCTCAAACCAGGAGTTCTGCTTTAAATCTGAATTCGTTCTTGTGGTTTACACACAGATAATTGTTTTCCTTTGCTTAGGGTTTGGGCCCTTTTACCCTAAAACACGGGATGCAAAAATACCCGATTTTACCCCTCAGCTGCCATAGTGGGGGGTACCCCTCAGTGTGATATTATTTGTGGGTACAAAGTACAGTTATTTTTTAATTTATAAACCAGACATCCTACTTATTGTTTGAGATAAATATTATTTCAACCTTTTCTTAAACGAGATTCAAAAGACTTTGCCCCCGAAATCTAATAGTTTTCGACTGTATTAACGGCTTTTTCTTACCAGTACCACTTAGAGCAGCCAATATTTGAATGGGAATATATGTATGTACTGTATGTATATATGTGTATACAGCATCTACTGATGCTGCGGCCGTTATTCGCACACTTCACGCGTCATGTACATCGGAATCCCGATATGAAACCGCGGGATGAATCCCAGCCTTCCCGCACTAAGATGCGAGCGCGGCGAGTGCAGAAGAACGGATTTTAGTGTTCTGGCTTTTAATAACATGAAATTGACACAGTAGCACAGTACTGTACACATTATAATTCATCCATTTTATTGCAAACGAAGTAACAGAATCCATGAAATTCAAACAAAACATCCACGATAAGCGCGAGTGCCTGGGATAAGCGCGGGTGCCTGGGATAAGCGCTGGTGCTGGGGCGATTGGCCGCGTTTCATGCTGCGTGGGGAACAGCAGAGAACTCAAAATCGGTGCCGTGATGTGTTCGAATAACGGCCGCTGCATCAGTACACTATAATTGTAAGTTGGATTCCGTTTTCCGTTTGTTTGTATGTCAGAAGCATCAAAATCTCACAAATGGCACCACGTAGCACAACAAAACTTTCACTGGACATTCTACCGTGGATTTGTAGGTCAACGCAACTATTTTGAGCTTCCAGTGTGACTCACCTCCCAAATTATGGACATTCTAATGTCCAGCAAACCTCTTACAGCAGGGGTGTGGCTTCTAAGGGAGGGGGCGTGTTTGTGCATGCTTCGGTGCTGTTGTGTCTGATGTGAGATGTGTCGGGGGGAGGGAGAAAACAGAGTGAGTGGGGGGGGGGGAAGAAAAAACAGTGAGGGGGGAAATGGAGTGAGGGGGAAAAAAGAAAACGGAGTGAGTGAGGGGGGATGAAAACAGAGTGAGTGAGGGGGAACAGAGTGAGTGGGGGGGGGAAACGGAGTGAGTGGGGGGAGGAGAAAATGGAGTGAGTGGGGGGGAGGAGAAAATGGAGTGAGTGGGCGGAGGAGAAAACGGAGTGAGTAGGGGGGGAGAAAATGGAGTGAGTGGGGGGAGAGAAAACAGAGTGAGGGGGGAAACAGAGTGAGTGGGAGGGGAGAAAACGTAGTGAGTGGGAGGGAGAAAACTGAGTGTGGGGGAGAAAACTGAATGAGTGGGGGGGAGAAAATGGAGTGGGGGGGGAGAAAATGGAGTGGGAGGGGGAGAAAACGGAGTGGGAGGGGGAGAAAACGGAGTGGGGGGAAACAGAGTGAGTGGGGGGGGGCAGAAAACAGAATGAGAGTGGGGGGGGGAGAAAACGGGGTAAGTGGGGGGGAGAAAATGGAATGAGTGAGGGGGAGAACATGGAGTGAGGGCGGGGATAAAACGGAGTGAGTGGGGGGGAGAAAACGGAGTGGGAGGGGGAGAAAACAGTGGTGGGGAGAAAACAGTGGGGGGAAACAAAGTGAGTGGGGGGGGGCAAAAAACGGAATGAGTGGGGGGGAGAAAACGGAGTAAGTGGGGGGGGGGAGAAAATTGAGTGAGTGAGGGGGGGGGGAGAAAACGGAGTGAGAGGGGGGAGAAAATGAGTGGGGGGAGAAAACAGGGGGAGTGAGTGGGGGGAAATGGAGTGAGTGGGGGGAAACGGAGTGGTTGTGGAGAAAACAGAGTGAGTGAGGGGGGAGAAAATGGAGTGAATGGGGGGGGAGAAAACGGAGTGAGTGGGGGGGCAGAAAACAGAGTGAGTGAGGGGGGGGGGAGAAAACGGAGTGAGTGAGGTGGGGAAAACGGAGTGAGAGGGGGGAGAAAACAGAGTGAGTGGGGGGGAACGGAGTGAGAGGGGGAGAAAACGGAGGGAGAAAACAGAGTGAGGGAGGGGGAGAAATGGAGTGAGTGGGGGGGATAAAATGGAGTGAGTGGGGGGAACGGAGTGAGAGGGGGAGAAAACGGAGTGAGTGGGGGGAGAATACGGAGTGAGGGGGGAGAAAACGGAGTGAGTGGGAGAGAAAACGGAGTGAGTGATGGGATGAGAAAATGGAGTGAGTGATGGGGGAGACAGACAGCTATTTGAGGGACAACAGCTTCGACCCGACACACACAAAGCATGCAACCAACCGTACAGTCAAACCATACGATACAACCGGATATACTCCAACACAGCAGACAGAGGCCAGCGGATTACAGCCTTGAGATCAGATTTCATAAACTGTGGATATAGCCACAGAATTGTAGACCAGCAAATCCACAAAGCCACCAGAATACCAAGAAGTGGTCTCCTTGAATGCAGACAGAAAGAGACAAGCGACAGGGTACCTTTGGTGGTCACATATAACCCACACCTAGAAGCCCTACGCAAGATTGCCAGAGAACTACAACCCATCCTCGAGGAAGATACAAGAGTGCAACAGGTCTTCCCTGAAGCACCCTTATTATCATACAGACAACCTCATAATCGCAAGAAAATTATGGTGAGAAGTAAAGTATTCAACGATTCAACTGAATGCGGGACAAGACCATGCCAGGACGCAAGATGCAAAACCTGCGCAATGCTCCACACAGCGGGCACAATACAAATACCACCCAGGAATCTGGAGTACAAAATCAGAGGATGGTTCATCTGTTCCTCCAGCAATGTCGTGTACCTCATCGTGTGCATGAAATGCCCAGGGGGCTGCTACTACATAGGTGAGATAGGACGGGCTAAACAAGAGAATGAATCTGCATCGCCACAGCATCACACGCGGAACAAGAGACAGTCCAGCCGGCGAACATTTCTTTCAACTCTGGCCATAAAATGAACAATCTGAAGGTGGCCATACTCAAAGGTAATCTTAGAACACCGAAAGAGAGACGGTTGCATGAATACAAATGTATGCAACAGTTCGGGACACTTAGTGGTGGCCTAAACCGAGACCGCAGTTTCATGAGTCACTACTGACACAAGAGAACTCTCTTCCCATGAGTGCTAATGGCCATGTCTATACATACTGCACACAGCTGTCTCTTATACATAAAAATACTCCATGTAATCACTTCCCTATATAACAATAGGGACCACATAGTATCTACACAAACTTTTAGTAATGCAACACTCTTATATCTCCACACCACTGATATACACTCCCACACACACACCTTCTGTAAAGTGCTGTATACTGTGGGCGCTGTATACACACACATACACACACACTCTTACATCACTAAAATTCAGGGATTATTTAACACCTCAAGTCATAAATCACATACTACACAGGGGGGTGTTAGGTTTCAGTCACAGATAACATTCCTAAATGCCAGGCCTGCACAACTCATTAAGCGAGAAGGGCCGAACTGCTCCATAGAAAAAAATTTGGGGGCCGCACGGGTAAAATCATCATCATCATCATCATCTCTCCTCCAGCACCTCTCATCATCATCATCCTCATATATCTCCCCCAGCACCCCTCATCATCATCCTCATATCTCCCCCAGAACCCCTCACTATCAACCTTTGCGATACTCCCCGTCTATTTCTCATACCCCCATCTCTCCCCCTCACCCACACACATAATACTCCCCCTCCACATCAAACACACAATACCCCCCTGCACACCACATCCTTCTCCCCCGTGCACCTCACATCATTCTCCCCATTGCAGCTCACATCATTCTCCCCTCCTGCACCGCCAATCACCCCCCCTGCACCTCCAATGACCCCCCTCTGCACCTCCAATCACCCCCACTCTGCACCTCCAATCACCCCCCCTGCACCTCCAATCAACCCACCTGCACCTTCAATCACCCCCCTGCACCTCACCCCCTGCACCTCACATAACCCCCTGCACCTCACATAACCCCTCCTGCACATCCCCCCCTCTTCACATCACCCCCCTGCACATCAACCCCCCCTGCACATCACCCCCCCTTCACATCACCTGCACCTCACATCACCCCTCCTTCACATCACACACCCTTCACCTCACCCCCCCTGCACATATCCCCCCCTTGCACATCAACCCCCCCTGCACATCAACCCCCCTTGCACATCAACCCCCTCCCTTGCACATCAACCCCCCCTCCCTTGAACATCAACCCCCCCCTTGCACATCACCCCCCTCCCTTGCACATCAACCCCCCCCTTGCACATCAACCCTCCTCCCTTGCACATCACCCCCCCTCCCTTGCCCATCACCCCCCTCCCTTGCCCATCACCCCCCTCCCTTGCACATCAACCCCCCTTGCACATCACCCCCCCTCCCTTGCACACCACCCTCCCCTCCCTTGCACATCAACCCCCCCCCTTGCACATCACCCCCCTCCCTTGCACATCACCCTCCCCTTGCCCATCACCCCCCCTCCTTTTGCCCATCACCCCCTTCCCTTGCCCATCATCCCCCCTCCCCTTGCCCATCACCCCCCTCCCCTTGCCCATCACCCCCCCTCCCCTTGCCCATCACCCCCCCTCCCCTTGCCCATCACCCCCCCTCCCCTTGCCCATCACCCCCCTCTCCCCTTGCACATCACCCCCCCTCTCCCCTTGCACATCACCCCCCCTGCACATATCCCCCTGCACCTCACATCACCTCTGATCACGGCGGCCACGGGACTGCACTTGAGAGCGGGCTCGGCTTGCGGGAGGAAGGGGAGAACGGGCTCGCGGGAGGAAGGGGAGAGCGGGCTCGCGGGAGGAAGGGGAGAGCGGGCTCGTCTCGCGGGAGGAAGGGGAGAGCGGACTCGGCTCGCGGGAGGAAGGGGAGAGCGGGCTCGGCTCGCGGGAGGAAGGGGAGAGCGGGCTCGCGGGACGAAGGGGAGAGCGGGCTCGGCTCGCGGGAGGAAGGGGAGAGCGGGCTCGGCTCGCGGGAGGAAGCGGAGAGCGGGTTCGGCTCACGGGAGGAAGGGGAGAGCGGGCTCGGCTCGCGGGAGGAAGGGGAGAGCGGGCTCGCGGGAGGAAGGGGAGAGCGGGCTCGCGGGAGGAAGGGGAGAGCGGGCTCGCGGGAGGAAGGGGAGAGCGGGCTCGGCTCGCGGGAGGAAGGGGAGAGCGGGCTCGCGGGAGGAAGGGGAGAGCGGGCTCGCGGGAGGAAGGGGAGAGCGGGCTCGCGGGAGGAAGGGGAGAGCGGGCTCGGCTCGCGGGAGGAAGGGGAGAGCGGGCTCGGCTCGCGGGGGCAGGGAGAGGGGGCTCAGGAGGAGGGGGAAAGCAGCCGCCGCCGCCGCGGGCCGCACAGTGAGTGCCGGCGGGCTGCGTGTTGTACAGACCTGCTGTATGCATTGTTTTTAAGTTAAACCTTACTTGCTTTATCTCGAAAGCTCACACAAATAAAAGCATTTTGTTAGCCACAGAAGGGTATTGTCTATTCATTTATGATTATTAAGCTCCGCGAACACGGTACAGATACCTCTACATCTACATCTATTTATATATATATATATATATATATATACACTGTATATCTTTATTTATATAACCATCCAGGTACACAGCGCGTCACAGCAGTAATACATATGACATAATAATATAACATATAATGGGAATAAGTGCTTCAGACATGACAGTAACAATAGGAAAAGGATTCCCTGCCCCGAAGAGCTTACAATCTAAGTGGTAAGTAGAAAGAATGTACAGAGACGGTAGGAGGGCGTTCTGGTAAGTGCGTCTGCAGGGGGCCAAGGTCGATGTATGAGGTATAAAGTATCAGCCACGGAGCTACTTATATGCTGCGTTACAGAGGTGGGTTTTAAGAAAGGTCCTAAAGGTGGGGAGAGGGTGCTAGTCGGATATTGAGGGGAAGGGTATTCCAGAGGCGTGGGGCAGTCAGTGAGAAAGGGTTTTTAGGCGGGAGAGGGCTTTAGATACAAAGGGGGTAGAGAGAAGACATCTTTGAGCAGAACGCAAGAGTCAGGATGCTGTATAGTGAGAAATTAGCGCTGAGATGTAAGGAGGGTATAGTGAGATATTAGGGTGAGATGTAAGGAGGGATAGAGGAGGATATAGTGAGATATTAGGGTAAGATGTAAGGAGGACAGGATTGTATAGTGAGATATTAGGGTGAGATGTGAGGAGTGGCAGAGGAGGGTATAGTGAGATATTAGGGTGAGATGTAAGGAGGGCAGAGGATTGTATAGTGAGATATTAGGGTGAGATGTGAGGAGTGGCAGAGGAGGGCATAGTGAGATATTAGGGTGAGATGTGAGGAGTGGCAGAGGAGGGTATAGTGTGATATTAGGGTGAGATGTAAGGAGGTGCAGAGGAGGGTATAGTGAGATATTACGGTGAGATGAAAGGAGGGGCAGAGGAGGGTATAGTGAGATATTAGGGTGAGATGTGAGGAGTGGCAGAGGAGGGTATAGTGAGATATTAGGGTGAGATGTAAGGAGGGCAGAGGAGGGTATAGTGAGATATTAGAGTGAGATGTAAGGAGGGCAGAGGATTGTATAGTGAGATATTAGGGTGAGATGTGAGGAGTGGCAGAGGAGGGCATAGTGAGATATTAGGGTGAGATGTGAGGAGTGGCAGAGGAGGGTATAGTGTGATATTAGGGTGAGATGTAAGGAGGTGCAGAGAAGGGTATAGTGAGATATTACGGTGAGATGAAAGGAGGGGCAGAGGAGTGTATAGTGAGATATTAGGGTGAGATGTGAGGAGTGGCAGAGGAGGGTATAGTGAGATATTAGGGTGAGATGTAAGGAGGGATAGGGGAGGATATAGTGAGATATTAGGGTAAGATGTAAGGAGGACAGGATTGTATAGTGAGATATTAGGGTGAGATGTAAGGAGGGACAGAGGAGGGTATAGTGAGATGTGAGGAGTGGCAGAGGAGGGTATAGTGAGATATTAGGGTGAGATGTAAGGAGGGCAGAGGATTGTATAGTGAGATATTAGGGTGAGATGTGAGGAGTGGCAGAGGAGGGCATAGTGAGATATTAGGGTGAGATGTGAGGAGTGGCAGAGGAGGATATAGTGTGATATTAGGGTGAGATGTAAGGAGGTGCAGAGGAGGGTATAGTGAGATATTAGGGTGAGATGTAAGGAGGGCAGAGGAGGGTATAGTGAGATATTAGGGTGAGATGTGAGGAGTGGCAGAGGATTGTATAGTGAGATATTAGGGTGAGATGTGAGGAGAGGCAGAGGAGGGTATAGTGAGATATTAGGGTGAGATGTGAGGAGGGGCAGAAGAGAGTATAGTGAGATATTAGGGTGAGATGTAAGGAGGGGCAGAAGAGGGTATAGTGAGATATTAGGGTGAGATGTAAGGAGGTGCAGAGGAGGGTATAGTGAGATATTAGGGTGAGATGTAAGGAGGGGCAGAGGAGGGATAGTGAGATTATAGGGTGAGATGTGAGGAGGGGCAGAGGGAGGTATAGTGAGATATTAGGGTGAGATGTAAGGAGGGGCAGAGGAGGATATAGTGAGATATTAGGGTGAGATGTAAGGAGAGGCAGAGGAGGGTATAGTGAGATATTAGGGTGAGATGTAAGGAGGGGCAGAGGAGGGTATAGTGAGATATTAGGGTGAGATGTGAGGAGGGGCAGAGGAGGGTATAGTGAGATATTAGGGTGAGATATGAGGAGGGGCAGAGGAGGGTATAGTGAGATATTAGGGTGAGATGTGAGGAGGGGCAGAGGAGGGTATAGTGAGATATTAGGGTGAGATGTAAGGGGGGGCAGAGGAGAGTATAGTGAGATATTAGGGTGAGATGTAAAGAGGGACAGAGGAGGGTATAGTGAGATATTAGGTTGAGATGTAAGGAGGGCAGAGGAGGGTATAGTGAGATATTAGGGTGAGATGTGAGGAGGGGCAGAGGAGGGTATAGTGAGATATTAGGGTGAGATGTAAAGAGGGACAGAGGAGGGTATAGTGAGATATTAGGGTGAGATGTAAGGAGGGACAGAGGAGGGTATAGTGAGATATTAGGGTGAGATGTAAAGAGGGACAGAGGAGGGTATAGTGAGATATTAGGGTGAGATGTAAGGAGGGACAGAGGAGGGTATAGTGAGATATTAGGTTGAGATGTAAGGAGGGCAGAGGAGGGTATAGTGAGATATTAGGGTGAGATGTGAGGAGGGGCAGAGGAGGGTATAGTGAGATATTAGGGTGAGATGTGAGGAGGGGCAGAAGAGGGTATAGTGAGATATTAGGGTGAGATGTGAGGAGTGTATAGTGAGATATTAGGGTGAGATGTGAGGAGTGTATAGTGAGATATTAGGGTGGATGTGAGGAGGGGCAGAAGAGGGTATAGTGAGATATTAGGGTGAGATGTGAGGAGTGTATAGTGAGATATTAGGGTGGATGTGAGGAGGGGCAGAAGAGGGTATAGCCTTACAAGTGAGGAGAAGAAGTCTGTGAGTGATGCAGAGTTTAATAGAAATGCAGTAGAGACGCTGAGACAGATTTAGTAGAGTAAAGTGATTATAGCAGCAGCACAGCCCCCGGGAGTGGGGCTGTATCATAGCAGCTAATCCTTGTTCTCTGCCCAGTCCCTCGTTACCATAAAGCAGCGTGTAATGTAATCCCATCCTAGTGGGAGAGAGGGGTAATGTAATCTCACCCTGGTGGGAGACAGGGGTAATGTAATCTCACCCTGGTGGGAGACAGGGGTAATGTAATCTCACCCTGGTGGGAGAGAGGGGTAATGTAATCTCACCCTGGTGGGAGAGAGGGGTAATGTAATTTCACCCTGGTGGGAGAGAGGGGTAATGTAATCTCACCCTGGTGGGAGAGAGGGGTAATGTAATCCCACCCTGGTGGGACAGAGGGGTAATGTAATCTCACCCTGGTGGGAGATAGGGGTAATGTAATCCCACCCTGATGGAGAGAGGGGTAATGTAATCTCACCCTAATGGGAGAGAGGGGTAATGTAATCCCACCCTGGTGGGAGAGAGGGGTAATGTAATCCCACCCTGGTGGGAGAGAGGGGTAATGTAATCTCACCCTGGTGGGAGAGAGGGGTAATGTAATCTCACCCTGGTGGGAGAGAGGGCTTTGCCTGTGCTCTGCCGAAACATTTTGTTCAGTTCAGGGTCTAAATTCTGATATCGTCCCTAATATCTCCCCCTGAATCCCCTCATAATCCTAAAAACCTTCCTTGGCAAGAGAACACACACTATATAATGTTTGTGGGTCTGTTTGTATCTATATAACAGTATACAGTTGTGTGAAAAAGAAAGTACACCCTCTTTGAATTCTATGGTTTTACATATCTGGACATAATAACAATCATCTGTTCCTTAGCAGGTCTTAAAATTAGGTAAATACAACCTCAGATGAACAACAACACATGACATTATTACACTGTGTCATGATTTATTTAACAAAAATAAAGCCAAAATGGAGAAGCTATGTGTGAAAAACTAAGTACACCTTATGATTCAATAGCTTGTAGAACCACCTTTAGCAGCAATAACTTGAAGTAATCGTTTTCTGTGTGACTTTATCAGTCTCTCACATCGTTGTGGAGGAATTTTGGCTCACTCTTCTTTACAACATTGCTTCAGTTCATCGAGGTTTGCGGGCATTTGTTTATGCACAGCTCTCTTAAGGTCTAGCCACAGCATTTCAATCGGACTTTATCTGGGCCATTGCAACAGCTTGATTCTTTTCTTTTTCAGCCATTCTGTTGTAGATTTGCTGATGTGTTTGGGATCATTGTCCTGTTGCATGACCCAATTTCGGCCAAGCTTTAGCTGTCGGACAGATGGCCTCACATGTGACTCTAGAATACTTTGGTATACAGAGGAGTTTATGGTTGACTCAATGACTGCAAGGTTCCCAGGTCCAGTGGCTGCAAAACAAGCCCAAATCATCACCCTCTACCACCATGCTTGACAGTTGGTATGAGGTGTTTGTGCTGATATGCTGTGCATTATGGCCAAACATCTCCACTTTGGTCTCGTCTGTCCAAAGGACATTGTTCCAGAAGTCTTGTGGTTTGTTCAGATGCAACTTTGCAAACCTAAGCCGTGCTGCCATGTTCTTTTTAGAGAGAAGGGGGTTTCTCCTGGCAACCCTTCCAAACAAACCATACTTATTCAGTCTTTTTCTAATTGTACTGTCATGAGCTTTAACATTTAACATGCTAACTGAGGCCTGTAGAGTCTGAGATGTAACTATTGTTTTTTTTTGCAATTTCTCTGAGCATTGCACGGTCTGACCTTGGGGTGAATTTGCTGGGACATCCACTCCTGGGAAGATTGGCAATTGTCTTGAATGTTTTCCACTTTTGAATAATCTTTCTCACTGTAGAATGATGGACTTTAAATTGTTTGGAAATGGCCTCATAACCCTTCCCAGATTGATGGGCAGCAACAATTACTTCTCTAAGATCATTGCTGATGTCTTTCCTCCTTTGCATTGTGTTAACACACACCTGAATGCTCCAGACCAGCAAAATGCTAAACCTTCGGCTTTTTTAGAGGTGGTCACACTTGCTGATGATCAATTAATCAAGGGCCTTTGATTAGCAGCACCTGTCTGCTACTTAGCATCTTAATTCCTATGGAAGCAGTAAGGGTGTACTTAGTTTTACACACATGGCTTCTCCATTTTGGCTTTATTTTTGTCAAATAAATCATTACACGGTGTAATATGGCACGTGTTGTTGTTCATCTGAGGTTGTATTTACCTAATTTTAAGACCTGCTAAGGAACAGATGATTATTATTATGTCCTGATATGTAAAACCATAAAATTCAAAGAGGGTGTACTTTCTTTTTCACACAACTGTATACTCTCCACTGCTGAGACTCGTATTGGGATGCCCCAAATGATTGGTAGGCCACCCTAGTGGGAGGGCTCCTCATTCTTTGGCTTCTGCGAAGCTCTTCAACTCTCTCAGGAGAGTAATACTCGTAACCCTGAGGCTCTGACTGTCTCATTGGAGGTACAACAGTCTCTGTGAAATGTATCTGATGGGTATAAAACAACAACCTTCTGGGGTCCATTGGAGCCACCGGAGTAGGTGCATGCGGCCTGGCCCATTACCCGGTGCTCCTTTGGGACGTGCCCCTTTATTTTGATCTGCACTACTAGAGGGTCCTTCCATAGGATCCTCGGTTGTTTCAGTTACTGTCTCTGAATCTCGTCATATCCTTCTGGCTCACCGGTCAATGGTGTAGCCTTTATTTTTGGATCATAATCCCCCACTTGCAGGATAGGCAGGAGATGGTTGTGGTGCCAGACCTTTATCTTGCCGTCCCCATTGCATATGCGGTAGACAGGGAGGCCCGGGCATCTGCGATTCTACCTCAAAGGCTCCGTCATGCCACGGTCGGCCAGTTTGTGTTTGCCAGGAATCCCTAGATTGCGGAGGAGAAAGGCGTCTCCAGGATGAATTCCCGATGGTGAACGTAATGGTCATAGCGTCTTTTGTTACCGGCATTCAGATGAGATGATGCTTTCTCTGCTAATTGGTAGGCCCATTGCAGACTTTCTTGGAGCCGCTGTACGTACTTGAAATGCATCCTGTTCGGTACCCCGTCGGTAGATACCCTCTGACGTATATCTACAGGCAGCCGTGCTTCTCGCCTGAACATTAGAAAGTAGGGAGTGAATCCCGTAGATTCGTGGTGGGTGCAGTTATAGGCGTGCACCAATGACTCCACATGTTTACTCCACTCTTTCTCTGAGAGCCCTTTATGTTGCTGAGCATGTCGAGAAGTGTCTGGTTGAATCTCTCCGGCAGAGCATCTCCTTCTGGATGGTAAGGGGTCGTCGGGACTTGAGTGATGTTCAATAATTTAAGCAACTCCCGGATGAGGTACTATCAAAGTCCAGGCCTGGATCTGAATGTAGGCGATTGGGTAGGCCGTAATGTATAAAGTACCGCTCCCACAATATCTTGGCCACCGTAATAGCCTTCTGGTCTTTGGTTGGAAAGGCTTGGGTTTAATGGGTGAGTGGTCTGTAGTCACTAGTACATTGCCAGTGCCTCAGGCATCTGGTTCGATACATAGGAAGTGCATGCATACAAGGTCCAGGGGACCTGAGCTCTTAGGTGAGTCATTGGAGTGACACTGGCAGGGAGTGTCTTTCATTGGATACAGTGTGAGCATCTGCGACTATGGTGTTCTACCGACTCTCTCATCTGAGGCCAGAAGAACCGGTCTCGTATTAAGCCAAAGGTCTTGTCCACTCAAGATGCCCATGGTCATCATGTAGTGATCGAAGGACCATACGCTGCAGGTTCTTGGATGGAACCAGTTGCCTCTATCTGAGTGGTTATGGTAATTGAACCACCCGATAGAGTAGACCCATGTTGATTTTGAATATATCCAGTTCCCGCATTAGAATTGCGACCATGTCGCTGGGAGCACGTTCATCAATGAAGGCTTGTTTTATTGGACGGCCTGGCAGATAGCTCCAGCCACTGGATCCCATATCTGTGTCACAAGGTATGTTCAGCTGTACCTGATTCTCCCCACATAGTGTATCTGCTATGTAAGTCCTGTTAAGATCCATAGCCTACAAAAGAGGAGCGCCCGACACAGGGGAAAGTTCATGACCACGTGGTCAGTAGAAAGACTGGACTTGGAAAGGTTCTCCTTGAGCGACTGAGGACTGCTGATCTCAAGCACCTTCTAGAGGAGACACTACTAAACTGGAGGAAGGGCTCCAATCCCAGCGGGTCAGAGGGTTCTCCTCCTCCATCTACTCTCATTCAAGCTCTGAGATATCTCGAATGAGAGTGGAAGGATGGGCTTTAGCCGTGGCAAGCCCAAGCTTCCCAAAAACAGGGGAGGTTTGTAACAGGGGATTTGTCCCTGTTCAAAAGGTGCCTCTAATCCAGCAGTGTGGTGGTTAACTGTTGGTAGTCAATTAACCAACACCACCTGGCTGATAGAGGTTGGTTAAAAAAACCTGCCTTTGAGACAGGAAGAGAGATTCCTTAGTCCACAACTGGGCTGACCAAGGAAATAGACAGAGCAGAGGTTCCTGAGTCTCACAGATGAGACTGATAGAGGGATCACAGATGTCTGGAGCTCACAAGACTTCTACACCTGAATGCTGAGATAACCTGAGGAAAAGGCAGCAACCCAGGAAAGAGAGAAGCCTTCCCCCCTACAACTACGAGACAGATAAGACTTTTCTTATACTGTAAGACTGATTATCTATGTCTGTCTATATTTATATAAATGTCTCTATGATTTGGGCTGGTGAATCGCTGGACTACAAGTGTAAATATACTCCAACGTGGAGCAGATTTGTTTGTGGATTTTCACATGTTTGCTGTGTTTAAGCAACAGGCGCAATAAGCCTTATTAATTTCACCTTAAAACCAGTCTCCATTGCGTACCTCTGCACACATCTCTTCACCCCCCTCACTACGTTTTCTCCCCCCTCGCTCCGTTTTCTCCCCCCCTCCCTCTGTTTCCCCCCCCCCCTCTGTTTTCTCCCCCCCCTCCCTCTGTTTTTCTCCCCCCTCCCTCCGTTTTCTACCTCCCTCAGTTTTCCCCCCTCCCTCCCTCACTCAGTTTTCTCCCCACTCCTCACTCATTCCGTTTTCTCCCCCTCCCTCACTCACTTCGTTTTCTCCCCCTTCACTCACTCCCGTTTCTCACCCCCTTCACTCACTCAGTTTTCTGCCCCCCACTCACTCCGTTTTCTCCCCCACTCCCTTTTCTCCCCCCTCACTCCGTTTTCTCCCTCACTCACTGTTTCTTCCCCACTCGTTTCTCCCCCCACACTCACATCGTTTTCTCCCCACTCACTCTTTTTTCTTCCCCCCCACTCACTCTGTTTTCTCACAGCCACCTACTCCATCCCCCCACTCACTCCATTACCCCCACCCCACTCCGTTTTCTCCCCCCACTTAGTCCATTCTCCCCCTCACTCAATTCGTGTTCTCCCCACTCACTCAATCCGTGTTCTCCCCACTCACTCACTTCGTGTTCTCCCCCCCACTTACTTCGTGTTCTCCCCCTCACTCACTCAGTTTTATCCTCCACACTTACTCTGTTTTCTCCCCCCCTCACTCACTGTTTTCTCCCCCCCACTCACTCTGTTTTCTCCCCCCCACTCACTCTGTTTTCTCCCCTCCCACTCACTCTGTTTTCTCCCCCCTCACACACACTCTGTTTTCTCCCCCTCACTCACTCTGTTTTCTCCCCTCACTCACTCTGTTTTCTCCCCCCTCACTCTGTTTTCTCCCCCCTCACACACTCTGTTTTCTCCCCCTCACTCACTCTGTTTTCCTCCCCCTCACTCACTCTGTTTTCTCCCCCCTCACTCACTGTTTTCTCCCCCCCACTCACTCTGTTTTCTCCCCCCACTCACTCTGTTTTCTCCCCTCCCCTCACTCTGTTTTCTCCCCCCTCACTCACTCTGTTTTCTCCCCCCACTCACTCTGTTTTCTCCCCCTCACTCACTCTGTTTTCTCCCCCCTCACTCACTCTGTTTTCTCCCCCCTCACTCACTCTGTTTCTCCCCCCTCACTCTGTTTTCTCCCCTCACTCTGTTTTCTCCCCCCCTCACTCACTCCGTTTTTCTCCCCCCTCACTCACTCCATTTTCTCCCCCCCCCTCACTCACTCTGTTTTCTCCCCCCTCACTCACTCTGTTTTCTCCCCCCCACTCACTCTGTTTTCTCCCCCCCCACACTCACTCTGTTTTCTCCCCTCCCACTCACTCGTTCCCCCCCCCACTCACTCTGTTTTCTCCCCCCCCACTCACTCTATTTTCTCCCCCCCCCACTCACTCTGGTTTCTCCCCCCACTCACTCCGTCCGTTCTC
>NC_134492.1:58888546-59123546 GCF_040206685.1 Ascaphus truei | reverse complement strand
ACATTAATGTAGACCAGGAGTGAGCAACCCCAGTCCTGAAGGGCCACCAACTGGTCAGGTTTTCAGGATATCCCTGCATCAGCATAGGTAGCTCACTCAGTGGCTTAGTCAATGAGCCTGCTTCAGCACTGGTGGCTCATTCATCCCCAGCTTCAGCACAGGTGGCTCAATCAGTCCCAGCTTCAGCACAGCTGGCACAATCAATCCCTGCTTCAGCACAGGTGGCTCAATCAGAGGCTCAGTCTCCGACTGAGCCTCTGATTGAGCCACCTGTGTTGAAGCATGGATATCCTGAATAATTGACCTGTTGGTGGATTGGCCCTGGATTTGTCCACCTCTGAACTAGGCGCACAACTCAAACACAATGCTGCCACGTTAAACATTTTACAAGCAACACATAGTTTAATATCGAGTCTAACTTGGCTGAGAGAGTTTTGATGCGCCCTGACGTAACACTTCCCCCGTCTCATTGTAATATGCGCGTCTTGTAACTCCTCCCACAACGCGCATGGTGTAAAAGAGACGGAAATGGAAAAAAAACTGACGTCTCTCTAAAACACATCTCCCAGCGTCAGTTTTCCATCGAAAAGGTTCAGTGTGTCCTTTATACGCACCCTCCGTCATTTTGCTCCGTGAACAATGCGTCAGATGTCAAAAGCTTGTTACCCGGGGATAATATTTGGACACTTGAAATATGTATTGAGAATATACAGGTCTCTCGGTTTGAGCTCTCTGCCCCAAGCAACATGGCTGCTTCAGGCCCCCAAGGCGGAGCTTCCTCCGTTTTACCCTCCTACCTCATACATCCGACTGCTGATTGGCTCGCAAAGTGGGCGGGGCCCGATTATAAGGCAAGAATGTACTTTTCAACTTAACTTTATTGAAAAAAAACGTCACCTTATAATCGGGCAAATCCGTGAATTCTTGATCAGCGTTAACCCTGGTGCAAACTAGCTCATCAAAGCCCCTACACTCCAAGTGGAGGCATATATGTGGTAGAGACAAAAAAGATGGTGGCATTTAGGGGTGATTGCAAAAACATGATGAAGTTTACTTCGTGCTCAAGCAGACACAAATATAACATTTTCCGGGGACGCAGCGCCGTCCTCAGACATAGCACGGCTATATTTTTGCAGCCACACCTGTGTGTCACCATCTTTTTTTAACTATATGTATTGGAGGAGAGAACTGGCGGTCATTTCCACTATTCCCATCTCCTCGAGATACTGACCGGTGAAGCTACCTGGTTTAAATGTCCCGTAGGGGAAAACAAAATCACGGGCCGATAGGAAACGGCAACATCATCCTATTGGACGGTCATTTAAATCCCAGGAAGTAACAGCTGTAACTTCCCCAGTGTCTCGGGATCCAGGGCGGGCGCCAGAGCTGGAAATAGTACCGTTTTAGTTCTACAGGCCCATCCCGTAAACAGAGGTTATTTAGGGTGGATTGCTCCTTTAACTCTGCGGGTTTAGCACTAGGTTGTCAGCCCTTTTTCTGTAACACAATCATAATTACGTCATTTAACGGCTTCCCAAAACGAATCAGTGCCAATTAGCCTTCTCAGGAGAACGGCCGTTTCTGTTCCCGATGCTTTATTTACAAGACGCCGTTATAAATAAATTGTGTTTTAGAAAAGAACAGAGACAGCGTATTGATCCTTTACGTGAATTATATTTTTATTAAACAAAATGACATTTTGTTTTTCCCGTATATATACAACGAAGGTTTAGAGAAGGGAAAAAAAAATAAGCGTTTAACCCATTTCTCTGCGGCAGGGGGATGGGGGGGGGTAATATATTTTTATTTCTTAGAAAAGGGGCCCAATCTATTTTTGGACAAAAAAGGAACCCAAGGCCGTGACATAATAATAATTATGTTAATTAAAGCTGACTTGACACCTTTTAAAGAAAAAATTAGTACAGTATGCTATATATATTTTTATATATATATATATATATACAGTATATATATATATATATATATATATATATATATATATATATATATATATATATATATATTGTGACAACCACATCACGTTGAGGTCCCTTTGATCCCAAATAAGGCCAGAAACACAGTACTTCTATTTACGTGGGGTTTATTTATAGTTGTTTAAGTAACGTATTCGCAGGTCCACCGTCCCTTTAAAAAAAACAAATTAAAATAAAACATAAATAAACGCCTATCCCTGTCAGGTAGCTTTCTGACTTCTTCAGTCCCTTACTATCAGGGCCACCAGCTAAGCCGGTTGTCAGCCCAAAACATGCCCTGGCATAGACAATAAAGTAACAGCACAGTCTTTGTAAATAATATATAGGGTTTTGCTTTTCTTAGCCCATCTGGCAATATCCCTGCTTCAGCACGGCTCTCTCAGCAGCTTCTCTCACACTGCTTCAGCACGGCTCTCTCAGCAGCTTCTCTCACACTGCTTTAGCACAGCTCTCTCAGCAGCTTCTTTCACAATCTGCCAACTTCTTTAACCAGCCTTTGGTAACTGGGGAGCCCCTTCTGCCTCCCTCCTTCTCTGAGGGAAAACTGGTCAGTCTCTCTCACTGCCTCTCTGGCTTCCTGGGTCTGGCTCTGTGTCTCACAGCTTCCTGTATCTTTTTAACCTGCAGTCTTTCAGGAATCCTGCTTAATTTGGCTGCAGGTGCTGGAAAGTTAACTGGTTGAGTGCTGGAAGGTACACATATCCTCCATTCCAGCCTGTCACAATATATATATATATAAAAAATGTATGTCGCATTGTGTGTGTATATATATATATATATACACACACACACACCACACCACACCACACCACACACACACACACCACACACACCACACACACACACACACACACACACACACACACACACACAGACACACATTTTTTAAAATCCCTTTTTACACTGAACCAGGGAGTCCCCAGAGCTCCGAGTGTCTCTCCGTGTTCCTGTAAGCTAAATAAAAAAACAAACCATAATAAACATTTGTGGGGGGATTGCTGCCTTATGGTCATTTCTCTGCTCAGGTGATTTCCTTGATTGAGTTCTACCTATGAATTGGAAATAACATTTTGGGGGTCATTTCTACGTATGGCTGCAGGTGGCTTCTCCAAAAATACTGGACACAAAGGTGAAAGGTGCGACACGCTCGAGGTTCGAGTCACACACACACACACACACCCCTCTCACGTCTCTCCGATCCATGCTGTTTCCTCCTCTCCACGGCCCCACCCCCAGGCTCCTGACACCTCCCGGTTGGCTACATTACCCAGCAGCAGCCAATCCGGATGGAGGAAGCTGCCCAGCCCCCTAGCAGCAGCCCTGCCCTCTCCCTCAGGAAAATCCAGTATACACATACACGCCCAGAGAGGTAATACCGGTATACACATACACGCCCAGAGAGGTAATACCGGTATACACATACACGCCCAGAGAGGTAATACCGGTATACACATACACGCCCAGAGAGGTAATACCGGTATACACATACACGCCCAGAGAGGTAATACCGGTATACACATACCCTCCCAGAGAGGTAATACCGGTATACACATACACGCCCAGAGAGGTAATACCGGTATACACATACACGCCCAGAGAGGTAATACCGGTATACACATATACGCCAAGAGAGGTAATATCAGTATACACATACACGCCCAGAGAGGTAATACCGGTATACACATACACGCCCAGAGAGGTAATACCGGTATACACATACACGCCCAGAGAGGTAATACCGGTATACACATACACGCCCAGAGAGGTAATTCCAGTATACACATACACGCCCAGAGAGGTAATTCCGGTATGCACATACACGCCCAGAGAGGTAATACCGGTATACACATACACGCCCAGAGAGGTAATACCGGTATACACATACACGCCCAGAGAGGTAATACCAGTATATACATACACGCCCAGAGAGGTAATACCAGTATATACATACATGTCCAGTATTACCTCTAATGTTTAATGGACAGGAGTGTGCAAATACAGGACAGTCCAGTTCAATACTGGAAACCTGGGAACCCTATTTCCACGGTAAAACATAGTTTTTTCTTAACAATCTTTATCTGACGTCTTGTGGGGATAAGACTGTTTGTCAGCCCTCCGAGCCGCAGTTAAAATGTTTTTTCTGCTTTTGTTATTTGCAAAGTCAGTTCCGGAGCCGTCGTTCATGTAATGTCGGGGATTACATCTTTCCCAAGGAGCCGATTACCTACATTTTGGACCCGCCGTGTTACTGTGCTGGGGTTTTATTTTGCCCCAAAGTGAGACTGCACTGTTTTTGCCCCATTTTATTATGTCAATTATTATGTATTAAACCTGTATTAATATAGCGCCATCCAGGAACATAGCGTCATACACGTGACATCATGATATAACACACAAAGAATACACGCTTCAGGCGCAGAGTAACACTAGGGAATCCCTTCCCCGAGGAGCTTACAATCTAAGTGGCATGTTATAAAGGTATGACTCATTTACTGTGGGGACACGCAAGGGGGGGGGGCAGGAGAAGACGAGATGAAGATTTCTTGGCCAAGTGTGTGGGGGGGGGGGGGGTGTTGATGAGGGGGTCTTGACACGTCTTGTCTCGGCAGCGGAGATTAAAAAGCTGTCACGGCGAGGACGGCGACAAGAAAGATGGACGTGTCCTTCAGGAGGGAGAGAGAGAGAGAAAGTGTGTGTGGGGGGGGGGAGAGGGGAAGGAGAGATGGGTGGGAGTAGGAGAGAGGGGGAGAGAGAAAGGGAGAGAGGGGGGATTGAAAGGGGGAGAGAGAGATGTGGAGGGAGGGGGAGAGAGAGACGAGGGGAGGGGGAGAGAGAAAGGGGGAGAGAGAGATGGAGGAGAGAAAGATGAGGGGTGGAGAGAGAGAAAGACAAAAAGAGAGAGAGAGACTGGGGCCACCCTGCTCCTAATCTCATCAGCGAAAACATCTTTTATTGAAATCGATACCCGAGCAAATTAGAATCTCTCAGCAAATGAACCGCACAGAAAATCAATGGGGGAGAAGTGTCCCCGGGCGGGGGGCGGGGGGCGGGGGGCCTGACAGACGGTAAAACGGGGGACGACCACACGCGGAGGAAAATTGACACGAAGAAATGAAACCTATCTCGTGTGATTATATATATATATATATAAAGATGAACAGCCGGCCCTCCGATGAAGCACAATAGGGTAGGTGCATGTCCCATAATAAGTAGATAAACGTACTGTACGATACGCTCGCACGGGGATCAGCAGCACACAGGTTAGGATTTGTATCACCCAGCACACAGCACTTCCACTGCAGCAAGGGATTCTGGGGAATGACATGCAAATAAATGTAATAATGTATTATGCTAGAGACAACGAGGTTGTTATCTCTCTCTCTCGTAGAAAAGACACAAATCACCAACATTTCGGACCCACAAACGGGACCTTCCCACCCTGAGGAAGGTCCCGTTTGTGGGTCCGAAATGTTGGTGATTTGTGTCTTTTCTTCAATATATATTCTACAAATCTTAATGCCATGAGGGGGCCCCGTGGCATCCTACGGGTCAATTCAGGGGTTCCCAACTTGAGTCCTCAAGACCCCTCCGACAGGTCAGGTTTTCAGGGTATCCCCAGCTTCAGCACAGGTGGCTCAATCAGTCCCTGCTTCAGCACAGGTGGCTCAGTCCCAGCTTCAGCACAGGTGGCTCAATCAGTCCCTGCTTCAACACAGGTGACTCAATCAGCCCCTGCTTCAGCACAGGTGGCTCAATCAGTCCCTGCTTCAACACAGGTGACAATCAGTCCCTGCTTCAGCACAGGTGGCTCAATCAGCACAGGGGGCTCAATAAGTCACAGCTTCAGCACAGGTGGCCCAATCAGTCCAAGCTTCAGCACAGGTAGCTCAATCAATCCCAGCTTCAGCACAGGTGGCTGAATCAGTGGCTCAGTCTGATTGAGCCACCTGCACTGAAGCAGGGATATCCTGAAACCTGACCTGTTGGGGGGGAGGGAGGGGGCATCTTGAGGACCGGTGTTCAGAATCCCTGGGTCAACAGATTGTCATTTGTCTTGGTTAATGAATCCCAATTATCCTAACGCCAGGCGCGATCAGTGGCTTTGCCTCCCAATTAAGCCAGCGTTATTACATCCGCGCCGCATAAAAACCCGCATTCCCCCCCGAAATTAGAGGCAATGAATAATTAAAAAGACACTTTGTGATCATTCCTTTCGTTCAATTAGCGGCAGAAAGATCATCGCCGCTGCCGTTTCTCAGCAGTTCTGGAAATGAAAACATAGCCGCCTCCGGAAGGTAATAAGAATCGGTATTAGCGGGCTCGTTAGCGCAGCAGTCCCACTGGAAAGGCTTTTTATTTTTACATGTACCTGTTATTTTATTAAAAGTGCAATCTTTGTTTCAGTTAATGAACGCACAATCCTTTCACATTCTTCCCCCTGCACCTCACATCACTCTCCCCCTTGCACCTCACATCACTCTCCCCCCGAGCACCTCCAATAACCCTCCCCTGCACCTCCAATCACCCTCCCCTGCACCTCCAATCACCCTCCCTGCACCTCCAATCACCCTCCCCTGCACCTCCAATCACCCTCCCTGCACCTCAAATCACCCCCATGCACCTCCAATCACCCCCCTACACCTCCAATCACCCCCCCTGCACCTCCAATCACCCCCCTAGACCTCCAATCACCCCCCCCTGCACCTCCAATCACCCCCCCTAGACCTCCAATCACCCCCCCCTGCACCTCCAATCACCCCCCTGCACCTCCAATCACCCCCCCTAGACCTCCAATCACCCCCCTCCTGCACCTCCAATCACCCCCCCTGAATCTCCAATCACCCCCCCTAGACCTCCAATCACCCCCCCCAGACCTCCAATCACCCCCCCCTGCACCTCCAATCACCCCCCCTGCACCTCCAATCACCCCCCTAGACCTCCAATCACCCCCCCCTGCACCTCCAATCACCCCCCCTGCACCTCCAATCACCACCCCCTGCACTTCAAATCGCATCAACACGCCCCCCTGCACTTCCCTTCCCTACCTAACCTTGGTTTGCGGTGGCAAAGCAGGCAGGAAGTGCCTCAATGCTAGAGCGCGCTGCGAGTGACAGCCGGGGGGGGGGGGGGGGGGTGCGGAAGAGCGGGGGGGGGGGTGCGGAAGAGCGGGGGGGGGCGCGGGAGAGCGGACTCGGGAGGGAGGGGGAGAACAGAAAGCCGCCGCGCGCCGCACAGTGAGAGCAGGCCTGCTTTAACCCATTAAACACGTCCCTGTCATTAGGTCACTTTGCCCCTACGTGGGACTGACCCTTTAACCCATTACAAACGTCCCTGTCATTAGGTCACTTTGCCCCTACGTGGGACTTACCCTTTAACCCATTACACAAGTCCCTGTCATTAGGTCACTTTGCCCCTACGTGGGACTTACCCTTTAACCCATTACACAAGTCCCTGTCATTAGGTCACTTTGCCCCTACGTGGGACTGACCCTTTAACCCATTACACACGTCCCTGTCATTAGGTCACTTTGCCCCTACGTGGGACTTACCCTTTAACCCATTACACAAGTCCCTGTCATTAGGTCACTTTGCCCCTACGTGGGACTGACCCTTTAACCCATTAAACACGTCCCTGTCATTAGGTCACTTTGCCCCTACGTGGGACTTACCCTTTAACCCATTACACACGTCCCTGTCATTAGGTCACTTTGCGCCTACGTGGGACTTACCCTTTAACCCATTAAACACGTCCCTGTCATTAGGTCACTTTGCCCCTACGTGGGACTGACCCTTTAACCCATTAAACACGTCCCTGTCATTAGGTCACTTTGCGCCTACGTGGGACTTACCCTTTAACCCATTAAACACGTCCCTGTCATTAGGTCACTTTGCCCCTACGTGGGACTGACCCTTTAACCCATTAAACACGTCCCTGTCATTAGGTCACTTTGCTCCTACGTGGGACTGACCCTTTAACCCATTAAGCACGTCCCTGTCATTAGGTCACTTTGCCCCTACGTGGGACTGACCCTTTAACCCATTAAACACGTCCCTGTCATTAGGTCACTTTGCTCCTACGTGGGACTGACCCTTTAACCCATTACACACGTCCCTGTCATTAGGTCACTTTGCTCCTACGTGGGACTGTCCCTTTATCCCATTAAACACGTCCCTGTCATTAGGTAACTTTGCCCCTACGTGGGACTTACCCTTTAACCCATTAAGCACGTCCCTGTCATTAGGTCACTTTGTCCCTACGTGGGACTGACCCTTTAACCCATTACGCACGTCCCTGTCATTAGGTCACTTTGCCCCTTTGTAGGAATCCTTAATGCATTTCTCTGGCAGCGAGGGAATGTTAAACACTGTTTTACAGCCACTGGAAGAAGTGCAGTGATACTCAGTGGCCATGCGGCCTTTATCTACTGTGTTTATTAGAAGCAGTAACACTATGTTTGTTTATAAAGGTTTTTCCGAGCCTATAAGGTAGTCAATGTCACACTGAGGTTTCCTAAAGGGTAATGTGCCGTTTAGCTGCCTGCCGGAGCTGTAATTTTTTAATGACTTTCCCCAGCTGTTCATAGCCCATTTGGAAAATTCTGCGGGTTCTCTAAAGCAGGGGGCTCAACTCCAGTCCTCACCTCCCCCCGCCCCCACACAGGTCAAGTTTTCAGGATATCCCTGCTTCAGCACAGGGGGCTCAATCAGTCCCAGCTTCAGCACCGGTGACACAATCAGTTCCAGCTTCAAGACAGGTGGCTCAATCAGTCCCAGCTTCCGTACAGGTGGCACAAGTCCCTGCTTCAGCACACGTGGCTCAATCAGTCTTACTGAGCCTCTGATTGAGCCACATGTGCTGAAGCAGGGATATCCTGAAAACCTGAACTGGGGGAGGCTTGAGGACTGGAGTTGATCCCCCTGCTCCAAAGCGCACTCTGTTCTAAAAATGAAATAAAAAATTAAAAATGAATCTCTCTCCGCGATGGCTCCCAGACCGCCCCTCTGTCCCGCCCCTCTGCCCCGCCCCTCTGCCCCGCTCCTCTGTCCCCGCCCCTCTGCCCCCGCCCCTCTGCCCCCGCTCCTCTGTCCCCGCCCCTCTGTCCCCGCCCCTCTGTCCCCGCCCCTCTGTCCCGCCCCTCTGCCCCCGCCCCTCTGCCCCCGCCCCTCTGCCCCCGCCCCTCTGCCCCCGCTCCTCTGCCCCCGCTCCTCTGCCCCCACTCCTCTGCCCCGCCCTTCTGTCCCCGCCCCTCTGTCCCGCCCCTCTGTCCCGCCCCTCTGTCCCCGCCCCTCTGTCCCGCCCGTCTGTCCCGCCCCTCTGTCCCCGCCCCTCTGCCCCCGCCCCTCTGCCCCCGCCCCTCTGCCCCCGCTCCTCTGCCCCCGCTCCTCTGTCCCCGCCCCTCTGTCCCCACTCCTCTGTCCCGCCCCTCTGCCCCGCCCCTCTGTCCCCGCCCCTCTGTCCCGCCCCTCTGTCCCGCCCCTCTGTCCCGCCCCTCTGCCCCCGCCCCTCTGTCCCGCCCCTCTGTCCCGCCCCTCTGTCCCGCCCCTCTGTCCCGCCTGGCAGCGATGTCTGTGCCGGGGAACGCTGTCTGCTTGTTAAAGGGATTCATTGCATGCTGGGATCAACGGGTTTTCTTTTGAGAGAATCTCTTTGTGGGGGAGCGATGGGCGAGCGTGGAACAATCAGGACTGGGACGTGTCCGATAATGGGGAGTCTGTGCACTTCCACACCCTGATAATGAGCACGCTGCGCTGTATAATGATGCAGAGTATCTCTATACCCTGATAATGAACACGCCGCACAGTATAATGATGAAGAGTATCTCTATACTGTACACTGATAATGAACACGCCGCGCTGTATAATGATGCAGAGTATCTATACACTGACTGAACACGCTGCCCTGTATAATGATGCAGAGTATCTACTGTATACACTGATAATGAACATGCTACACTGTATAATGATGCAGAGTATCTTTATACATTGATAATGAACACACTACGCTGTATAATGATGCTGAGTATCTCTACACACTGATAATGAGCCCACTGCGCTGTATAATGAGGTTGAGTATCTCTACACACTGATAACGAACGCACCGCGCTGTATAACGATGCTGGGTATTTATCAGTGCTGCCAGCACCCTGACAATAAGGATATATTAGGAAACCGACTTGTAAAAATGAATAAACATATGAATAAATTAAAGCAGAGGGAGATAAGACCCGGCGATGATGTGTGAATACCGTCAGCTGACGTGTAATACACAGGGACGCTGAGAGCAGCGCGGCTCGCTAATCTCTGCGGGCTTCATTATACGCAGATCAGAGGGAGACGAATCGCTTCTCATATCCCACTTCTGATATTGCACAGATTCGCTGCGTAGCCAGCTGCCTGTTACAGGGCACTGATCAATGGGGCGTTCTCTCAGCTACACAGCTTAACCAGTGCTGCTCACATTCCTATCCCGCCTGCTTACTAAGGCTGAGGCGTGAGGGAGTGGGGGGAGTTATAGGGAGCGATTATATGGGGTAATAGGAGGAGTTATAGGGAGCGGTTATATGGGGTAATAGGAGGAGTTATAGGGAGCGGGTATATGGGGTAATAAGAGGAGTTATAGGGAGCGGTTATATGGGGTAATAGGAGGAGTTATAGGGAGCAGTTATATGGGGTAATAGGAGGAGTTATAGGGAGTGGTTATATGGGGTAATAGGAGGAGTTATAGGGAGAGGTTATATGGGGTAATAGGAGGAGTTATAGGGAGAGGGTTATATGGGGTAATAGGAGGAGTTATAGGGAGCGGTTATATGGGGTAATAGGAGGAGTTATAGGGAGTGGTTATATGGGGTAATAGGAGGAGTTATAGGGAGAGGTTATATGGGGTAATAGGAGGAGTTATAGGGAGTGGTTATATGGGGTAATAGGAGGAGTTATAGGGAGAGGTTATATGGGGTAATAGGAGGAGTTATAGGGAGTGGGTATATGGGGTAATAAGAGGAGTTATAGGGAGAGGTTATACGGGGTCATATGACAAATTATCTTATCTGATTATACAATTCTGTCATTTGTAATTAGTTTGTATGTGTCATAAACTTATTTAAGAAAATCTTTTAGAGAAGAGCCAATGTCAGAGGATTGCAGGCCTGCGGCAGAGAACAGGTTAAAACAGGGACCTGTCACCTGAGAAATGATACGCTCATCCTGCGCCACACAGCAGGCCGCCATTAATAGTGCGTTCCCAGCCTTTAAGTGCAGCACCATATTAATAATAAATGGGAATATTACACGGCTGCACAGCGAGACATCCCTTCAACCCGGCACAAATAATCAGTGTACAGGAGATTCCTGCTTTTAATTCTCTTTATTGGGGGACGTGTGTGGTCAGGAGCAGAGGCAGAAATGATTTAACACATCCTATTAAAATACTGTACATGTAAAACGCCACCTATTACCCCATATAACCCTCCCTATAACTCCTATTACCCCATATAACCCTCCCTATAACGCCATCTATTACCACATATAACCCTCCCTATAACTCCTCCTATTACCCCATATAACCCTCCCTATAACTCCTCCTATTACCCCATATAACCGCTCCCTATAACTCCTCCTATTACCCCATATAACCCCTCCCTATAACTCCTCCTATTACCCCATATAACCGCTCCCTATAACTCCTCCTATTACCCCATATACCCGCTCTCTATAACTCCTCCTATTACCCTATATAACCGCTCCCTATAACTCCTCCTATTACTCCATATAACCCCTCGCTATAACTCCTCCTATTACTCCATATAACCCCTCCCTATAACTCCTCCTATTACCCCATATACCCGCTCCCTATAACTCCTCCTATTACACCATATAAATACTCTATAACTCCTCCCATTACCACATATAACCGCTCCCTATAACTCCTATTGCTCAAAATAAACATGTATATCTGTAACATGCAGAGCAGTGTGTATGTGTAACACGCAGAGCGGTGTGTATGTGTCATACGCAGAGCAGTGTGTATGTGTAACACACAGAGCAGCGTGTATCTGTAACATGCAGAGCAGTGTGTATGTGTTACCCACAGAGCAGTGTGTATGTGTTACCCACAGAGCAGTGTGTATGTGTAACACGCAGAGCAGTGTGTATGTGTAACACGCAGAGCAGTGTGTATGTGTAACACGCAGAGCAGTGTGTATATGTAACACGCAGAGCAGTGTGTATGTGTAACACGCAGAGCAGTGTGTATGTGTACCACGCAGAGCAGTGTGTATGTGTAACACGCAGAGCAGTGTGTATGTGTAACACGCAGAGCAGTGTGTATGTGTACCACGCAGAGCAGTGTGTATGTGTAACACGCAGAGCAGTGTGTATGTGTAACACGCAGAGCGGTGTGTATGTGTAACACGCAGAGCGGTGTGTATGTGTAACACGCAGAGTAGTGTGTATCTGTAACATGCAGAACGGTGTGTATGTGTAACACGCAGAGCAGTGTGTATGTGTAACACGCAGAGCAGCGTGTATCTGTAACATGCAGAGCAATGTGTATGTGTTACCCAAAGAGCAGTGTGTATATGTAACATGCAGAGCAGTGGGTATGTGTAACACGCAGAGTAGTGTGTATGTGTAACATGCAGAGCAGTGTGTATGTGTAACACGCATAGCAGTTTGTATCTGTAACACGCAGAGCAGTGTGTATGTGTAACACGCAGAGCAGTGTGTATGTGTAACACGCAGAGCAGTGTGTATGTGTAACACGCAGAGCAGTGTGTATGTGTAACACGCAGAGCAGTGTGTATGTGTAACACGCAGAGCAGTGTGTATGTGTAACACGCAGAGCAGTGTGTATGTGTAACACGCAGAGCAGTGTGTATGTGTAACACGCAGAGCAGTGTGTATGTGTAACACGCAGAGCAGTGTGTATGTGTAACACGCAGAGCAGTGTGTATGTGTAACACGATTGCTTTCTTTCTATAAAAAATTATTTTCAATAACAAATTAAATGGCGGTTTCCAGTGCGCAGAACACGCAGAACACGCAGAACACGCAGCGGGAAAACATGTGTTATCGAATGACAGGTTATTCCGATTCCTCATCAAGGAAGTAGATTTTCTCCGGGAGGACGCGCTCCTGTTTTGTTTGCAAATGTAATTGCTTGTTTCCGCCTAATATTTTCCAATTAATAAGACAATTCATTACGGGATGGCTGTCACAACATGGATCGTAATTATCGTTCTGTTCTCTTTGTAATTAAGTTCCGCTGCGGGCAGATCGGGCGCGGGTTCTGTTTGGGGGAAGATAGCGTGCTCAGCTCCTGCCGCCGCTTGCGCTGTCATTGAGGGTTTTTTTATTCGACCTCTCGGAGTAAGGAGGTATTAAATATTCACAAGATGAGTGCAAAATAAAATAGCAAAATCAGCCTTGGGCAGAGAGTTAGAAAAATAATTTAATGTGTGCGGGTCCCTAAGATGCTCTGTGCGGGCGCAGGTCTGGCCATCAATGGGGTTTAAATGCTTAGAAATATACACATATACAGTGTGTATATATATACACATATACATATATATATATATACACATACACATACTGGTATATATATATATACACATACACACATATATATATATATATATATATATATATATATATATATAATAAGGGGAAAATAAATTCCTTCCTGACTCCAAGAATTGGCAATCGGATTAATCCCTGGATCAACATACTTTCCATGTATACTTATTTGGTATATCCCTGTATACCTTTCCTTTCTAAAAAGATGCCCAACCTTTTTTTGAACAAATCTATTGTATCTACCATCACAGTCTCCATGGGTAATGAATTCCCCATTTTAACTGCCCTTACTGTAAAGAATCCTTTGTTGCTGGTGAAATTTCCTTTCCTCCAACCTTAAGGGATGGTCCCGAGTCCTTTGTACTACCCGTGGGATGAACAGTTCATTTGAAAGCTCCTTGTACTATCCCTGAATATATTTGTATATAGTTATCATATCCCCTCTTAGACGCCTCTTTTCTAATGTAAATAAATCTAATTTAGCTAGCCTCTCCTCATAAGTTAGAATGTCCATCCCCTTTATTAATTTGGTGGCTCTTCTCTGCACTCTCTCTAGTTCCATAATGTCTTTTCTAAGGAGTGGTGCCCAAAATTGTACTCCATATTCAAGGTGTGGTCTTACTAATGCTTTATAAAGTGGTATTGTTGTGTTTACTTCCTTTCCATCCATTGCCCGTTTAATACAAGATAATATCTTGTTTGCCTTTGCAGCTACTGCATGACTTTGGGCACTATTGCTATGCCTGCTGTCTACAAGCACTCCTAAATCCTTCTCCATCAAGGATTCCCCCAATATATCTCCATTTAATTTGTAAGTCGCCTGTTTATTCTTGCATCCCAAATGCATAACCTTACATTTATCTGTATTAAACCTCATCTGCCATTTACCTGCCCACGTTTCCAGTCTCTCCAAGTCCTTCTGAAGAGAAATTACATCCTGCTCTGATTCTATTACCTTACACAATTTAGTATCATCAGCAAAGATGGAGACTTTGCTCTCGATGCCAACCTCAAGGACATTAATAAACAAGTTAAAAAGCAGGGGTCCCAGTACCGATCCCTGAGGTACTCCACTCACGACTTTAGCCCAACCTGAAAAGGTTCCATTTATGACAACCCTCTGTTGTCTGTCCTTTAACCAGTTTTCAATCCAGGTGCATATATTATTACTGAGTCCAATTTTCTTTATTTTGTACAAAACCTCGTGTGAAACCGTATCAAAAGTCTTTGCAAAATCTAAGTAGACTACATCAACTGCATTACCCTGGTCTATATTCCTACTTACCTCCTCAAAGAAACAAAAAAGGTTAGTTTGGCAAGATCTATCCTTCATAAATCCATGAAGACAAATATTAATAATTTTGTTTTCCATTAGGTATTCCTGAATATTATCCCGTATTAAACCTTCAAGTAGCTTTCCAACTACTTAAGTCAGGCTTACAGATCTGTAATTCCCCGGTTGTGATCTAGCTCCCTTTTTAAATATAGGCACCAAATCTGCTTTATGCCAATCTTGTGGTACTGAGCCTATGGAAATGGAGTCCTTGAATATTAAATATAATGGTTTTGCTATTACTGAGCTCAACTCCTTGAGAACTCTTGGATGTATGCCATCGGGGCCAGGTGCCTTATTTACTTTAATTTTTTCAAGTCGCTTATGAACTTCTTCCTCAGTTAACCAATTGTTCATTAATTTGGAGGTTGTGGCTTCCTCCTGCGGCACTACTATTGAACTTGATTCTTCCCTGGTAAACACAGAGGCAAAGAATTTGTTTAATACCTCGGCTTTTTCCTTATCTCCAATAATCTGCCTACCCATCTCACACTGAAAGGGTCCTATATTTTCTTTTCTCATTTTTTTTGTTATTAAGGTACTTAAAGAACTTTATTGGGTTGACCTTACTTTCTATTGCAATCCTTTTTTCATTATCCATTTTTGCTAATTTGATTGCCCTTTTGCAATTTTTGTTACATTCCTTATAATTCTGATATGATGTCTCTGTCCCTTCTGACTTAAAGAATCTAAATGCCTTCCTCTTCTTGTCCATTTCCTCCCCTACCTGTTTATTTAGCCAAATTGGTTTTGACTTATTTCTTTTATACTTATCACCCAAGGGTATACACTGATTAGTGTGCTTTTCTAACAATGTTTTAAAGACTGCCCATTTATCTTCTACATTTTTCCCTGCAAAAACATCATCCCATTGTATTACTACTAGATTAGACCTCAGTTTATTAAAATCTGCCTTTCTAAAGTTTAAAGTCTTTGTTGAACCCAAGTAATCTGTTTTTTGATAATTTATTTCAAATGAGACCATGTTATGATCACTGTTACCCAAATGTTCCAGGACTTGAATATTTGTTATTACTGCTACATTGTTTGATATGACCAAATCCAGTATTGCCCCTCTCCTGGTTGGTTCCTCAATAATTTGGGTCAATAATTTGGGTCATATAATTGTCTTTAAGCACCCCCAAAAACCTGTTCCCGTTTGTTGTAACGCTAAACTCATTGCCCCAATCTATGTCTGGATAATTAAAATCCCCATTATGCAAACATGACCCAGTTTTGATGCCTTCTCCATTTGCAAAAGTATTTTAGCTTCCTCAATCTCACAGATATTTGGTGGCTTATAACTTATTCCCACAAACATTTTCTTTATACTTTTACCTCCACTGCTAATTTCTATCCACAAAGTGGATTATCCCTTATAATAGGTTTTAGATCTGGTTTAACATATAAACATACTCCACCTCTCCTTCTATTTGTTCGATCCTTCCGAAAAAGGGAATAACCCTCTAAATTAACTGTCCAATCATGAGTTTCATCCCACCATGTAAGCTTTTGGCCTAGATCCCTGAAATCAGTTTTTAGGACCCTCCATCTCTCTCTAACTTTGTCATTGGTGCCAACGTGTACCAAGACCGCCGGGTCAATCCCAGCCCCCCTCCAACAATCTGTCTACCCGATCCGCAATGTGCCGAACCCGAGCACTCGGGAGACAACAAACTGTTCGGTTAATGCGGTCATGGTAACAGATTGCCCTATCTACCTTCCTAATAATGGAGTCCCCTACCACCACAATCTTTCTTTGTATCTGAGCATCCTGAGTCCCCTCTGTGCTGGAGGAACTATTCCCCTGGCTGCTAGAGGAATTAGTCTCCCCCAGCCTTGCCATTTCTGCCCCAACATTCCCAATATCTTCACTCAACATGTCAAATCTATTGGGATGTGTCAGCTCAGAAACGACCTGCCTCTCCCTATTGCCTCTGCTTCCCCTTCTAACTGTTACTCAGCTACCTACCTGCTCCTCACTAACAGCAACCAAGCTACCTACCTGCTCCTCAATAACAGCGCCACCATCTGCACCACTAGTCGAAGCAAGGGCCTGCTCAATGAGCTCTAATTCCCTTTCAAGATTGCCAATGTCCCTCAATATTGCAAGTTGCCTCTTCAGATCAGCAATCTCTGACTCTAAAGAGACCGCCCGCTCACACTTCTCACAGCGGTATGCTCCTTGGAACAGCTGCTCCAAGTGCACATACATGTGGCAAGATGTGCATTGAGTGGCATTTTCAATCCTGCTCATTCTAGCAACTATGTAGTTTATAAGTACTAACAGTAAACTGTACTTCAATATACTATACCTTGTTTAACCGGTTCCTTGTTTAAACTGATCTGGTTTTAACGGCACACTTTAAACAACCAGCACTTCAAATGAACCACACAGATCTGTCAGTACACGCAAGCTCAGAATTTGTTAGAAGCCTCTGTTTAAATAGGGACACCCACTGCAGGTGTGTTAGGTTAGCAATTAACTAACCACACCCACTCTGCCTCAGGCAGGAGAAAAGGAAAAAAGTTACAGGCTTCAATTACCACACACTTTAAAAATAAATTAACCCACTGCACACTCCCCAAAATCAGCCACCCCTGCTAGTATACATTAGTATACACAGCACTTCCCTTTCCTTCTGGTTTTAACTGCACACTTTAAACAACCAGCACTTCAAATCAACCACACAGATCAGTATACGCAGTATATCACAGTTTTCCCCCCTCTCTGGAAGATGTGCTACTGGTTACTAATGTCTGGGGTGCGTGCATACCTTTAAGGGTCCAGGAGAGCTGAGTGGTCCGCGATGGTGTGGGGAACAGGACAGGCTTTTGTAGATCTTCAATGTTCACTCAGCGCTGGGTGTCAGCGCCTCCAGCTCCAGTGGGCTCCAGGATTTCCAGAGTCAGTCCCCCACCAGGGCAGATTCCATCCATGCCCCCAACCCAATAGACTGAGAGCTCAGGCAGGGGTGTATAAAAAGGGATGATTTATTGTAGCAGCCACTGCTAGCAGTACAGCGAATGCATGAAGATTGATCTGGGATTCCAGACCTTTGTATGGTGCTCTGGCTCTCTGGTAGACTTGAGGCCTATAATCTCTCTTGCTCAGTCAGCCCATGAGGGACTGACTGCATGACTCACTCCCAGCCAGGAGGAGCTGAGCTTCTTGCTTCCTCACCCAAGGGGGGTGGGAGCTGGACTCCTATAATTTAGCACTTCCTCTCTGATGCACCAGAAGGGGAGGGCACAAGGTCTGCACCATGTTTGCAGTAGATAGTTGCAGATGATGAACAGCACAGCCAAAAGAATCCAATTTCCAACTTGAACGAAGAAAAAGGAAAAAAGCGAGCAACTCCAAAATAGCAACAAGGTCAGGTTTATTGCAGGCTAAACAGACAATAAGAGGACCACACGAACGCACCTACGTGTTTCGTGCAACAGCACTTTATCAAGGTGACAAGACAATACAAATGCTGCCTCTTTATACATACCTGTAGTTAATTTAGTTAGTTAATTTTAGTATAGTTAATTTAACTAGCTATTTGGTGGACATATATCTATTAACCACTATTTGCATACCCCACTTATATTAATATTTTGTTCTCCTCCGAACTACAAGGTATTTACATATGTCCTGAGTGTATACAATTTGATCATTTAATATGATATGATTTATTGAATTTTATTAAGATTTAATATGATCGATCATTATGTATCATCTAAAGTGTACATTAACAACTAATTATACTACACTAGAAGGTTATTTTCCTTTTTTGTTTCACTCAGGCATTTGCTGCATAAGCGAAATTAACTTTGTTTTTAATTGTAATCCTACATACTGTTGTGTGTTGATTATGTTCATGTTTTGTGTTTTAAATAAAGTTTGTTTTAGAAAAAAGTTAGAAATGGCAAACCACCTGACTTGCCCAGCCTATGGATGTGTACGTTGCGTCACCGCGACTCCATGCAGACGCTGGTTGATGACGTCACACCCGATAGCGCGACGGCCAACTCAGGTATGTATAAAGAGGCAGCATTTGTATTGTCTTGTCACCTTGATAAAGTGCTGTTGCACGAAACGCGTAGGTGCGTTCGTGTGGTCCTGTTATTGTCTGTTTAGCCTGCAATAAACCTGACCTTGTTGCTATTTTGGAGTTGCTCGCTTCTTTCCTTTTTCTTCGTTCAAGTTGGAAATTGGATTCTTTTGGCTGTGCTGTTCATCGTCTGCAACTATCTACTGGAATCTACTATTGGATATACTGCACGCCCCTAGTGTGTGGAGTGTCCTCAGAACCACACATGTAAAGGGCCGCAGTGCCCTGTCATATATATATATATATGTATATGTATTCCTGTGCATCTTTATTATCTGATTCACTTACATTTGGTTGGGTGTTTATTATTGTGTCAAATCTGTGGTTGTCAAGTGGACACCACTAGACACATATCCCTTCCTATTGTGTATTCATTTATTTCTCCTGGACACTCCATTGTCATCTGGATTATCATGCTTATAATATGCCACAGATGGAACTCTTTCTAATTATCTACTTAACTCTGCACCATGATTGATTATACACAAACCCTTGGGGGCGTGTGGCCAGGACACAGAGCTGAGCTCAGCTCATCGGTGCCAGAGCCAAACTGGGCATAAATCCCAAAGATATAGCCCCAAGAAAAAACTTGGCAAACTGCCCCAAACTCAGGGAATTGATCCTCCAAAATAGACCAGCAACATTCGCCCGCTCCAGGAACCTCCCGGCTGCCGATCCCTGCGCGGCGAACTTCCCATAACAAAAGTCCCTGAGATGCCCAAAATAGCTGCCGGAGTCTCGTGGCCCTACTAATCGGGGAGAACGGGTTCCCAGAGACGAACGGGGTCTCCCCTGTGGGGAAGGCCCCCACGCCTTGGGGCTTCTGCGGAGCTCGAACGGATACTGGCTAACATCCAGTTGAGTGCAGTGAGCACGGCTGAGGCAAGGAGCGGAGGGCTAGAGCGGCGGACGGCAGAACGGGCAGTCCCGGAGGGGGGGCCGAGCACGCTATGGGGAGAATCCCGGTCAGTGACCATCATGCCAGCGCGGGGGAGATCCCCCGGCTGTCGGCTACTGCCAGAAGCAGTCGCTGCGGAGGCCCAAATAAAGCAGAGGAGCAGCCATCTTACCCCATCAGAAGGCTGAATCCCTCTATTTCACCCCCCCCCGCTAATCATTGCTTAAACCTCTTTAGCAAGCAGCCTGATTTCAGCAAGATACCTCCTCCCTTCCTATACAGTTCCGCCCGAGCTCAAGGCTGTGTGCAGAGGACAAGATTCAGAGGCTACGCAGGTTGCTCCCAATACGCAAGATGGCCGCTACAGGCATCTAGGACACTGTGGAAGTTTACAATAAAGACTGACTCGGGGGCCAATTGAAATAAAACCTGCATTTCTGGGACGTCTCACAAGAGTCTATGTATCCCCCAACAAAAGGGCTCTATGCGCAGATGAGCCTGAGCGGAGCGAGCTAAAATGGCGTCTTGAAACCCATGCCCCATGAAAACCCCTGGCTTCCTTCTCTCTAAATCTATGCCATCAAAAAGAAAAACCATTGGAGTGAGCTGCAAGACTATATTTAAAAAAAATGGCCGCCCATCCACACACAACGCCGAATTAGATGAGGATCTCCCCCATAGAAAAATCAGACTCTGAGCCGTGTGGATATCGAGAATCTCTCCACCAAGACAGACTCGCTTTTCTATTACAATAAAATGTAGTCTTTATTGCAAACGGCAGTGAAAGACCTCAAAAAGGAGATCTCTTCCCTTGGGGAACGCACCAGCTCCCTAGAAACCAAGGTAGATGCCACGATCACCAGACAATCTCTTATAGACTCTGTTGTCAAAGAGGTGAAAGCCCAGCTCATGGAGGTCAAGGAAAGACAGGAAGACGCTGAGAACAGAGATCGTCGCAACAATCTCCGGATTAGGGGGATCCCAGAATCTGAAACAGATATTGAGGGATTCGTGGGCAAATGGCTAACATCAACCCTCCCTGATTTCACAGAAGAGTCTCTGACCCTAGACAGATGTCACAGAGCTCTAAGAATGAGACCCTAACTGGGAGATAGTCAAAGGGACGTGGTACTAAGATTCCACTATTTAAAAACCAAAGATGCCTTCAACACGGCCACAAGGAATTCCAGGGACCTCAAATTTCAAAATGTATCTCTACAGGTATACGCCGACTTGGCGCCTTCTACACTTGCCAAAAGAAGGAACCTCCGGGAGGTGACGACGAAACTAAGAGACCACAACATCAAATACAGATGGATTTTCCCCTTCGGGCTCTTGGTAGTCATAAATGGAAGACCACAGACGCTCAGGGGTCCAGACGATGGCGAGGCATTTCTCAACCACCTGGGTCTGGGCCCCCTCCCTTCTGGACCCGCTGCATGTGGCGGAAGTCCTCCAGCCCTGAATCCTTCCTGGTCAGCAGTTCCCCCTAGGAGATCCCCTCACAAGGATGCCACAGCGAAACAACCACCTGTGGACAGGTCAAAACCCTAAGCCACACGCTGGATCCGTATCCCAACATGTGACCTCTCCCCTTTCTTCAGGCAGCTCTCGAAATCCTACCGATACCAATCTCCCATTACCCTGGACCTCTAGCACCAAGGAGTGCCCTCTTGTCAAATCTCCCCTTACAAAGTATAACATAGACCTGAGCACCCAGAGATGAGGGCTGCCTGACCAGCGGAACCCTGAAGGTCTAGTATGAGAGGATCAACCATGAAAATACTACATATCGAACTGTTATAATATGTGTTTATTTCCAAGATGTTATTTAATGGAGTTTATATAAAGGTTCAACAGGTTACTATTCTGTATTGTGTTTTCAGGTTTAGATTAAGCTACTATAGGTTTATAAGCAAAACCCATGTTATTGTTATAGGCAGTGTTCGACAAACCTATACCTTTGCTCGCCCCGGGCGAGTGGATTTAACCCCCGGGCGAGTAAATATTGGCCCAAGCAGCACACGTTTGGTACTAGGTGGCGAGTAGATTTTTTTGTGTGGCGAGTAGATTTTTTGGTGATTTGTCAACCACTGGTTATAGGTATAGACTAGTTATATTGTTATAATAGGCCCAAAGCCCAAAGAGGCTAAGGAGTCGGAGCCTGGGTAGATAGACCTTTCTGGTTCTTGGCCACTACCCCCAAATTATTTTTTGTTTCCCCTCCATCCCAAATTTTGTTCCCAAAGGCAGGTGAGCACTAGGACAATGTCTCGGGAGACACATCCATGCTCACGTTTTTTTTTTTCTTTTCCAATTTTTCTTGTCCTCCCCAGTTTTGGTTCTACTTTTCAACCCCACCCCTACCCCATGCTCTGGTCCAGCTAATAGGTGACAGACTCGACGAAGGTTCAAGGGTGCAGCCTATGATAATTCAACCAGATCGTCCAGCGAAGCTTACCCAAACTCGTAATGTCACTTAAAGTAATCACGCTAAATGTAAAAGGTCTAAACTGCCCCAAAAAAAGGAGAATGGCAATGTCAGATTTTAAGAAAAAAGGGGCTGACATTGTTCTTTTACAAGAGACCCACTTTATATCCCCAGATAACCCAACCTATATGGACAGACTTTCCAAAGACGCCTCTTTCTCTTCTGCAACGGTCAAAAGAAGGGGAGTGGCTATACTCTTCCACAATCAGATCGCATTTACTCACAAAAATAAAAAAGTAGATAGGGACGGTGATTTTGGTGGGGGAATTATATGGAAGAGACATAACTATAGCTACAGTGTACGCCCCGAAGGAAAACAGTGTCACATTTTTTTACTCTTTCTTCACGGCACTAGATAGTATGGCAAAGGGATAAATTATTCTGGTGGGAGACTTTAATCTTGCTATTGACCCAGCCCTAGACAAATCCCCTCCTTCAAAACCGGGCCCTCTGAATTCTAGGTCTCAGGAGGTCAGAGCTCTTAAACATGGCCTTCTTTCCCTTAATCTGGTAAATATCTGGAGGGAACTGAACCCCCAGATGAGGGATTACACCTACTCATCTCCACACCACTCATACTCACCTATCGACTATATTTTTCTGAGTGCAAGCCGGATCCCACAGGTCAACAACTAAAATATTCACAGTATAACCTGGTCAGACCACGCTCCAGTAGATTCCACAATCACAAATTTGAATAGTAGGATGCCCAGAGCAGCTTGGAGGCTGAATTAAGCTCTACTCAGGGTCCCTGAGGTACAGGGTGCAATCAATAGGGAAATAGAAGTTTTTTTTTTACCAATGTGGGCATGGGGTCATCACTGGCAGTACTGTGGGAGGCTCACAAAGCAACGATAAGGGACTGCTTTATAGCTCTAGCTTCTAACAGAAAGAGAGCCTGACAGATGAGGATAGACACCCTTGAAGCTAAGATCGATGCTCTCTCTATCTACACTGGCGGCCGCCCTGAGTCTAAAGCGGCCGCCACCGCAGGTAATTTAAAACCGCGTGCAGGCGCGTTTTTTCCCTGATGCGTGCCGCGCGGCCGCTCGGCACTGGTGCCTCCGTTCCGCCGGCATCCCGAAGGCATCCGTGACGCCGTGTGGGGGATGTGGGGGATAAGGGGAAGCAGAGGCGGAGCAGCCAGGGGTCGCTGACCGGAGGAAGGGAGGGAGAAAGGGAAGATGCGGCTGGCGCGCGGCCATGTTCGGCGCCAGCCGAAAAAAGCCCCGGAAAATTACGGGCATTTGTTAGCTTAAAGCTGGCTGCAGCAGTATATATATAAAACTAAAAATCTTGGTTGTGAGTGTCTGTAGACCATTTGATTGGTCTGTCGGTCCGTCCGTCGGTCCGCCCGCCCTCCCACGGCTCTCACTCATTGGCCAATGTGTCTCACCCACCCCCAAGTGTCCCGCCCCCCGTGTGTCCCACCCCCCCCCCAGCTCTCATTGGCCGGTGCGCTCTACCCCAGGGGTCCCCAACCCCCGGCCACACTGCTGCTGCTGCCTGTGCTACCAGCTGTTGCTGCTGGGGGGAGGCTTAACTGAGACGTGTGAGTATTTCCCCCCCCCCAGCTCCATTTTGCCCCCCCCAGCTCCGTTTTGACCCCCCATCTCCGTTTTTGCCCCTACCCCCAGCTTCGTTTTTGCCCCTCCCCCAGCTCCGTTTTTGCCCCTCCCCCAGCTCCATTTTTGACACCCCCCAGCTCAGTTTTTGACACCCCCAGCTACGTTTTTAACCCCACCCAGCCCTGTTTTTGCCCCCCCGCTCCATTTTTGTCTCCCCCCCAGCTCCGTTTTTGCCTCCCACCCCAGCTCCGTTTTTGCCTCTCACCCCGACACACACAGTGACACACACACACAGTGACAGACACACTGACACACACTGTGAAACCCCGCACTTCCCCCTCCCCCCCGGCGCCCCTGCCTTTCCCCCCTGCCGCCCCTGCCTTCCCCCCCCCACCACTGCCCCTGCCTTCCCCCCCACTGCCTTTCCCCCTCTCCCACCGCTGCCCCTGCCTTCCCCCCCACTGCCTTTCCCCCACCGCCGCCCCTGCCTTCCCCCATCACCGCCGCCCCTGCCTTCCCCCCCACTGGCGCCCTTGCCTTTCCCCCACCTCACCACCGCCCCTGCCTTCCCCCCCCACCGCCCCTGCTTTCCCGCCCCGCCGCCCCTGCCTTCCCCCTCCCCACCGCCGCCCCTCCTTCCCCCCCCGCCACCCCTGCCTTCCCCCCCGCCGCCCCTGCCTTCCCCCCCGCCGCCCCTGCCTTCCCCCCCCTGCCGCCCCTGCCTTCCCCCCTGCCACCCCTGCCTTCCCCCCCCACCGCCGCCCCTGCCTTCCCCCCCACCGCCGCCCCTGCCTTCCCCCCGCCCCTGCATTTCCCCCCTGCCCCTGCTTTTCCCCCCCACCCCTGCCTTTCCCCACCCCTGCCTTTCCCCCCTGCCCGCCTTTCACTCCCACCCTTGCCTTTCCCCATCCCTGTCTTTCCCTGCCCCTGCCTTTCCCCTTCGCCCCTGCCTTTCCCTGCCACTGCCTTCCCCCCACCCCTGCCTTCCCCCCTGCCCCTGCCCCTGCCTTCCCCCCGCCCCTGCCTTTCCCTGCCACTGCCTTTCCCTGCCACTGCCTTCCCCCCGCCCCTGCCTTCCCCCCGCCCCTGCCTTCCCCCCCGCCCCTGCCTTCCCCCCTGCCTTTCCCAGCCCCTGCATTTCCTCCCGCCCCTGCCTTTCCCCCCCCCGCCCCTGCCTTTCCCCCCTCGCCCCTGCCTTTCCCCCCTGCCCCTGCCTTTCCCCTACCCGCCCGCTGCCTTTCCCCCCCCCGCCCCTGCCTTTTCCCACCCGCCCCTGCCTTTTCCCCTGCTGCCCCTGCCTTTCACCTCCCACCCCGCCCCTGCCTTTCCCCCCCGCCCCTGCCTTTCCCCCCCGCCCCTGCCTTTCCCCCCCGCCCCTGCCTTTCCCCCCCCGCCCCTGCCTTTTCCCCGCCCCCACCCCTGCCTTTCCCCCCCGCCCCTGCCTTTCCCCCCCGCCCCTGCCTTCCCCCCCCACCCCTGCCTTTCACCCCCTAGCCCCTGCCTTTCCCCCCCGCCCCTGCCTTTCCCCCCCGCCCCTGCCTTCCCCCCCCTCCCCTGCCTTCCCCTACCTCCCCACCCCTGCCTTTCTCCCCCCCGCTCCTGCCTTTCCCCCCGCCCCTGCCTTTCCCCCCCGCCCCTGCCTTTTCCCCCCCCTGCCTTTTCCCCCCCTGCCTTTTCCCGCCCTTGCCCCTGCCTTTTCCCCCCCCTGCCCCTGCCTTTCCCCCCCTGCCCCACCTTTCCCCGCCCCTGCCTCCCTCCCCGCCCCTGCCTCCCTCCCCGCCCCTGCCTCCCTCCCCACCTTCCCCCCTGCCTTTCCTCCCCACCGCCCCTGCCTTTCCCCCCCACCGCCCCTGCCTTTTCCCCCCGCCCCTGCCTTTCCCCCCCGCCCCTGCCTTTCCCCCCCCGCCCCTGCCTTTTCCCCCCCCGCCCCTGCCTTTTCCCCCCCCGCCCCTGCCTTTCCCCCCCGCCCTGCCACCCGCCACACTCGACACACACACCGCCTCACACCCACCCACCCACCCAACACACTTGACACACACCTGCCACCTCCCGCCCCTACACACCAACATCACTGACCAGCCGCCGCACCCACTCACCACCCACCCGATGCCTCCCACTTACCCGCCGCACTCACACACCTACATCACTGACCAGCCGCCGCACGCACTCACCAGACACCCGCCGCCTCACATCCGCTCACACCCAAGCGGGAGCCCCACCCAAAGGCAGCACTCACTACCCACCCGCCACCCGTACTGAACACCCACCCGCCGTCTCACACCCGCTCACACCCTAGCGGGACACACACACCTCACATTTTTACATCACTTATGTCACCAAAATATACATTGTACTGTGGTGTGTTTACAATAAACCATTTTTAAACAACATCGTATTACATTTTCTTTTCAACATCATTATACAACCTTTCCACAAAATAGTCAACCTATCGTTCCCCTATTTATAAATAATACTACCTATTACGGATTTACATCCCGGGCAACGCCGGGTATATCAGCTAGTATTGCATAAAAATAATCAGTCCACGGCTATATTACAGACCCTTAAAGAATCAAGAGCGGAGCTCAACGTGTTTCTAACCGCTAGAGCAGAACAGTCTCCAAATTGGTCTAAGAGAAAGTTCTTCGAGAAAGCTAATAAAGCGGACTCTCTCTTGGCAGCCAAATTACGAAATAGACGCCCCTCCTACAGTATTCAGTCTATCAGAACTCAATCAGGCTCCCTAACCTCAAACCCGAAAGCAATAGTGAGAGAGTTCCAAGACTATTACTCCAAATTGTATAATGGGGAAAATGTGCTACATAACTCTCCCAGTCAGGGGCTAAAATAGCAAGTTATCTTCAAGTCGCCAAGTTTCCTTCTCTATCAGAGGCTCAACAGGAAGCCCTCAACCAGCGAATAACATTACAAGAAGTTCAATTGGGTATTAAAAATGTAAAAGCATCAAAAGCCCCGGGCCAACACGGGTTTTCAAATTTATATTATAAAAAATTCAGTGATTCCCTCTCCCCCCACCTGCTCTTACTGTTCAACGCTATTATGGCAGATGCTGTTTTCCCCATGAATATGCTGCAAGCCTCTATCTCCCTTATCCACAAGGAGGGGAAGGACCCCACAGCATGTGGGAGCTATCGCCCCAATATCTCTGATCAACATGGATATAAAAAATGTCTCCAAGATATTGGCGAATAGACTGGTAAAGTTTCTCCCCTCATTGGTTAACCCTGACCAGATAGGATTTATCCAAGGCAGGCAAGCTGCAGACAATATTAGGAGGATTATAGCCTTACGGCCTGGGCAGTTCAGAGAGATGTTCCCTCCATGTTGCTTAGTCTAGACGCAGAAAAGGCCTTTGATCGAATTGACTGGGTATACATGGAGGGAACACTGAAGGCTTTCGGGTTCTCAGATATTTTCCTTAAAGCAGTTATGGCACTCTATTCCAATCCCACAGCGATAGTTAAAAGCCAAGGTTTCCCTTCATCCCAATTTCAGATAAAGAGTGGCACGAGGCAGGGATGTCCCCTATCCCCTTTTATTTTTGCCCTTTGTATGGAGCCCCTAGCGGTGCATATTCTCCAAAACTCTAACATCTCAGGTTTGGAGGTGGGGGGCCAATCCTACAAAATAGACCTATTTGCTGACAATGTCATCGCAACGGTAGCAAAACCTCTAACTACCCTTCCAAATCTGTTCAATGAACTTACTAACTTCAACAAATTATCCGGCTTTAAAATTAACAACAGCAAGTCAGAGACTTTAAATATCAATTTAAGACAGGAAACAGTCAAACTAATCAAACTCAATTTTGATTTTAAATGGCAACAGTCCTCTTTGAAATATCTAGGAGTATTTTTAACTAAGGACTATGACTCCCTCTGCCAGGCTAATTACCCCAACATTTTGAAAATACTGAAGGCCGACCTCATGGTATGGACCAAATTCAATATATCCTGGATATGGAGAGTCCAATCAGTAAAGATGAATCTGTTACCAAGGCTGCTCTATCTGTTCCAAACCCTTCCCATCCCTATTGTATCCTCAGATATAGTCAAACTCCAATCCGCAGTCTCTAAATTTATCTGAAACAATAAAAGACCCAGACTCAATCGTAGGTTGATAACAAGACCTATTAGAACAGGCGGCCTAGCGCTCCCCTGCTTACTCTCTTACTACAGAGCAGCACAAGCTAGTAAATGGGTAGCATGGCACGCCAACCCATCACTTAGGAGATGGGTCTCTCTCGAAGCACATTTTATACAATCAACATCCATAGAAAAGATTCTCTGGTTTCCCTCTCGGATGGGCCTCTTGACTCACCCCTCTCTACCGACAATCACACACTCCCTCAGAATGTGGGACAGGCTTAAGTTTAAATTCAGGCTTAGTAGCCCAAACTCTCTAATGACACCCATTTTTGGGAACAAAGATTTTCCCCCAGGAGGCTCCAAACAAATGTTCGGAAACGGGAGACAAGCAAACGTTAACAGACTCTTTGATATCAGCTATGATCTTAAGATTGCTCCTTTTGATAAACTGGTAAAGGATAGAGGGCTTCCGTTGGGTGAGATTTTTCATTATCTCCAGATTAGGGCCTTCTACTGCTGCGGCACAGTTTATTCGAGCATTTGCCCGTTCTGTGCCGCAGCAGTAGCCTGGCGCGCGCCCGAGAGTGACGGGCGCGCACCGAAGCAGCGGAAGAGCGCCCTCCGATCGGGGCGCTCTCCCTACCGCTGCCGGGTCCGCCGGGTCCCCCGGAACCCCCTGCCGCTGTCCCGCGATCGCGGGACACCAGGGCTCCCTCGGGGAGCCCCTGGACGCGCGTGCAGGGGGCGCACGCTCCCGAAGACGCGTGACCGCGCGTCTATGACGCGCGGCACGCCGAGGGGCGGCCACTAGCAAGCCGGGAAATCTCCCGGCTTGCGGATCTGGCCGCAGTGTGATAAACTGTGTCGCCAGTGTATGCCAAAATCATGCCCACTGAACCAGTCTTCTTGTTTGAGAAGCTTTGTCTGTGTGCAGACTCCCACAAGAAGTTAATCTCGAAGTTATATGGCCAATTCTCCCTCCCAGCTGCAGAATCCCAAAATAAGCTTAATTTTATGAAAAAGTGGGAGAGTGACCTGGGGAAGGAGCTGGAGGCTGACGACTGGGAGGAAATGTTTGAATCAGTGGCTAAAAGCTTTATTTGCTCAACTATCCGGGAGAACGCATATAAAAATATGACTCGCTGGTATAACACCCCCGAGAATATTGCTAAATATGTCCCGGGATACACTCCCCTATGCCCGAAGGACTGTGGTGCAGTGGCCACCCTCTTACACATGTGGTGGTCCTGCCCCAAGGACCTGTCCTGGGACCTCTTCTCTTTTCTCTGTACACACTCTCTCTAGGTGACCTAATAACATCTTTTGGGTTTAAATATCACCTCTATGCTGACGACACACAAATATACTTTTCAACACCCGACCTTACACCTGCTATACAGACCAAAGTTTCTGAATGTCTCTCTGCTATATCATCCTGGATGGCCCTCCGTCGCCTTAAACTCAACATGGCTAAAACAGAGCTCCTCATACTTCCTCCCAAACCTGGCCCTACTACCTCCTTCCACATTGCTGTTGGAACTACGATCATTCACCCAGTAGCCCAAGCACGCTGCCTAGGGGTCACACTCGACTCCTCTCTCACATTCGCCCCTCACATTCAAAACATTTCTAAAACTTGTCGCTTTTTCCTCCGCAATATAACAAAGATACGCCCTTTCCTCTGTTGCTCCACTGCTAAAACTCTGACTCAGGACCTCATTCTCTCCCGTCTTGATTACTGTAACCTCCTGCTGTCCGGCCTTCCTGCCTCTCACCTGTCTCCCCTACAATCTATCCTAAATGCTGCTGCCAGAATCACTCTACTCTTTCCTAGATCTGTCTCAGCATCTCCCCTCATGAAATCCCTCTCCTGGCTTCCGATCAAATCCCGCATCTCACACTCCATTCTTCTCCTCACTTTTAAAGCTTTACACTCTTCTGCCCCTCCTTACATCTAAGCCCTAATTTCTCGCTATGCACCATCCCGACTCTTGCGTTCTGCTCAAGGATGTCTTCTTTCTACCCCCTTTTTATCTAAAGCCCTCTCCCGCCTTAAACCTTTTTCACTGACTGCCCCACACCTCTGGAATGCCCTTCCCCTCAGTACCCGACTAGCACCCTCTCTATCCACCTTTAAGACCCACCTTAAGACACACTTGCTTAAAGAAGCATACGAATAGCACTGTGAACATTCTGAACACATGGCACATAAAGCTTGGCCCCCTGCAGACGCACTTACCAGAACTCCCTCCTACTGTCTCTGTACATTCTCTCTACCTACAATTAGATTGTAAGCTCCTTGTGGCAGGGACTCCTCTGGCAGGGACTCCTCTTCCTTAATGTTATGTTTATGTCTAAAGCACTTATTCCCATGATCTGTTATTTATTTTATCTGTTATTTATTCGATTACCACATGTATTACTACTGTGAAGCGCTATGTACATTAATGGCGCTATATAAATAAAGACATACAATACAATACAATACAAGGTGTATGATCTCTGGAGACAGGTGAAGTTCTGGATCTGGCAGATACTGGGTTCAGAGATTCCCATGGACCCTTGGTTGTTCCTTTTAAACAAACCACTCCAGGAACACACATGGGCTACAAATAAGCTAATTACCCATATTACCACTTCGACAAGAGCGACATTGCGAGTCTATGGAAGCAGGACAAACTCCCAACAATTCGGTCTTTTAGAAATAAGCTGTGGTTTATATGTATGATGGAAAAACTGATGAGCTTCCTTAACGATACATACCACAATTTCCAGAAAGTCTGGCTTCCCTGGGTAGCTCACGCAGGTAGTCCACATATAGATCTGGATTCTTTGAGCCTATAACCCTCAGGACCAAATAACCTCACTCTCCTCCCATAGATAACCCAGGTGTTTCCCTGTCGCCCTCCTACAGAATATCTATTAAGTCCTATCTGTATATTTATTTAAGACTCTCAATCAGGCTCTCTACCCCAGCTGAAGAAGCCCCCTCATGATACTTATACCCAACTCTCGACCTTAAAACTGTATAAAGCCACAAAAACTGTTGATTCACCCTAACTTCCCCTCCCCAAACTGCCCCCTTTTTATGTACCCATCCCCCCCTCTCCCCTAACACTCACTCTTGAATGTTTTATTTTCTGTATATTACTGTGTTGAAAAACCCAATAAAAACTTTGTTTAAAATACACAGACCCTTGTAGCACGACCTCTTCTGTCACTCAGAGAATCAGCATGAGGGGGGTCAAAGCCCTAGGATAGCCTGCCACAGCCTATAGCTATAAAGGACTTATGTGACAGGAGGCAGAGAGGCAGTCTGGACCAGCCATGGCTACACACACATATTATATATACACAGTATATGTATATATGTTATAAATATATAAATGAACCCCATTCACTTTCAGATGCATTGCAAAGCAGGACAGAGTAGGATCATTTTAAACAATTTTAAGAGCACAGGTTTGAGAGGTTTCATGTCATATTTATTATAAACGAGACACAATTAGTGAACAATATGTAGCTATAAGACCTAATTAAGGGATCTTTAGTAGTTGGTACATAAATAAATAGAAATAGATTATCTTTGCAAATTATAAGATGTGAAAGTCATGCTGCTGAATAAACTAATATCGTAGAAAATGTAATACACGTTGCTTATAGGAACAGTTATAGGGAACGGTTATAGGAGCAGTTAGGGGAAGAGTTATAGGGAGCGGTTATAGGAGCAGTTAGGGGAGGAGTTATAGGGAGTGGTTATAGGAGCAGTTAGGGGAAGAGTTATAGGGAGTGGTTATAGGAGCAGTTAGGGGAGGAGTTATAGGGAGTGGTTATAGGGAGCAGATAGGGGAGGAGTTATAGGGAGCAGATAGGGGAGGAGTTATAGGGAGCGGTTAGGGGAGGAGTTATAGGGAGTGGATATAGGAGCAGTTAGGGGAGGAGTTATAGGGAGCAGATAGGGGAGGAGTTATAGAGAGCAGTTAGGAGGAGTTATAGGAGCAGTTAGGGGAGGAGTTATAGGAAGAAGTTATAGGAGCAGTTAGGAGAGGAGTTATAGGGAGCAGATAGGGGAGGAGTTATAGAGAGCAGTTAGGGGAGGAGTTATAGGAGCAGTTAGGGGAGGAGTTATAGGAGCAGTTAGGGGAGGAGTTATAGGGAGAGGTTATAGGAGCAGTTAGGGGAGGAGTTATAGGAGCAGTTAGGGGAGGAGTTATAGGAAGAGGTTATAGGAGCAGTTAGGGGAGGAGTTATAGGAGCCGTTAGGGGAGGAGTTATAAGGTCTTTTATATGGAGCAGTTAGAGGACCAGTGATAAGGTCAGTTCTATAATAGGATGTATCCCAGTTTGCCTCGGTATCTCCCGCTGTTCTCCTCTCTCTTTGCTCCATTAACCCCCCCTCCCCACCCCCAGATCTGAGGGGCAGTTATACCCTCTGCGCCTCAGAGATCAGCATCTCGTGGAACAATCTCACATCACGTCTCTCAATGTGACGCGGACGCCAACTGGCGCTTACGAGAGAACACCTGCCCGCGTGAAACTGCGTCATGTCCACCCACCAGCTGTGTGTAACTAAGGGAATACTGTATCAGAGAGCATGGATGCCAAGAGAAGCATTTCCATCTGTAGCATCAAAGTATTAAGGTATACTTTACCTGGTTGTGGGGTTTTATTAACCCCTTACCGGTCTAACGAGATATCGGACGTGTGATACCCGACTAACAAACTGGTTAGGGAAGATATACTGATTTAAATGAGCATATTCTCCCCCCCAAAAAAAATTACCCACTCCTAGGTGTGGTCAGGGGACTGCAGAGCTGAACCCCGTTAATTTCCACTCTGGGGACCACCTGCTCCCCGAGATACGCACCTAATCAACATGCACAAGTCTAACCTATGCCGACTCTTCTCTGTCTTTGACTCCCTACTCAGACCACCCTCAGCTGCCTCTCCTTCCTCCAATCTCCGCTCAGGACTCTGCTGACTATTACAAGGGAAAGGTGGAATCCATACGGCAGAACATCCCCTCTGTTTCCCCCTCCCATCCTACACCTCTTCCTAACTCTCCTCCTGCCTTCCTTGACTCTTTTTCCACTGTCTCAGAGGAGGATGTGTCGCTGTTGATCGCCTCTTCTCCCTCTACCACTTGCCCTCTTGACCCCATTCCCTCATCTCCTAAAACCTCTTGCTCCTACTATAATCCCTACGCTCACACACATTTTTAACTCCTCCCTCTGCTCTGGAACCTTTCCATCCTCCTTCAAACATGCAACAGTCATACCATTACTCAAAAACTGCAAGCTTGACCGGTGTTGGCTCCTTGTGACCTTGGGCAAGTCACTTTATCTCCCTGTGCCTCAGGCTCCAAACACATAGATTGTAAGCTCAGCAGGGACGGTGTCTGTAACATTCCTGTGTGCTGTGTACCGCGCGCTACACTGTCCTTCTGATGCGCTGTGTGTCCCATTGAGAGAAAAGTTATTATTCTTACATTAAATATTGTTGTGTATATGTATATTACATAGTGATAATAATATTATAAATATAGGTGCTAATGATAAGGACAGAGCAAAAAAAGTGACACATATACACAAAAGATTCAAGGCCATCAGGTTTCGCTGCGTATAAGTGTCATTTTATACCTATTCATTAATAATATTATAACATCATATTTCTCATGAAGCATGCACTTTCGTTCTATTTTTAATATGTATACTTCTATCTATATAATCCTATGCCCATGTAATATAGTTCATATATAGATTTGTCCCTTGTTTACCCACCATAACTTATATAATGTGTGGTTGAACCATATTCCAGCTTCACATTGCAAAACTGACAATTCGCCCTTCTACGCATGCACAACCTCGGAAAACCCCTCATTCTGCGCATGCACAACCTCGGAAAACCCCTCATTCTGCGCATGCACAACCTCGGAAAACTCCTCATTCTGAGCATGCGCAACCTCGGACCGGCCCGTTCTGCGCATGCACAACCTCGGAAAACCCCTCATTCTGCGCATGCACAACCTCGGAAAACCCCTCATTCTGCGCATGCGCAACCTCGGGAAACCCCTCATTCTGCGCATGCGCAACTTCGGACCAGCCCGTTCTACGCATGCACAGCCTGGGAAAACCCCTCATTCTGCGCATGCGCAACCTCGGAAAACCCCTCATTCTACGCATGCGCAACCTCGGAAAACCCCTAATTCTGCGCATGCGCAACCTCGGACTGGCCCGTTCTGCGCATGCGCAACCTCGGAAAACCCCTCATTCTGCGCATGCGCAACCTCGGAAAACCCCTCATTCTGCGCCTGTGCGACCTCAGAAAAACCCTCATTCTGCGCATGCGTGACATCGGACCTGCCTGTTCTGCGCATGCGCAGACATGGCGGCCTGCTTCTCGGTAACGCCGTATCAGCAGATCGCCGAAAAGTGGAGTGCCGAGAAGCGGGGCCTTGCTGTACCTTCATACATCTGGAGCCTACAGCAGATGGAGGCGCTGAGTACCCTGGAGTAATTGTCGGGTATGTACCCCAGAAGTCTGTCCTGCAGTCCCCACAAACATCGATGGACACCTCAGTCTCTTGTGAGCCAACAGGTAGCATGCACCATACACCTGGTAACAGGGGAGCCTCCCGTAGGGTGGGGGGAAACACCGTTACACCAGTTTAACCATACTCCTACTGTTGAGATCCAAAAGACCAAAAAGCTTTCTGTGAGTAGGTTACTGGCTCTGCACTTCTGTAACTCAGGCTGTGCTGAAAAAGATGTGTAATGCGGCAGGTATACGCTGATAGGGGTCCCATGTTATAATGGATGAAGTAAAGAGTGACCCCGAGTGCATATTTGCATGTCATTTCCCTGAATCCCTTGCTGCAGTGGAAGCACTGTATGTTAAGAGATAATGGGGAAGAGCAGTGTTGCCAGGCCTGTCTGAGACATGTGAATGTGCTCACACGTGGGATTCTTATTTACACTAATATATATATATATAAAGCCTTTACCTCATGTATATATTTCTCCCCTTGTGCGTGCCACGTGTGGTCATGTGACCTACACGTCTGAGGCCCCCGAGAATACTTAATAATGAATCCAAAAAGATTTCTCCTCCCCCGCAAAAGCCACAAGGTAAATGGAACAACTAATTAATCTTCAGAAGAGCAATCAGACATCCAATTAACAGCCCTGCCGCACAAACAAGATAATTCATCCAAGCACTGAGATGAATGGTCACACGTCTACTAGGTGTCAGCTAACGAGCCCTTCTAACGAGATTCTGCTAACTCAGGGGGGCTCAACTCCAGTCCTCAAGACCCCCCAAGAGGACAGGTTTTCAGAATATCCCAGCTTCAGCACAGGTGGCTGAATCAGTGGCTCAGACAAAGACTGATTGAGCCACCTGTGCTGATGCAGGGACTGATTGAGCCACCTGTGTTGAAGCAGGGACTGATTGAGCCACCTGTGCTGAAGCTGGGACTGATGAAGCCATCTGTGCTGAAGCAGGGACTGATTAAGCAACCTGTGTTAAAGCAGGGACTGATTGAGCCACCTGTGTTGAAGCAGGGACTGATTGAGCCACCTGTGCTGAAGCTGGGACTGATGAAGCCATCTGTGCTGGAGCAGGGACTGATTGAGCCACCTGTGCTGTAGCAGGGACTGATTGAGCCACCTGTGCTGAAGCTGGAACTGATTAAACCACCTGTGCTGAAGCAGTGATATCTTAAAAACTTGACCTGTTGGAGGGGGGGGGGGGGGGGGGTTGAGGACTGGTTGGCCGCCCCTGTTCTAACTCACTGAGCTAGAGGGGAGCTTTGAAACGCCGCCATTACACGAACCCGGCGAGCGGAGGGGCTACCGGCGCCCCTATGGAGGTCTATATCTCTAGAATCAGGGGGTCCCCGGCGCAGAAATTAATGGGGAGACCCCTAGCTTCAATACAGTGTTAAAAAAAGTAATTTAATTCCCCCCCCCCTTTAATATATGTGAATTAATACAATTCACACAATGAGAAGTAATTAGCCAAGTTGCCAATCGATCCGTTCTCCGAAGACTCGGCTCGGGGGTTCACTAAATGGCCATTAGTGCAGCAGAGGAGGACCAAAGATGCAAAGTTCTTTGGGGAAGATCATGTGACCAGGCAGTCACTAGATACAACTGGTGCACTGCTAGAGAGAGGGCGGGGCACAAATAGGGGTGTGAAGGAATGGGACTGTGGAGCTGCCTAGATTGAATATATTAGTGATCCCTACAAATAGAGGATCTAACTTTATGTGAAATAATAAAATAATGCAAAATATACTGGCCCGACTTCCTGCTGCTGCTTCACCGAAAAAGAAAGATTCCCAGAATCCTCATATGGAGATAGTGTACACGGTGTGGTGAGCGCAAAAAACAAATAATGCTAACAGCGCTCACACGGCCACGTGTGAGCAACAACCCATAATGGGACGTGTCTTCTCTGCAAAGTTTTCTGTTCTTTTTCTCCCCCAACCAAGACCGTGGTAATCTTTCGCAGAGAAGACACTTCCCATTATGGGTTGTTGCTCACACATGGCCGTGTGAGTGCTGTTAACATTATTTGGTCATTTACATCCACCGCCCCCCCAGCCCCTCCCCACCCTCTATTCCCTATTGAGTCTATTGAGACAACGACTGATTGTGCTTTTCTGTTCTTGTTTTTTGCGCTCACCACATCGTGTACACTATTTCAAAAAGGGGTGTGCCAGAGCCTACTTCAGAAGAGGAAGGGGATGGGACTTTGTAAATGGTTGCTATAGAACCAAAAAATGCTTGTTACATTATAATACATTAAAAATGTAATTCAGAGTTTTTTTTTTAAATGCTACAATTATTTGTTATTAGTACAGAACTGATTTATTTAAAAAAAACAAAACACATGTACAGTAGGATTTTGCTTGGTCTGCAGCTTTAATGTCAATTGTATTAATCAAGTTTAAATTCATTTAAAACCATGTAAAAACACGTCACATAACGACCGCCACCCCGCGCACACTCTCTGAAGGTTTCTGTTACTTTTAGAACTGAAATTGCGCGGCACCGATTCCTGGATCTTCCGAAAACACGGGCAAACGCGTTAAAACAATTAACGGGAGGGGAACATTGTGAGGGTCAGGAAATCAGCCGGGCAGATCAACGCAAATCTTCTCTAGGACACCTTATCAATTCATCAAACAAGCACAGGTCACTCTAACCTGACGCCAGAGGAGGTCTCAGCATTTCACTTCCAGTTATGATAACATTGTTATTGATCGGAATATTCTCTGGCTTTGCCCGGGCTAGGCACAACAGATCACACGTACTTTCCGAGTGCCAATCAGGGCTTCTTAACGATGCAATCCCACGGAAAAACAGCCATGAAGAATGTAACAGGCTAATTGTTTTCTCTAAGCAAATCGGCCTGGGCTAATTGCAAAGATTTAGCTGCATTCATTGTTCGGAAATATATTCATTTTTCTCATAACTGCTCCCTATAACTCCTCCCCTAACTGCTCCCTATAACTCCTCCCCAACTGCTCCCAATAACTCCTCCCCTAACAGCTCCCTATAACTCCTCCCTAACTGCTCCCTATAACTCCTCCCTTAACTGCTCCCTATAACTCCTCCCCTAACTGCTCCCTATAACTCCTCCCCTAACTGCTCCCTATAACTCCTCCCCAACTGCTCCCAATAACTCCTCCCCTAACAGCTCCCTATAACTCCTCCCTAACTGCTCCCTATAACTCCTCCCTTAACTGCTCCCTATAACTCCTCCCCTAACTGCTCCCTATAACTCCTCCCATAACTTCCCCTATAATTCCACCCGTAACTGCTCCCTATAACTCCTCCCTAACTGCTCCCTATAACTCCTCCCTTAACTGCTCCCTATAACTCCTCCCCTAACTGCTCCCTATAACTCCTCCCCTAACTGCTCCCTATAACTCCTCCCCAACTGCTCCCAATAACTCCTCCCAAACTGCTCCCTATAACTCCACCCGTAACTGCTCCCAATAACTCCTCCCAAACTGCTCCCTATAACTCCACCCGTAACTGCTCCCTATAACTCTTCCACTAAAATTGTTGCCATTAGCAGTAACAGATCAGTTATCTGTGGCATACTCCCCGTGACGGGAGACAATTTTTTCACATCCTTTCTTCTCTGCCAACTAATCTTGCTATGAACACGTCGCGATAACCAGAGAAAAATGGGTCGGATGACATAATTTCGGCACCCCGGAGGTTGTAATATACGGCAGTATACTGGGTGAGTACGTTCCCTCCCACGCTGGCCACAAGATGTTGCCATTTTTCCCCCATCCAACTTTCTCTGCCAGTCGATGTTTTAAATAAGTGTTACTAATTGCTCCCTAATGAATGCCCAAGCTGCGTGTTTATTTAAAAATCAAGCGCCCGACACATTTAATTACTACATTGGTATCTTGGAAGTACTTGTGTTTTAGCAACACCAAATTAGTAGGAACACACGGATTTTCCATAGGTAATTAACATTTTAAAGAGCCATTCCTGGCAACCATTTTTGGTTGTGTTTTTAATCAAAAATAAGTAGGTTTTAAGCAGGGGGTCTCCAAAGATGAACTGCGTTCAGTTCAGCTCCTTGGACCTCTTGCTTCCCGAGATACTTACCTCGGAAGGGGGTGCTGGTAGCGGCCCGTGTGGGGAATGGCCGGGGTCACTCCCCGGCTGATCTTTAAATCCGCTCAGCTCCTCCCCATCCTGCCCCATGTGCCCCATATAACTCCCCCCCCCCAACTCCTCCTACTGACTCTCCCCAAGGTGCAAGCTGGGGCAGAGACGCAGAATGTGATACATCTCACTATAATCTGTGCACCATGTAACTCCCCCCAACTCCTCCTACTGACTCTCCCCAAGGTGCAAGCTGGGGCAGATACGCAGAATGTGATACATCTCATTATAATCTGTGCACCATGTAACTCCCCCCAACTCCTCCTACTGACTCTCCCCAAGGTGCAAACTGGGACAGAGACGCAGAATGTGATACATCTCATTATAATCTGTGCACCATGTAACTCCCCCCCAACTCCTCCTACTGACTCCCCCCAAGGGGCAAGCTGGGACAGGGACGCAGAATGTGATACATCTCATTATAATCTGTGCCCCATGTAACTCCCCCCCAACTCCTGATACTGACTCTCCCCAAGGTGCAAGCTGGGACAGAGACGCAGAATGTGATACATCTCATTATAATCTGTGCACCATGTAACTCCCCCCCAACTCCTCCTACTGACTCTCCCCAAGGGGCAAGCTGGGGCAGAGACGCAGAATGTGATACATCTCATTATAATCTGTGCCCCATGTAACTCCCCCCAACTCCTCCTACTGACTCCCCCCAAACTGCAAGCTGGGACAGAGACGCAGAATGTGATACATCTCATTATAATCTGTGCACCATGTAACTCCCCCCAACTCCTCCTACTGACTCTCCCCAAACTGCAAACTGAGACAGAGACGCAGAATGTGATACATCTCATTATAATCTGTGCACCATGTAACTCCCCCCAACTCCTCCTACTGACTCTCCCCAAGGTGCAAGCTGGGGCAGAGACGCAAAATGTGATACATCTCATTATAATCTGTGTCCCATGTAACTCCCCCCAACTCCTCCTACTGACTCTCCCCAAGGTGCAAGCTGGGACAGAGACGCAGAATGTGATACATCTCATTATAATCTGTGCACCATGTAACTCCCCCCCAACTCCTCCTACTGACTCCCCCCAAATTGCAAGCTGGGACAGAGACGCAGAATGTGATACATCTCATTATAATCTGTGCACCATGTAACTCCCCCCAACTCCTCCTACTGACTCCCCCCAAACTGCAAGCTGGGACAGAGACGCAGAATGTGATACACCTCATTATAATCTGTGCACCATGTAACTCCCCACAACTCCTCCTACTGACGCTCCCCAAGGTGCAAGCTGGGACAGAGACGCAGAATGTGATACATCTCATTATAATCTGTGCACCATGTAACTCCCCCCAACTCCTCCTACTGACTCTCCCCAAGGTGCAAGCTGGGGTAGAGACGCAGAATGTGATACATCTCATTATAATCTGTGCCCCATGTAACTCCCCCCAACTCCTCCTACTGACTCCCCCCAAACTGCAAGCTGGGACAGAGACGCAGAATGTGATACATCTCATTATAATCTGTGCACCATGTAACTCCCCACAACTCCTCCTACTGACTCTCCCCAAGGTGCAAGCTGGGACAGAGACGCAGAATGTGATACATCTCATTATAATCTGTGTGCTATGTAACTGCCCCCAACTCCTCCTACTGACTCTCCCCAAGGTGCAAACTGGGGCAGAGACGCAGAATGTGATACATCTCATTATAATCTGTGCACCATGTAACTCCCCCCCAACTCCTCCTACTGACTCTCCCCAAGGGTCAAGCTGGGGCAGAGACGCAGAATGTGATACATCTCATTATAATCTGTGCACCATGTAACGCCCCCCAACTCCTCCTACTGACTCTCCCCAAGGTGCAAGCTGGGGCAGAGACGCAGAATGTGATACATCTCATTATAATCTGTGCCCCATGTAACTCCCCCCAACTCCTCCTACTGACTCCCCCCAAACTGCAAGCTGGGACAGAGACGCAGAATGTGATACATCTCATTATAATCTGTGCACCATGTAACTCCCCCCAACTCCTCCTACTGACTCCCCCCAAACTGCAAGCTGGGACAGAGACGCAGAATGTGATACACCTCATTATAATCTGTGCACCATGTAACTCCCCACAACTCCTCCTACTGACCCTCCCCAAGGTGCAAGCTGGGACAGAGACGCAGAATGTGATACATCTCATTATAATCTGTGCCCCATGTAACTCCCCCCAACTCCTCCTACTGACTCCCCCCAAACTGCAAGCTGGGACAGAGACGCAGAATGTGATACATCTCATTATAATCTGTGCACCATGTAACTCCCCCCAACTCTTCCTACTGACTCTCCCCAAACTGCAAACTGAGACAGAGACGCAGAATGTGATACATCTCATTATAATCTGTGCACCATGTAACTCCCCCCAACTCCTCCTACTGACTCTCCCCAAGGTGCAAGCTGGGGCAGAGACGCAGAATGTGATACATCTCATTATAATCTGTGTCCCATGTAACTCCCCCCAACTCCTCCTACTGACTCTCCCCAAGGTGCAAGCTGGGACAGAGACGCAGAATGTGATACATCTCATTATAATCTGTGCACCATGTAACTCCCCCCCAACTAATCCTACTGACTCTCCCCAAGGGTCAAGCTGGGGCAGAGACGCAGAATGTGATACATCTCATTATAATCTGTGCACCATGTAACTCCCCCCCAACTCCTCCTACTGACTCCCCCCAAGGGGCAAGCTGGGACAGGGACGCAGAATGTGATACATCTCATTATAATCTGTGCCCCATGTAACTCCCCCCCAACTCCTGATACTGACTCTCCCCAAGGTGCAAGCTGGGACAGAGACGCAGAATGTGATACATCTCATTATAATCTGTGCACCATGTAACTCCCCCCCAACTCCTCCTACTGACTCTCCCCAAGGGGCAAGTTGGGGCAGAGACGCAGAATGTGATACATCTCATTATAATCTGTGCCCCATGTAACTCCCCCCAACTCCTCCTACTGACTCCCCCCAAACTGCAAGCTGGGACAGAGACGCAGAATGTGATACATCTCATTATAATCTGTGCACCATGTAACTCCCCCCAACTCCTCCTACTGACTCTCCCCAAACTGCAAACTGAGACAGAGACGCAGAATGTGATACATCTCATTATAATCTGTGCACCATGTAACTCCCCCCAACTCCTCCTACTGACTCTCCCCAAGGTGCAAGCTGGGGCAGAGACGCAGAATGTGATACATCTCATTATAATCCGTGTCCCATGTAACTCCCCCCAACTCCTCCTACTGACTCTCCCCAAGGTGCAAGATGGGACAGAGACGCAGAATGTGATACATCTCATTATAATCTGTGCACCATGTAACTCCCCCCCAACTAATCCTACTGACTCTCCCCATGGGTCAAGCTGGGGCAGAGACGCAGAATGTGATACATCTCATTATAATCTGTGCACCATGTAACTCCCCCCAACTCCTCCTACTGACTCTCCCCAAGGTGCAAGCTGGGGCAGAGACGCAGAATGTGATACATCTCATTATAATCTGTGCCCCATGTAACTCCCCCCAACTCCTCCTACTGACTCCCCCCAAACTGCAAGCTGGGACAGAGACGCAGAATGTGATACATCTCATTATAATCTGTGCACCATGTAACTCCCCACAACTAAACCTACTGACTCTCCCCAAACTGCAAACTGAGACAGAGACGCAGAATGTGATACATCTCATTATAATCTGTGCACCATGTAACTCCCCCCAACTCCTCCTACTGACTCTCCCCAAGGTGCAAGCTGGGGCAGAGACGCAGAATGTGATACATCTCATTATAATCTGTGTCCCATGTAACTCCCCCCAACTCCTCCTACTGACTCTCCCCAAGGTGCAAGCTGGGACAGAGACGCAGAATGTGATACATCTCATTATAATCTGTGCACCATGTAACTCCCCCCCAACTAATCCTACTGACTCTCCCCAAGGGTCAAGCTGGGGCAGAGACGCAGAATGTGATACATCTCATTATAATCTGTGCACCATGTAACTCCCCCCAACTCCTCCTACTGACTCTCCCCAAGGTGCAAGCTGGGGCAGAGACGCAGAATGTGATACATCTCATTATAATCTGTGCCCCATGTAACTCCCCCCAACTCCTCCTACTGACTCCCCCCAAACTGCAAGCTGGGACAGAGACGCAGAATGTGATACATCTCATTATAATCTGTGCACCATGTAACTCCCCCCAACTCCTCCTACTGACTCCCCCCAAACTGCAAGCTGGGGCAGAGACGCAGAATGTGATACATCTCATTATAATCTGTGCCCCATGTAACTCCCCCCAACTCCTCCTACTGACTCCCCCCAAACTGCAAGCTGGGGCAGAGACGCAGAATGTGATACATCTCATTATAATCTGTGCCCCATGTAACTCCCCCCAACTCCTCCTACTGACTCTCCCCAAGGTGCAAGCTGGGACCGAGACGCAGAATGTGATACATCTCATTATAATCTGTGCGCTATGTAACTGCCCCCAACTCCTCCTACTGACTCTCCCCAAGGTGCAAACTGGGGCAGAGACGCAGAATGTGATACATCTCATTATAATCTGTGCACCATGTAACTCCCCCCCAACTCCTCCTACTGACTCTCCCCAAGGGTCAAGCTGGGGCAGAGACGCAGAATGTGATACATCTCATTATAATCTGTGCACCATGTAACTCCCCCCAACTCCTCCTACTGACTCTCCCCAAGGTGCAAGCTGGGACAGAGACGCAGAATGTGATACATCTCATTATAATCTGTGCGCCATGTAACTCTCCCCAACTCCTCCTACTGACTCTCCCCAAGGTGCAAGCTGGGACAGAGACGCAGAATGTGATACATCTCATTATAATCTGTGCCCCATGTAACTCCCCCCAACTCCTCCTACTGACTCCCCCCAAACTGCAACCTGGGACAGAGACGCAGAATGTGATACATCTCATTATAATCTGTGCCCCATGTAACTCCCCCCAACTCCTCCTACTGACTCTCCCCAAGGTGCAAGCTGGGGCAGAGACGCAGAATGTGATACACCTCATTATAATCTGTGCACCCATGTAACTCCCCCCAACTCCTCCTACTGACTCTCCCCAAGGTGCAAGCCGGGGGCAAAATAGGAGAAAAATGCTTTGGTACATAGGTACATAGGTGCAGGGGGAAAATGCCACAGTTTTGCTCCAAAATAGCCTTGATGCATAAACCCCTAAAAGCTCGCTCCAATGGACCAAGAAAGAGTCAGCACCGCCCCCTTCCTGACCTGAGAGAACGTTTAATTGAGAAAGAAAAAGCAGCATATTCATCAAACCAGAGCAAAAAAACCCAAACACACCAGATTGATCAAACAAATAAATAAACAAACAAACACATCCCAATAAAAACACGTCTTTTTTCCATTGCTACATTTGGTCATTTTCTTTTCCCCAAGTTTTGTTTTGAACAGCTGCAAAACTGGGCTGAAAAAGCAAAATCCATAGAAAATCCCACAAAGACTGACGCTTGCCCTATTTATGTGAAACCAGGAGTCGTTTTTTTTAATAATTGACCAAATCCGGCGACTTTTTGGGTGAATCCTTTCTGCCAATTTGTGTGTGTGTGTGCGGTTGCTGGGAATTTCGCCAAACTCTCCGTCAAAGCTCCGTCGCCCTACCCGGTAAACCCCATACGTCTCAGTCCCACCCTATTAGCCAGCAGAGCCGGGACTCGCTAACGGAGACAGATGGAAGCGCTCACAGTCACAATGACCTTATTATTAATTTGCCTAATGTCCCTCATTATTAGGCTCTTAACTCTGCTAAATGGCGCAGTCCAAAGTCACCAATAAATCTACCTCCTGTTCTGTACGTGAGCAGCGTTTCCAAGTGTGGGGACGTCCCGCTTAGGTGATAAAACCCTTGTTATGTACTGTAGGTGTGTGTATATGTATATAGCAGCTACGGGCCGCTCCCTCACTCTGTCCCATGTCGAGCTTCCAACGCTGGCATGCTATGGGTCCCTCTGACGTCAGCGCGCCGGAAGTATGCTGGGTCTTAGCTTCCGGCGCACACCGGCATGACAGGGAGGCCCGGCGCGCGTGCCAGCATCAGAATCTCTGAGAAGGAAAGATCCGGCGCTCCACGGATTTTGCAAAAAGCTCACATTTATTGCGCCATGATCTTCCCTTCTCAGAGTTCATGCTTGGATACATTGTTACAGGTCTCCCTTTCTGTGCCAGCAGCACCGGTGATACTGTTCTGTATAACGGTTACAGGTCTCCCTTTCTGTGCCAGCAGCACCGGTGATACTGTTCTGTATAACTGTTACAGGTCTCCCTTCCTGAGCCAGCAGCACCGGTAATACTGTTCTGTATAACTGTTACAGGTCTCCCTTTCTGTGCCAGCAGCACCGGTAATACTGTTCTGTATAACTGTTACAGGTCTCCCTTTCTGAGCCAGCAGCACCGGTAATACTGTTCTGTATAACGGTTACAGGTCTCCCTTTCTGAGCCAGCAGCACCGGTGATACTGTTCTGTATAACTGTTACAGGTCTCCCTTTCTGAGCCAGCAGCACCGGTGATACTGTTTTGTATAACTGTTACAGGTCTCCCTTTCTGTGCCAGCAGCACCGGTGATACTGTTCTGTATAACTGTTACAGGTCTCCCTTTCTGTGCCAGCAGCACCGGTAATACTGTTCTGTATAACTGTTACAGGTCTCCCTTTCTGTGCCAGCAGCACCGGTGATACTGTTCTGTATAACTGTTACAGGTCTCCCTTTCTGTGCCAGCAGCACCGGTGATACTGTTCTGTATAACGGTTACAGGTCTCCCTTTCTGAGCCAGCAGCACCGGTGATACTGTTCTGTATAACGGTTACAGGTCTCCCTTTCTGTGCCAGCAGCACCGGTGATACTGTTCTGTATAACGGTTACAGGTCTCCCTTTCTGAGCCAGCAGCACCGGTGATACTGTTCTGTATAACTGTTACAGGTCTCCCTTTCTGTGCCAGCAGCACCGGTGATACTGTTCTGTATAACTGTTACAGGTCTCCCTTCCTGAGCCAGCAGCACCGGTGATACTGTTCTGTATAACTATTACAGGTCTCCCTTTCTGTGCCAGCAGCACCGGTGATACTGTTCTGTATAACTGTTACAGGTCTCCCTTTCTGAGCCAGCAGCACCGGTGATACTGTTCTGCATAACTGTTACAGGTCTCCCTTTCTGAGCCAGCAGCACCGGTGATACTGTTCTGTATAACTGTTACAGGTCTCCCTTTCTGAGCCAGCAGCACCGGTGATACTGTTCTGTATAACTGTTACAGGTCTCCCTTTCTGTGCCAGCAGCACCGGTGATACTGTTCTGTATAACTGTTACAGGTCTCCCTTTCTGTGCCAGCAGCACCGGTGATACTGTTCTGTATAACTGTTACAGGTCTCCCTTTCTGTGCCAGCAGCACCGGTGATACTGTTCTGTATAACTGTTACAGGTCTCCCTTTCTGTGCCAGCAGCACCGGTGATACTGTTCTGTATTACTGTTACAGGTCTCCCTTTCTGAGCCAGCAGCACCGGTGATACTGTTCTGTATAACTGTTACAGGTCTCCCTTTCTGTGCCAGCAGCACCGGTGATACTGTTCTGTATAACTGTTACAGGTCTCCCTTTCTGTGCCAGCAGCACCGGTGATACTGTTCTGTATAACTGTTACAGGTCTCCCTTTCTGTGCCAGCAGCACCGGTGATACTGTTCTGTATAACTGTTACAGGTCTCCCTTTCTGTGCCAGCAGCCCCGGTGATACTGTTCTGTATAACGGTTACAGGTCTCCCTTTCTGTGCCAGCAGCACCGGTGATACTGTTCTGTATAACTGTTACAGGTCTCCCTTCCTGAGCCAGCAGCACCGGTGATACTGTTCTGTATAACTATTACAGGTCTCCCTTTCTGTGCCAGCAGCACCGGTGATACTGTTCTGTATAACTGTTACAGGTCTCCCTTTCTGTGCCAGCAGCACCGGTGATACTGTTCTGTATAACTGTTACAGGTCTCCCGCACCGGTGATACTGTTCTGTATAACTGTTACAGGTCTCCCGCACCGGTGATACTGTTCTGTATAACTGTTACAGGTCTCCCGCACCGGTGATACTGTTCTGTATATCTGTTACAGGTCTCCCGTACTGGTGATACTGTTCTGTATAACGGTTACAGGTCTCCCGCACCGGTGATACTGTTCTGTATAACTGTTACAGGTCTCCCGCACCGGTGATACTGTTCTGTATAACTGTTACAGGTCTCCCGCACCGGTGATACTGTTCTGTATAACGGTTTGTGGTGTGCAGCATGTCTCTTTAGCATCAGAATCTCGGCATGGGACAGTCAGTGAGGGAGGTCCACAGCTGGGGGAGAGCCGGGGCCCGGCGGCATCTACTTTGTCTGGCCACTGGGCCCCCCGCAGTCACCGGTCCCCCCGCAGCCACCGATGCCCCCCGCAGCCACCAGGCCCGGCCAGAGACCATCCCCAAGGTAAGTGGTTTTTTATATGTAAAGTGGGGGTGGGTGTGTATTTATATGTACTGAGGGTGGGTGTGTATTTATATGTACTGGGGGTGGGTGTGTATTTATATGTATTGTGGGGGTGGGTGTGTATTTATATGTATTGTGGGGGTGGGTGTGTATTTATATGTATTGTGGGGGTGGGTGTGTATTTATATGTATTGTGGGGGCGGGTGTATATTTATATGTATTGTGGGGGCGGGTGTGTATTTATATGTATTGTGGGGGCGGGTGTGTATTTATATGTATTGTGGGGGCGGGTGTATATTTATATGTATTGTGGGGGTGGGTGTGTATTTATATGTATTGTGGGGGCGGGTGTATATTTATATGTATTGTGGGGGCGGGTATATATTTATATGTATTGTGGGGGTGGGTGTGTATTTATATGTATTGTGGGGGCGGGTGTATATTTATATGTATTGTGGGGGCGGGTGTGTATTTATATGTATTGTGGGGGCGGGTGTGTATTTATATGTATTGTGGGGGCGGGTGTATATTTATATGTATTGTGGGGGCGGGTGTGTATTTATATGTATTGTGGGGGCGGGTGTATATTTATATGTATTGTGGGGGCGGGTGTATATTTATATGTATTGTGGGGGCGGGTGTGTATTTATATATATTGTGGGGCGGGTGTATATTTATATGTATTGTGGGGGTGGGTGTGTATTTATATATATTGTGGGGGCGGGTGTGTATTTATATGTATTGTGGGGGCGGGTGTATATTTATATGTATTGTGGGGGTGGGTGTGTATTTATATGTATTGTGGGGGCGGGTATATATTTATATGTATTGTGGGGGCGGGTGTGTATTTATATGTATTGGGGGTGGGTGTGTATTTATATGTACTGAGGGTGGGTGTATATTTATATGTATTGTGGGGGCGGGTGTGTATTTATATGTATTGTGGGGGTGGGTGTGTATTTATATGTATTGTGGGGGCGGGTGTGTATTTATATGTACTGGGGGTGGGTGTGTATTTATATGTACTGGGGGTGGGTGTGTATTTATATGTATTGTGGGGGTGGGGGTGTACTTATATGTATTGTGGGGGTGGGGGTGTATTTATATGTATTGTGGGGGTGGGTGTGTATTTATATGTATTGTGGGGGTGGGTGTGTATTTATATGTATTGTGGGGGTGGGTGTGTATTTATATGTATTGTGGGGGCGGGTGTGTATTTATATGTATTGTGGGGCGGGTGTGTATTTATATGTATTGTGGGGGCGGGTGTATATTTATATGTATTGTGGGGGCGGGTATATATTTATATGTATTGTGGGGGTGGGTATATATTTATATGTATTGTGGGGGCGGGTATATATTTATATGTATTGTGGGGGTGGGTGTGTATTTATATGTATTGTGGGGGCGGGTGTATATTTATATGTATTGTGGGGGCGGGTATATATTTATATGTATTGTGGGGGTGGGTGTGTATTTATATATATTGTGGGGGCGGGTGTGTATTTATATGTATTGGGGGTGGGTATATATGTATATGTATAGTGGGGGCGGGTGTGTATTTATATGTATTGGGGGTGGGTATATATTTATATGTATTGTAGGGGTATATTTTTATATGTATTGGGGGGTATATTTTTATATGTATTGGGGGGTATATTTTTATATGTATTGGGGGGGTATATTTTTATATGTATTGGGGGGTATATTTTTATATGTATTGGGGGGTATATTTTTATATGTATTTGGGGGGTATATTTTTATATGTATTGGGGGGGTATATTTTTATATGTATTGGGGGGTATATTTTTATATGTATTGGGGGGTATATTTTTATATGTATTGGGGGGGTATATTTTTATATGTATTGCGGTTGTATTTTGTATTTGTATTGGGTTGTATTTTTTTTTATATGTATTGGGGTGTGTGTTTTTTTATATGTATTGGGGGGTGTATTTTTATATGTATTGGGGTGTGTTTTTTTATATGTATTGGGGTGTGTGTTTTTTTATATGTATTGGGGGGCGTGGGTGTTTTTTTATATGTATTGGGGGGGTGTATTTTTATATGTATTGGGGGGTGGGTGTATTTTTTTATATGTATTTGGGGGTTGGGGGGTTTATATGTATTTGGGGGTTGGGGGGTTTATATGTATTGGGGGGGTCTTTTATTTGTTATGTATTTTGTGGTGGGGATTTTGTGAGGGGAGATGGGATTGAGTGAGAGTGGGGTAATTGACGGAGGGTGAGGGTGAGTGAGAGGAGAGAGGGAGTGTAAGAGGGTGAGGGAGTGAGTGAGGAAAAGAGGGAGTAAGAGTGACATGTAGGAGAGAAAAATCTGAGTTGGGTAATTGATGGAGGGGGGAGAGTGAGAGGATAGAGGGGGTGAGAGAGGGAGTGAGTGAGATGCAGGAGAGAAAAATCTGAGTTGGGTAATTGATGGAGGGGGGAGAGTGAGAGGATAGAGGGGGTGAGAGAGGGAGTGAGTGAGATGCAGGGGAGAGAAATCTGAGTTGGGTAATTGATGGAGGGGAGTAGAGTGAGAGGATAGAGGGGGTGAGAGAGGGAGTGAGTGAGATGCAGGGGAGAGAAATCTGAGTTGGGTAATTGATGGAGGGGATTAGAGTGAGACGATAGAGGGGGTGAGAGAGGGAGTGAGTGAGATGCAGGGGAGAGAAATCTGAGTTGGGTTATTGATGGAGGGGAGTAGAGTGAGAGGATAGAGGGGGTGAGAGAGGGAGTGAGTGAGATGCAGGGGAGAGAAATACATGCAAGGCGGGAGGGGGGATTGAATGAGAGTGGGGTAATTGATGGAGGGGGGAGGGTGAGAGGTGGTGAATGAGGAAGAGGGAGGGAGAAACAGGGGAGAGAAATCCATGAAAAGAGGGGGAAAATAGAGGGGGCTCGTGAGGTGTTAAATGGGAGGGGGGGAGGTGGTTCGCAAGACCGCTGGGGCAGGGGGGGGAGGAACAACAGACATAACTCTAGTCCTGGGCCCCGGGAGATCTGTCTGCGGCCCTGGAGAGTAATAATCGTTATCGTTAAAGTTTATGGTGACGACATATTCTGCAGCGCAGTACAATGGGGTAGAAGGAATATAACATTGTAGGACATGTTTAGACCAACAGAGAGTGGGAAGGCGGTCCCTGAGTAAGACAGCGGGAAGGCGGTTTCTGAGTGAGACAGTGGGAAGGCGGTTTCTGAGTGAGACAGTGGGAAGGCGGTCCCTGAGTGAGACAGTGGGAAGCCGGTCCCTTAGTGAGACAGTGGGAAGGCGGTCCCTGACTGAAACAGTGGGAAGGCGGTCCCTGACTGAGACAGCGGGAAGGCGGTCCCTGAGTGAGACAGCGTGAAGGCGGTCCCTGAGTGAGACAGCGGGAAGGCGGTCCCTGAGTGAGATAGTGGGAAGGCGGTCCCTGAGTGAGACAGTGGGAAGCCGGTCCCTTAGTGAGACAGTGGGAAGGCGGTCCCTGACTGAGACAGTGGGAAGGCGGTCCCTGAGTGAGACAGTGGGAAGGCGGTCCCTGACTGAGACAGTGGGAAGGCGGTCCCTGAGTGAGACAGTGGGAAGGCGGTCCCTGACTGAGACAGCGGGAAGGAGGTCCCTGAGTGAGACAGTGGGAAGGCGGTCCCTGAGTGAGACAGCGGGAAGGCGGTCCCTGAGTGAGACAGTGGGAAGGCGGTCCCTGAGTGAGACAGTGGGAAGGCGGTCCCTGACTGAGACAGCGGGAAGGCGGAACCTGAGTAAGACAGTGGGAAGGCGGTCCCTGACTGAGACAGTGGGAAGGCGGTCCCTGAGTGAGACAGTGGGAAGGCGGTCCCTGAGTGAGACAGTGGGAAGGCGGTCCCTGAGTGAGACAGTGAGAAGGCGGTCCCTGAGTGAGACAGTGGGAAGGCGGTCCCTGACAGAGACAGTGGGAAGGCGGTCCCTGACTGAGACAGCGGGAAGGCGGTCCCTGAGTGAGACAGCGGGAAGGCGGTCCCTGAGTGAGACAGTGGGAAGGCGGTCCCTGAGTGAGACAGCGGGAAGGCGGAACCTGAGTGAGACAGCGGGAAGGCGGTCCCTGAGTGAGACAGTGGGAAGGCGGTCCCTGACTGAGAGAGCGGGAAGGCGGTCACTGAGTGAGACAGCGGGAAGGCGGTCCCTGAGTGAGACAGTGGGAAGGCGGTCCCTGAGTGAGACAGTGGGAAGGCGGTCCCTGAGTGAGACAGCGGGAAGGCGGTCCCTGAGTGAGACAGCGGGAAGGCGGTCCCTGAGTGAGACAGTGGGAAGGCGGTCCCTGAGTGAGACAGTGGGAAGGCGGTCCCTGACTGAGACAGCGGGAAGGCGGAACCTGAGTGAGACAGTGGGAAGGCGGTCCCTGACTGAGACAGTGGGAAGGCGGTCCCTGAGTGAGACAGTGGGAAGGCGGTCCCTGAGTGAGACAGTGGGAAGGCGGTCCCTGAGTGAGACAGTGAGAAGGCGGTCCCTGAGTGAGACAGTGGGAAGGCGGTCCCTGACAGAGACAGTGGGAAGGCGGTCCCTGACTGAGACAGCGGGAAGGCGGTCCCTGAGTGAGACAGTGGGAAGGCGGTCCCTGAGTGAGACAGTGGGAAGGCGGAACCTGAGTGAGACAGCGGGAAGGCGGTCCCTGAGTGAGACAGTGGGAAGGCGGTCCCTGACTGAGAGAGCGGGAAGGCGGTCACTGAGTGAGACAGCGGGAAGGCGGTCCCTGAGTGAGACAGTGGGAAGGCGGTCCCTGAGTGAGACAGTGGGAAGGCGGTCCCTGAGTGAGACAGTGGGAAGGCGGTCCCTGAGTGAGACAGTGGGAAGGCGGTCCCTGAGTGAGACAGTGGGAAGGCGGTCCCTGACAGAGACAGCAGGCAGGCGGTCCCTGAGTGAGACAGCGGGAAGGCGGTCCCTGAGTGAGACAGTGGGAAGGCGGTCCCTGAGTGAGACAGTGGGAAGGCGGTCCCTGAGTGAGACAGCGGGAAGGCGGTCCCTGAGTGAGACAGTGGGAAGGCGGTCCCTGACTGAGACAGTGGGAAGGCGGTCCCTGAGTGAGACAGCGGGAAGGCGGTCCCTGAGTGAGACAGCGGGAAGGAGGTCCCTGAGTGAGACAGCGGGAAGGCGGTCCCTGAGTGATACAGCGAGAAGGCGGTCCCTGAGTGAGACAGTGGGAAGGCGGTCCCTGAGTGAGATAGTGGGAAGGCGGTCCCTGAGTGAGACAGTGGGAAGGCGGTCCCTGACAGAGACAGTGGGAAGGCGGTCCCTGAGTGAGACAGCGGGAAGGCGGTCCCTGAGTGAGACAGTGGGAAGGCGGTCCCTGAGTGAGACAGCGGGAAGGCGGTCCCTGAGTGAGACAGCGGGAAGGCGGTCCCTGAGTGAGACAGTGGGAAGGCGGTCCCTGACTGAGACAGTGGGAAGGCGGTCCCTGAGTGAGACAGCGGGAAGGCGGTCCCTGAGTGAGACAGTGGGAAGGAGGTCTCTGAGTGAGACAGCGGGAAGGCGGTCCCTGAGTGAGACAGCGAGAAGGCGGTCCCTGAGTGAGACAGTGGGAAGGCGGTCACTGAGTGAGACAGTGGGAAGGCGGTCCCTGAGTGAGACAGTGGGAAGGCGGTCCCTGAGTGAGACAGTGGGAAGGCGGTCCCTGAGTGAGACAGCGAGAAGGCGGTCCCTGAGTGAGACAGTGGGAAGGCGGTCCCTGAGTGAGACAGCGGGAAAGCGGTCCCTGAGTGAGACAGTGAGAAGGCGGTCCCTGAGTGAGACAGTGGGAAGGCGGTCCCTGAGTGAGACAGTGGGAAGGCGGTCCCTGAGTGAGACAGTGGGAAGGCGGTCCCTGAGTGAGACAGCGGGAAGGCGGTCCCTGAGTGAGACAGTGGGAAGGCGGTCCCTGAGTGAGACAGTGGGAAGGCGGTCCCTGAGTGAGACAGTGGGAAGGCGGTCCCTGAGTGAGACAGCGGGAAGGCGGTCCCTGAGTGAGACAGTGGGAAGGCGGTCCCTGAGTGAGACAGCGGGAAGGCGGTCCCTGAGTGAGACAGCGGGTAGGCGGTCCCTGAGTGAGACAGTGGGAAGGCGGTCCCTGAGTGAGACAGCGAGAAGGCAGTCCCTGAGTGAGACAGTGGGAAGGCGGTCCCTGAGTGAGACAGCGGGAAGGCGGTCCCTGAGTGAGACAGCGGGAAGGCGGTCCCTGAGTGAGACAGCGGGAAGGCGGTCCCTGAGTGAGACAGTGGGAAGGCGGTCCCTGAGTGAGACAGTGGGAAGGCGGTCCCTGAGTGAGACAGTGGGAAGGCGGTCCCTGAGTGAGACAGCGGGAAGGCGGTCCCTGAGTGAGACAGTGGGAAGGCGGTCCCTGAGTGAGACAGCGGGAAGGCGGTCCCTGAGTGAGACAGCGGGTAGGCGGTCCCTGAGTGAGACAGTGGGAAGGCGGTCCCTGAGTGAGACAGCGAGAAGGCAGTCCCTGAGTGAGACAGTGGGAAGGCGGTCCCTGAGTGAGACAGCGGGAAGGCGGTCCCTGAGTGAGACAGCGGGAAGGCGGTCCCTGAGTGAGACAGCGGGAAGGCGGTCCCTGAGTGAGACAGCGGGAAGGCGGTCCCTTGAGTGAGACAGTGGGAACGCGGTCCCTGAGTGAGACAGCGGGAAGGCGGTCCCTGAGTGAGACAGCGGGAAGGCGGTCCCTGAGTGAGACAGCGGGAAGGCGGTCCCTGAGTGAGACAGTGGGAACGCGGTCCCTGACTGAGACAGTGGGAAGGCGGTCCCTGAGTGAGACAGTGGGAAGGCGGTCCCTGAGTGAGACAGTGGGAAGGCGGTCCCTGAGTGAGACAGTGGGAAGGCGGTCCCTGAGTGAGACAGTGGGAAGGCGGTCCCTGACTGAGACAGTGGGAAGGCGGTCCCTGACTGAGACAGTGGGAAGGCGGTCCCTGAGTGAGACAGCGAGAAGGCGGTCCCTGAGTGAGACAGTGGGAAGGCGGTCCCTGAGTGAGATAGTGGGAAGGCGGTCCCTGAGTGAGACAGTGGGAAGGCGGTCCCTGAGTGAGACAGCGGGAAGGCGGTCCCTGAGTGAGACAGCGGGAAGGCGGTCCCTGAGTGAGACAGCGAGAAGGCGGTCCCTGAGTGAGACAGTGGGAAGGCGGTCCCTGAGTGAGACAGTGGGAAGGCGGTCCCTGAGTGAGACAGTGGGAACGCGGTCCCTGAGTGAGACAGTGGGAAGGCGGTCCCTGAGTGAGACAGCGAGAAGGCGGTCCCTGAGTGAGACAGTGGGAAGGCGGTCCCTGAGTGAGATAGTGGGAAGGCGGTCCCTGAGTGAGACAGTGGGAAGGCGGTCCCTGAGTGAGACAGTGGGAAGGCGGTCCCTGAGTGAGATAGTGGGAAGGCGGTCCCTGAGTGAGACAGTGGGAAGGCGGTCCCTGAGTGAGACAGCGGGAAGGCGGTCCCTGAGTGAGACAGCGGGAAGGCGGTCCCTGAGTGAGACAGTGGGAACGCGGTCCCTGAGTGAGACAGCGGGAAGGCGGTCCCTGAGTGAGACAGTGGGAAGGCGGTCCCTGAGTGAGACAGCGAGAAGGCGGTCCCTGAGTGAGACAGTGGGAAGGCGGTCCCTGAGTGAGACAGTGGGAAGGCGGTCCCTGAGTGAGACAGTGGGAACGCGGTCCCTGAGTGAGACAGGGGGAAGGCGGTCCCTGAGTGAGACAGCGAGAAGGCGGTCCCTGAGTGAGACAGTGGGAAGGCGGTCCCTGAGTGAGACAGTGGGAAGGCGGTCCCTGAGTGAGACAGCGAGAAGGCGGTCCCTGAGTGAGACAGTGGGAAGGCGGTCCCTGAGTGAGACAGCGGGAAGGCGGTCCCTGAGTGAGACAGTGGGAAGGCGGTCCCTGAGTGAGACAGTGGGAAGGCGGTCCCTGAGTGAGACAGCGGGAAGGCGGTTTCTGAGTGAGACAGTGGGAAGGCGGTCCCTGACTGAGACAGCGGGAAGGCGGTCCCTGAGTGAGACAGTGGGAAGGCGGTCCCTGAGTGAGACAGTGGGAAGGCGGTCCCTGAGTGAGACAGTGGGAAGGCGGTCCCTGAGTGAGACAATGGGAAGGCGGTCCCTGAGTGAGACAGTGGGAAGGCGGTCCCTGGCTGAGACAGCGGGAAGGCGGTCCCTGACTGAGACAGTGGGAAGGCGGTCCCTGAGTGAGACAGTGGGAAGGCGGTCCCTGAGTGAGACAGTGGGAAGGCGGTCCCTGAGTGAGACAGCGGGAAGGCGGTCCCTGAGTGAGACAGTGGGAAGGCGGTCCCTGAGTGAGACAGTGGGAAGGCGGTCCCTGAGTGAGACAGCGGGAAGGCGGTCCCTGAGTGAGACAGCGGGAAGGCGGTCCCTGAGTGAGACAGTGGGAAGGCGGTCCCTGAGTGAGACAGTGGGAAGGCGGTCCCTGAGTGAGACAGTGGGAAGGCGGTCCCTGAGTGAGACAGCGGGAAGGCGGTCCCTGAGTGAGACAGCGGGAAGGCGGTCCCTGAGTGAGACACTGGGAAGGAGGTCCCTGAGTGAGACAGTGGGAAGGCGGTCCCTGAGTGAGACAGTGGGAAGGCGGTCCCTGAGTGAGACAGTGGGAAGGCGGTCCCTGAGTGAGACAGTGGGAACGCGGTCCCTGAGTGAGACAGTGGGAAGGCGGTCCCTGAGTGAGACAGCGAGAAGGCGGTCCCTGAGTGAGACAGTGGGAAGGCGGTCCCTGAGTGAGACAGTGGGAAGGCGGTCCCTGAGTGAGACAGCGAGAAGGCGGTCCCTGAGTGAGACAGTGGGAAGGCGGTCCCTGAGTGAGACAGTGGGAAGGCGGTCCCTGAGTGAGACAGTGGGAAGGCGGTCCCTGAGTGAGACAGTGGGAAGGCGGTCCCTGAGTGAGACAGTGGGAACGCGGTCCCTGAGTGAGACAGCGGGAAGGCGGTCCCTGAGTGAGACAGCGGGAAGGCGGTCCCTGAGTGAGACAGCGGGAAGGCGGTCCCTGAGTGAGACAGCGGGAAGGCGGTCCCTGAGTGAGACAGCGGGAAGGCGGTCCCTGAGTGAGACAGTGGGAAGGCGGTCCCTGAGTGAGACAGTGGGAACGCGGTCCCTGAGTGAGACAGTGGGAAGGCGGTCCCTGAGTGAGACAGTGGGAAGGCGGTCCCTGACTGAGACAGCGGGAAGGCGGTCCCTGACTGAGACAGTGGGAAGGCGGTCCCTGAGTGAGACAGTGGGAAGGCGGTCCCTGAGTGAGACAGCGGGAAGGCGGTCCCTGAGTGAGACAGTGGGAAGGCGGTCCCTGAGTGAGACAGTGGGAAGGCGGTCCCTGAGTGAGACAGTGGGAAGGCGGTCCCTGAGTGAGACAGTGGGAAGGCGGTCCCTGAGTGAGAGATAATACCGGTATACACATACACGCCCAGAGAGGTAATACCGGTATACACATACACGCCCAGAGAGGTAATACCGGTATACACATACACGCCAAGAGAGGTAATACCGGTATACACATACACTCCCAGAGAGGTAATACCAGTATACACATACACACCCAGAGAGGTAATACCGGTATACACATACACACCCAGAGAGGTAATACCGGTATACACATACACACCCAGAGAGGTAATACCGGTATACACATACACGCCCAGAGAGGTAATTCCGGTATACACATACACACCCAGAGAGGTAATACTGGTATACACATACACACCCAGAGAGGTAATACCGGTATACACATACACACCCAGAGAGGTAATACTGGTATACACATACACACCCAGAGAGGTAATACTGGTATACACATACACACCCAGAGAGGTAATACCGGTATACACATACACACCCAGAGAGGTAATACTGGTATACACATACACACCCAGAGAGGTAATACCGGTATACACATACACACCCAGAGAGGTAATACTGGTATACACATACACGCCCAGAGAGGTAATACCTGTATACACATACACGCCCAGAGAGGTAATACCGGTATACACATACACGCCCAGAGAGGTAATACCGGTATACACATACACGCCCAGAGAGGTAATACTGGTATACACATACACGCCCAGAGAGGTAATACTGGTATACACATACACACCCAGAGAGGTAATACCTGTATACACATACACGCCCAGAGAGGTAATACCGGTATACACATACACGACCAGAGAGGTAATACCGGTATACACATACACGCCCAGAGAGGTAATACCGGTATACACACACGCCCAGAGAGGTAATACTGGTATACACATACACGCCCAGAGAGGTAATACCGGTATACACATACACACCCAGAGAGGTAATACCGGTATACACATACACGCCCAGAGAGGTAATACCGGTATACACATACACGCCCAGAGAGGTAATACCGGTATACACATACACGCCCAGAGAGGTAATACCGGTATACACATACACACCCAGAGAGGTAATACCGGAATACACATACACACCCAGAGAGGTAATACCGGTATACACATACACACCCAGAGAGGTAATACCGGTATACACATACACTCCCAGAGAGGTAATACCGGTATACACATACACGCCCAGAGAGGTAATACCGGTATACACATACACGCCCAGAGAGGTAATACCGGTATACACATACACGCCCAGAGATGTAATACCGGTATACACATACACGCCCAGAGAGGTAATACCGGTATACACATACACGCCCAGAGAGGTAATACCGGTATACACATACACGCCCAGTGTGACGGTTCAGGGGATTCCTTCCCTTTCTTTCTCTCCCTCTGTCCCCTCTCTTACCAATCCCCCTGCACTTACCCACTCCTGTTCTGCTCCGTCTTCCTCTCTCTCTGCCCCATTGCCTCAGCGCATGCCCCGCAAGTCTCGCGCACCCGCGCAGTCCCCGAGCCCCTGCGGCAACGCTCCCCACTCCCAGACACTCTCAATGCCCGCTGCCTGTACCTCACCTCCGGTGGCGGTCCCGTCCGGTCCTCTGCTTCCCTCCGCTGGTGTGCCCGTGGCGCGGCACTCCGCGCGTCTGGTGACGCAGCCTGTGCGTGCGCACCCTCAGCTTATAGAGGGCGCGCGCACACGCTCCTCTTCTAAGCCCAGTCACTCTCCTGACTCCTCCCATTCCCTGCAGGCCATCTCGCTCTCTGATCCTTCTGTCTCCTCCTCTTCTCTCCCTGACCTATCACTGCTGTCTCCCACTTCTCTCTCTGCTCCTCCCCTCTCTCCTATTGGTGTGTCTCGATTTATAATCCCTGTCTGTCCTCTTTATCGTTGCTCTGCATAGTTCCTGTTTCCCTGTGTGTGCTGACCTATGCTGTGCTCCCTCTGTGTTCCTGCTTGTACCTGCTCCTGTGTTACTTTGGGTTTCCCTGGCTTTGACCCCTGCTTGTCCTGGACTACCCTGCTCTCTGTACCCCTTGAACCTTGCTACGAACTCTACTTTGCTTACCTCTGGAATCCTTGGACCTGGCTTTGAACTTCGACTACTCTGCTCTCTGGACATTGGCACACAGACACGACCATTCTTACGCTTAACCCTACAAGATGTTGCAAGTATCCTAACCACTTTACCAACAGGCCCAGCAACGCAATACCACACTCCGGGCTTGCTCCCACTGTTGTGGGTGTGTGGTGTAATACCGTTCCCACCTCAGTATTGGGGTCTTGCCAGGTCTGCAGGCATACAGGCGTGACATTATGCAGAGCCCAACAAACGCAGACCCCCCTGAGATGGGTACAGGTATTTCCATAGAGGCCTTACAATTTGTCAGTAACCAGTTGTCTACTGTCTCCCAGCAATTGGCCAAGTTCTCCCCTCAGGAGAGTCCCATGGCTCCAACGCCACCGGTTGCCACAAACTATGCCAGCTCTGGGCCCCGTATTCCTACACCGAATCGCTATGATGGGGACCCCCTCGCCTGCCACGGTTTCTTAAACCAATGCGAGGTGCAATTCGAGATGTCCCCCTCCCTGTTTCCCACTGGTCGTGCTAAGGTAGCGTATATCTACGCCTTGCTCACCGGAAACGCTCTCGCCTGGGCCTCCCCCCTATGGGAGCGCAAAAGCGAATTAACGCAAGATTACTCTCTCTTCAGACGCGAGTTTGAAATTGTATTTGATACTCCTGCACGGCGCGAGACAGCCGCTTTCTCTCTTTTTCACATTTCACAGGCCCGAAGATCTGCTGCGAAATACGCCATTGAGATCCGTACGCTAGCCGCTGAAACCCAATGGAATGATGAGGCACTCGCCGCCGCGTACTGGCACGGACTCTCTGATACGTTGAAAGACGACCTAGCTACTCATGCCCGGCCTTCATCCCTGGAGGAGTTGATTACCCTGAGCGTACGCATGGATCAGCGTACTCAGGAGCGACGGCACGAGAGGCACTGTTCTCGCTCTCCTTCTTCTGTTGTTTCTCACAGGTCGCCTACAACACCCCTCCTGGCACTGGAGTCTCCGGAGCCGATGCAGGTCGGCAGTCAGCAACTTCGGGCCACGGAGAGAGCGCGGCGTCGCCTGAATAGACTTTGCTTCTACTGTGCTTCTCCGGAACATCGTCTCCAGAATTGTTCCCTGAAGCCGGGAAACGGGCACACCCAGTAAAGGTAGAGGGGCTTCTACTGGGTACTGTCTCTCCTTGCCCCTCTCTCCCCGAAGCTTTCCCAAAGAAGTTTCTGCTTCCTGCTACTTTGGAGGGTCCGAACCTTTTCCTGCAGGTCGAAGCTTTCATCGATTCGGGATCTGGTGGTATCTTCCTGGACCAGAAGTTTTTCGTCGGAGAATCAAATCCCCATGGTCAGAAGGAAAACTCCCATTGGCCTCGAGGCCATCGACGGCCGACCACTCCAGCCGGAGTTTATCATTTGGGAGTCTATTCCTCTCACACTGACCTTGGCTGAAGGTCATAAGGAGGTAATAATCTTCGATATTTTTCAATCTCCTACAGTGCAAATTATTTTAGGATTGCCTTGGCGTCAACTCCACAATCCGCGCATTGACTGGACCGGTACTCTGCCTCTCCAGTTGCCTTCGTCTGCAGATGCCGTTCCTGCGGAGTCTCCTGTTGCAGTGCTTGCCGGCCTGGATTCCGTTCCTTCTAAACTATTGATCCTGCCTACCGTGTATCATGAGTACTTGGATGTGTTCAACAAGGTACAAGTGGAGGTTCTACCTCCCCATTGCCCGTACGATTGTCCTATCGATCTGATTCCTGGGACAATCCTGCCTAAGTCTAAGTCATATCCCCTCTCCGTCCCGGAGACCAAGGCCATGACGTCCTACATTCAAGAAAATTTGGAGAAAGGATTCATCCGCAACTCTACCTCCCCTGCCGGGGCTGGCTTCTTCTTTGTGAAGAAAAAAGATGGATCACTTAGGCCGTGTATTGACTTCCGCGGACTCAATAAGATCACGGTGAAGAACCGGTATCCCCTTCCGCTTATCTCTGAACTGTTCGATCGTCTCCAGAGGGCGTCTATCTTCTCAAAGCTCGACTTAAGAGGTGCCTATAATCTCATTCGCATAAGGGAGGGGGACGAGTGGAAAACAGCATTTAACACACGATCAGGACTTTATGAATATCTTGTTATGCCCTTTGGTTTATGCAACGCTCCTGCCGTTTTTCAAGAGTTCATGAACGACATCTTCAACGATGTATTGGGAACATTTGTCATAGTCTATCTAGATGACATTCTTATTTTCTCTAAAAGTCTGGAGGAACACATTCAACATACCAAACTAGTGCTTTCTAGGCTCCGTTCTTATTGCCTATATGCCAAGATGGAGAAGTCTTTGTTCCAACAGACCTCTACTGCCTTCTTAGGCTATATCATCTCCAGCCAAGGCTTCTCCATGGATCCTGAAAAACTGAAAGCTGTTCTCGATTGGCCGCTGCCTAATTCACTCAAGGCTGTGCAGCGTTTTCTCGGCTTTGCCAACTATTACAGGAAATTCATCAAATGTTTTTCTTCTATTGATCTTCCCATCACCGCATTGACCAAGAAGGGCGCCGATACCACTTCTTGGTCCCCGGAGGCTATTCTTGCTTTTGAGGTACTCAAGAAGGCTTTTGTTTCTGCACCCATCCTTCGCCATCCGGATACCTCCCTCCCCATCACTTTGGAGGTCGTTGCCTCGGACGTAGGAGCTGGCGCAGTCCTTTCCCAGAGGACTTCTCCCCAAGAAAAACTTCACCCCTGTGGTTTTTTTTCGCGGAAATTTTCATTTGCCGAAAGGAATCATGATGTCGGTAATCGTGAACTTTTGGCCATAAAACTGGCTCTTCAAGAATGGAGGCATCTTTTGGAGGGTTCCAAGGAACCAGTTGCTATTCTCACTGACCACAAAAATTTGTTGTATATCGAGGGGGCCCGTCGCCTGGGATCCCGCCAAGCTCGGTGGTCGCTCTTCTTTTCCCGCTTTAACTATACTATTTCATATATTCTTGGGACCAAAAATGTCAAAGCGGACGCTCTCTCTCGTCAGTTCGCCACAGAAACCGAAGCTAATGAAACCACGGAGCCGATCCTTCCTGCCAAATGTATAATTTTCGCTAACAACTTTGATGTGTTGGACGAGATCAACAAAGCTCAAGCTCACATTCCCAGCAGGTTCAGGGTACCAGAAGGTCGCCTATACGCAGCTCCATGCTTTCGCCATAAAATTTTACTTTGGGGTCATTCTTCTAGAGCAGTCAGTCATCCAGGCTTCAAAAGGACAGCAGATCTCATTAAACGGACATTTTGGTGGCCAAAGATGAACAAAGACATTCTCGACTTTACTACTGCCTGCCCTGTATGTGCCCAGATTAAAACACTCCATCACAAACCTTCGGGACTTCTCTTACCTCTTCCCATTCCGGAACAACCCTGGAAACATACTGTATATCGATGGATTTCATTGTCGAATTGCCCAATTCCAAAGGGATGAACACCATTCTGGTCGTAGTGGACAGGTTCTCTAAACAAGCACACTTTATTCCCCTCAAGGGTCTCCCTAATTCTGCCACTTTGGCTGATGTCTTTGCCAAAGAAATTTTCAGGTTACATGGCGTTCCCATTTCTATTGTTTCTGACCGTGGATCTCAATTCATCTCTAAATTCTGGCGAGCATTTTCCCAAAGACTCTGAATCTTTCTCTTGTTTTCTTCAGGATACCATCCTCAAACCAATGGTCAAACTGAAAGGATGAATCAAACTCTAGAACAATATCTAAGATGCTTCATATCTGACTCACAGGACAACTGGGTGGACCTTTTGCCATGGGCCGAATTTGCTATCAATTCTCTCAAAAACGAGTCTACTCAAGAGTCTCCCTTTTTTATTAACTTCGGTTTCCACCCCAGTAGCCTTCCTCTCTCGCTTTCTCCTTCGGGCGTTCCTGCGGCCGACTCTCATTTTGCTAATCTACAGGAATCTTGGAAAAAAATCCTCAAAACTCTACAATCTGCGGTTGCCAAACAAAAGACCAAGGCGGATCGTCATCGTCAACCTGGGCCTTCTTTCAAACCTGGTGACAGGGTGTGGTTATACTCAAAGAATATCATGCTTAAAACGCCATCACCTAAATTATCTGCGAGATTCCTGGGCCCATTCAAAATATTGGAGAAGATTAACCCAGTAGCTTACCGTCTTGACCTGCCTCCCACCATGAGGATTCCTTCCATGTTTCACGCTTCCCTTCTTAAACCCTTTGTGCAAAGTTCTCATTTTCCTGTTCCCTCTCGGAAACCCAATCCAGTCTCCACCCTTGGACAACAGGAGTACGAAGTCCAATCCCTCATTGATTCACGCTGGTCTAAAAACAAACTCCAGTTCCTGGTCCACTGGAAGGGCTATGGTCTGGAAGAACGTTCGTGGGTACCAGCACGACATATCCATGCCCCAAGATTACTCCAACAATTCCACCAAAAATTTCCACTAAAGCCTTGGTTGGATCGCTCGGAGATCGATCCTCAAGGGGGGGATACTGTGACGGTTCAGGGGATTCCTTCCCCTTCTTTCTCTCCCTCTGTCCCCTCTCTTACCAATCCCCCTGCACTTACCCACTCCTGTCCCGCTCCGTCTTCCTCTCTCACTGACCCATTGCCTCAGCGCATGCCCCGCAAGTCTCGCTTTTTGACAACTTAATAGTTTGTATATTATTTGACAAATTGAGTGTGGTATATTTTTTACCCAAATTTATTGCATGATTTATTAATATGAATGATCATGAACACACTCCATTTCAGTCTCAGTTCATTTTCTTCATATGTATTGGGTTTTGTGAATTTGATATTGATGCTTCATGTTATCTCTTTAGGAGTGTTTCAATGTATGAATATTTATTCAATGATTACAATTTATATTGCCCAGCATATAACCTGCGTTACTACGATATTTATATCTAATATCCAAGGATGTCTTTTCTGACAATTTATGTAATTGTTTTTTAATATTATTGTGTCCATTTCTTATGTTATTTTAATTTTTTATCTGTGTCTATTCTTGGTAGTACCATCTTGGAGTGTCAATGTCCAATAAAGTTATTATGTTATGTTTTGTATTTCAGTCGTGGCCCGCATGCGCCATACGCCTGGAGTCGCGTGACGCATTGACGTCCTGTCTATGGGCGCGTTGAGGTCACACGCTCGTTTCGGCCTGGGGAGCGGCGATTGGGGCTCGTGTGTATTGTATTGTATTGTATGTCTTTATTTATATAGCGCCATTAATGTACATAGCGCTTCACAGTAGTAATACATGTGGTAATCAAATAAATAACAGATAATATAAATAACAGATCATGGGAATAAGTGCTTTAGACATAAAAGTAACATTAAGGAAGAGGAGTCCCTGCCCCGAGGAGCTTACAGTCTAATTGGTAGGTAGGGAGAACGTACAGAGACAGTAGGAGGGAGTTCTGGTAAGTGCGTCTGCAGGGGGCCAAGCTTTATGTATCATGTGTTCAGAATATCCACAGTGCTATTCATATGCTTCTTTAAGCAAGTGTGTCTTAAGGTGGGTCTTAAAGGTGGATAGAGAGGGTGCTAGTCGGGTACTGAGGGGAAGGGCATTCCAGAGGTGTGGGGCAGTCAGTGAAAACGGTTTAAGGCGGGAGAGGGCTTTAGATACAAAGGGGGTAGAAAGAAGACATCCTTGAGAAGAACGCAAGAGTCTGGATGGTTCATAACGAGAAATTAGGGCTGAGATGTAAGGAGGGGCAGAAGAGTGTAAAGCTTTAAAAGTGAGGAGAAGAATGGAGTGTGAGATGCGGGATTTGATTGGAAGCTAGGAGTGGGATTTCATGAGGGGAGATGCTGAGACAGATCTAGGAAAGAGTAGAGTGATTCTGGCAGCAGCATTTAGGATAGATTGTAGGGGAGACAGGTGAGAGGCAGGAAGGCCGGACAGCAGGAGGTTACAGTAATCAAGACGGGAGAGAATGAGGGCCTGAGTCAGAGTTTTAGCAGTCGAGCAACAGAGGAAAGGGCGTATCTTTGTTATATTGCGGAGGAAAAAACGAAAAGTTTTAGAAATGTTTTGAATGTGAGGGGCGAATGTGAGAGAGGAGTCGAGTGTGACCCCTAGGCAGCGTGCTTGGGCTATTGGGTGAATGATTGTAGTTCCAACAGTAATGTGGAAGGAGGTAGTAGGGCCAGGTTTGGGAGGAAGTATGAGGAGCTCTGTTTTAGCCATGTTGAGTTTAAGGCGTCGGAGGGCCATCCAGGATGTTATAGCAGAGAGACATTCAGAAACTTTGGTTTGTACAGCAGGTGTAAGGTCGGGTGTTGAAAAGTATATTTGTGTGTCGTCGGCATAGAGGTGATAATTAAACCCAAAATATGTTATTAGGTCACCTAGAGAGAGTGTGTACAGAGAAAAGAGAAGAGGTCCCAGGACAGAGCCCTGGGGTACCCCCACAGAGAGATCAATAGAGGAGGAGGTGTTAGCAGAAGAGACACTGAAAGTACGATGGGAGAGGTAAGAAGAGATCCAGGATAGAGCTTTGTTCCGAATACCAAGAGTATGGAGAATGTGGAGGAGAAGAGGGTGGTCCACGGTGTCAAATGCTGCAGAGAGGTGCTGGTGCCTTCTGCATTGATATATGAGCGCTCTTTCCGCGCCCCCTGCATTTCCAGGCTGTGATTCCCACATGTGTGTGTGACGCTTCCGTGCGTAATGACGTCGGACGTCCGCGCCACGTGACATACACGGAAGTGTCGGCGATTGGCGCTGCTACACATTGATTGCATATAAATAAACACTCCAGAGGGTAAGTAGTTATTCACCTTGATAAAGGACTATTCATAGTCCGAAACGCGTTGGTGTGGTTTTTGTTTTTGATTCATTAAAAGAAGCTATATTTTTTATTGTGGGAACGCATCCTTGTACTTTTTTCTGGCTTTGCCAATATTGGACGTAGTGCTCCGTTTTTCTCTCCTTCTTGTTCATTAAAACGCCATCACCTAAATTATGTCCGAGAATCCTGGGCCCATTCAGAATATTGGAGAAGATTAACCCAGTAGCTTACTGTCTTGACCCATTGCCTCAGCGCATGCCCCGCAAGTCTCGCGCACCCGCGTGGTCCCCGAGCTCCTGCGGAAACGCTCCCCACTCCCAGACACTCTCAATGCCCGCTGCCTGTACCTCACCTCCGGTGATGGCCCCGTCCGGCTCTCTGCTTCCCTCCGCTGGGGTGCCCGCGGCTCTCCGCGCGTCTGGTGACGCAGCCTGTGCGCACGCACCCTCAGCTTATAGAGGGTGCGCGCACATGATCCTCTTCTAAGCCCAGTCATCCTCCTGCCTCCTCCTCCCATTCCCTGCAGGCTATCTCTCTGTCTGATCCTTCTGTCTCCTCCTCTTCTCTCCCTGACCTATCCTTGCTGTCTCCCACTTCTCTCTCTGCTCCTCCCCTCTCTCCTATTGGTGTGTCTCCCTTTATAATCCCTGTCTGTCCTCTCTATCGTCGCTCTGCATAGTTCCTGTTTCCCTGTGTGTGCTGACCTATGCTGTGCTCCCTCTGTGTCCCTGCTTGTACCTGCTCCTGTGTTACTTTGGATTTCCCTGGCTTTGACCCCTGCTTGTCCTGGACTACCCTGCTCTCTGTACCCCTTGAACCTTGCTACGAACTCTACTTTGCTGACCTCTGGAATCCTTGGACCTGGCTTTGAACTTCGACTACTCTACTCTCTGGACCCCTGGACATTGGCACACGGACACAACCATTATTACGCTTAACCCTACAAGACATTGCAAGTGTCCTAACCACTTTACCAACAGGCCCAGCAACGCTATACCACACTCCGGGCTTGCTCCCACTGCTGTGGGTGTGTGGTGTAATACCGTTCCCACCTCAGTATTGGGGTCTTGCTAGGTCTGCGGGCATACAGGCGTGACACCCAGAGAGGTAATACCGGTATATACATACACGCCCGCCCAGAGAGGTAATACCGGTATATACATACATGCCCAGAGAGGTAATACAGGTATACACATACACGTCCAGAGAGGTAATACCGGTATACATACACACACCCAGAGAGATATACCGGTATACACATACACGCCCAGAGAGGTAATACCTGTATACACATAAACGCCCAAATAGGTAATACCGGTATACACATACACGCCCAGAGAGGTAATACCGGTATACACATACACGCCCAGAGAGGTAATACCGGTATACACATACACCCCGAGAGAGGTAATACCGGAATACACATACACGCCCAGAGAGGTAATACCGGTATACACATACACGCCCAGAGAGGTAATACCGGTATACACATACACGGCCAGAGAGGTAATACCCGCATACACATACACGCCCAGAGAGGTAATACCGGTATACACATACACCCCGAGAGAGGTAATACCGGAATACACATACACGCCCAGAGAGGTAATACCGGTATACACATACACGCCCAGAGAGGTAATACCGGTATACACATACACGCCCACAGAGGTAATACCCGCATACACAAACACCCCCAGAGAGGTAATACCGGCATACACATACACGCCCAGAGAGGTAATACCCGCATACACATACACGCACAGAGAGGTAATACCAGTATACACATACACACCCAGAGAGGTAATACCGGTATACACATACACGCCCAGAGATTTAATACCGGTATACACATACACGCCCAGAGAGGTAATACGGGTATACACATACATGCCCAGAGAGGTAATAAGGGTATACACATACACGCTCAGAGAGGTAATACCGGTATGCACATACACGCCCAGAGAGGTAATATCGATATACACATACACGCCCAGAGAGGTAATACCGGTATACACATACACGCCCAGAGAGGTAATACGGGTATACACATACACGCCCAGAGAGGTAATACCGGTATGCACATACACGCCCAGAGAGGTAATACCGGTATACACATACTGTACATGCCCAGAGAGGTAATACCGGTATACACATACACGTCCAGAGAGGTAATACCTGTATACACATAAACGCCCAAATAGGTAATACCGGTATACACATACACGCCCAGAGAGGTAATACCAGTATACACATACACGCCCAGAGAGGTAATACCGGTATACACATACACCCCGAGAGAGGTAATACCGGAATACACATACACGCCCAGAGAGGTAATACCGGTATACACATACACGCCCAGAGAGGTAATACCGGTATACACATACACGGCCAGAGAGGTAATACCCGCATACACATACACGCCCAGAGAGGTAATACCGGTATACACATACACCCCGAGAGAGGTAATACCGGAATACACATACACGCCCAGAGAGGTAATACCGGTATACACATACACGCCCAGAGAGGTAATACCGGTATACACATACACGCCCACAGAGGTAATACCCGCATACACAAACACCCCCAGAGAGGTAATACCGGCATACACATACACGCCCAGAGAGGTAATACCCGCATACACATACACGCACAGAGAGGTAATACCAGTATACACATACACACCCAGAGAGGTAATACCGGTATACACATACACGCCCAGAGATTTAATACCGGTATACACATACACGCCCAGAGAGGTAATACGGGTATACACATACATGCCCAGAGAGGTAATAAGGGTATACACATACACGCTCAGAGAGGTAATACCGGTATGCACATACACGCCCAGAGAGGTAATATCGATATACACATACACACCCAGAGAGGTAATACCGGTATACACATACACGCCCAGAGAGGTAATACGGGTATACACATACACGCCCAGAGAGGTAATACCGGTATGCACATACACGCCCAGAGAGGTAATACCGGTATACACATACTGTACATGCCCAGAGAGGTAATACCGGTATACACATACACGTCCAGAGAGGTAATACCGGAATACACATACACGCCCAGAGAGGTAATACCGGAATACACATACACGCCCGGAGAGGTAATACCGGTATACACATACATGCCCAGAGAGGTAATACTGGTATACACATACACACCCAGAGAGGTAATACCGGTATACACATACACACCCAGAGAGGTAATACCGGTATACACATACACACCTAGAGAGGTAATACCGGTATACACATACACACCCAGAGAGGTAATACCAGTATACACATACACGCCCAGAGAGGTAATACCGGAATACACATACACGCCCAGAGAGGTAATACCGGTATACACATACACAGCCAGAGAGGTAATACCGGTATACACATACACGCCCAGAGAGGTAATACCGGTATACACATACACGCCCAGAGAGGTAATACCGGTATACACATACCCGCCCAGAGAGGTAATACCGGTATACACATACACGCCCAGAGAGGTAATACCAGTATACACATACACGCCCAGAGACGTAATACCGGTATACACATACACACCCAGAGAGGTAATACCGGTATACACATACACGCCCAGAGAGGTAATACCGGTATACACATACACGCCCAGAGAGGTAATACCGCTATACACATACACACCCAGAGAGGTAATACCGGTATACACATACACGCCCAGAGAGGTAATACCGGTATACATATACACGCCCAGAGAGGTAATACCGGTATACACATACACGCCCAGAGGTAATACCGGTATACACATACACACTCAGAGAGGTAATACCGGTATACACATACACACCCAGAGGTAATACCGGTATACACATACACGCCCAGAGAGGTAATACCGGTATACACATACACAGCCAGAGAGGTAATACTGGTATATACATACACGCCCAGAGAGGTAATACCGGTATACACATACACGCCCAGAGAGGTAATACCGCTATACACATACACACCCAGAGAGGTAATACCGGTATACACATACACGCCCAGAGAGGTAATACCGGTATACATATACACGCCCAGAGAGGTAATACCGGTATACACATACACGCCCAGAGGTAATACCGGTATACACATACACACTCAGAGAGGTAATACCGGTATACACATACACACCCAGAGGTAATACCGGTATACACATACACGCCCAGAGAGGTAATACCGGTATACACATACACACCCAGAGAGGTAATACCGGTATACACACACACGCCCAGAGAGGTAATATCGGTATACACATACACACAAAGAGAGGTAATACCGGTATACACATACACACAAAGAGAGATAATACCGGTATACACATACACGCCCAGAGAGGTAATACGGGTATACACATACACGCCCAGAGAGGTAATACCGGTATGCACATACACGCCCAGAGAGGTAATACCGGTATACACATACTGTACATGCCCAGAGAGGTAATACCGGTATACACATACACGTCCAGAGAGGTAATACCTGTATACACATAAACGCCCAAATAGGTAATACCGGTATACACATACACGCCCAGAGAGGTAATACCGGTATACACATACACGCCCAGAGAGGTAATACCGGTATACACATACACCCCGAGAGAGGTAATACCGGAATACACATACACGCCCAGAGAGGTAATACCGGTATACACATACACGCCCAGAGAGGTAATACCGGTATACACATACACGGCCAGAGAGGTAATACCCGCATACACATACACGCCCAGAGAGGTAATACCGGTATACACATACACCCCGAGAGAGGTAATACCGGAATACACATACACGCCCAGAGAGGTAATACCGGTATACACATACACGCCCAGAGAGGTAATACCGGTATACACATACACGCCCACAGAGGTAATACCCGCATACACAAACACCCCCAGAGAGGTAATACCGGTATACACATACACGCCCAGAGAGGTAATACCCGCATACACATACACGCACAGAGAGGTAATACCAGTATACACATACACACCCAGAGAGGTAATACCGGTATACACATACACGCCCAGAGAGGTAATACCGGTATACACATACACGGCCAGAGAGGTAATACCCGCATACACATACACGCCCAGAGAGGTAATACCGGTATACACATACACCCCGAGAGAGGTAATACCGGAATACACATACACGCCCAGAGAGGTAATACCGGTATACACATACACGCCCAGAGAGGTAATACCGGTATACACATACACGCCCACAGAGGTAATACCCGCATACACAAACACCCCCAGAGAGGTAATACCGGTATACACATACACGCCCAGAGAGGTAATACCCGCATACACATACACGCACAGAGAGGTAATACCAGTATACACATACACACCCAGAGAGGTAATACCGGTATACACATACACGCCCAGAGATTTAATACCGGTATACACATACACGCCCAGAGAGGTAATACGGGTATACACATACATGCCCAGAGAGGTAATAAGGGTATACACATACACGCTCAGAGAGGTAATACCGGTATGCACATACACGCCCAGAGAGGTAATATCGATATACACATACACACCCAGAGAGGTAATACCGGTATACACATACACGCCCAGAGAGGTAATACCGGTATACATATACACGCCCAGAGAGGTAATACCGGTATACACATACACGCCCAGAGGTAATACCGGTATACACATACACACTCAGAGAGGTAATACCGGTATACACATACACACCCAGAGGTAATACCGGTATACACATACACGCCCAGAGAGGTAATACCGGTATACACATACACAGCCAGAGAGGTAATACTGGTATATACATACACGCCCAGAGAGGTAATACCGGTATACACATACACGCCCAGAGAGGTAATACCGCTATACACATACACACCCAGAGAGGTAATACCGGTATACACATACACGCCCAGAGAGGTAATACCGGTATACATATACACGCCCAGAGAGGTAATACCGGTATACACATACACGCCCAGAGGTAATACCGGTATACACATACACACTCAGAGAGGTAATACCGGTATACACATACACACCCAGAGGTAATACCGGTATACACATACACGCCCAGAGAGGTAATACCGGTATACACATACACACCCAGAGAGGTAATACCGGTATACACACACACGCCCAGAGAGGTAATATCGGTATACACATACACACAAAGAGAGGTAATACCGGTATACACATACACACAAAGAGAGATAATACCGGTATACACATACACGCCCAGAGAGGTAATACGGGTATACACATACACGCCCAGAGAGGTAATACCGGTATGCACATACACGCCCAGAGAGGTAATACCGGTATACACATACTGTACATGCCCAGAGAGGTAATACCGGTATACACATACACGTCCAGAGAGGTAATACCTGTATACACATAAACGCCCAAATAGGTAATACCGGTATACACATACACGCCCAGAGAGGTAATACCGGTATACACATACACGCCCAGAGAGGTAATACCGGTATACACATACACCCCGAGAGAGGTAATACCGGAATACACATACACGCCCAGAGAGGTAATACCGGTATACACATACACGCCCAGAGAGGTAATACCGGTATACACATACACGGCCAGAGAGGTAATACCCGCATACACATACACGCCCAGAGAGGTAATACCGGTATACACATACACCCCGAGAGAGGTAATACCGGAATACACATACACGCCCAGAGAGGTAATACCGGTATACACATACACGCCCAGAGAGGTAATACCGGTATACACATACACGCCCACAGAGGTAATACCCGCATACACAAACACCCCCAGAGAGGTAATACCGGTATACACATACACGCCCAGAGAGGTAATACCCGCATACACATACACGCACAGAGAGGTAATACCAGTATACACATACACACCCAGAGAGGTAATACCGGTATACACATACACGCCCAGAGATTTAATACCGGTATACACATACACGCCCAGAGAGGTAATACGGGTATACACATACATGCCCAGAGAGGTAATAAGGGTATACACATACACGCTCAGAGAGGTAATACCGGTATGCACATACACGCCCAGAGAGGTAATATCGATATACACATACACACCCAGAGAGGTAATACCGGTATACACATACACGCCCAGAGAGGTAATACGGGTATACACATACACGCCCAGAGAGGTAATACCGGTATGCACATACACGCCCAGAGAGGTAATACCGGTATACACATACTGTACATGCCCAGAGAGGTAATACCGGTATACACATACACGTCCAGAGAGGTAATACCGGAATACACATACACGCCCAGAGAGGTAATACCGGAATACACATACACGCCCGGAGAGGTAATACCGGTATACACATACATGCCCAGAGAGGTAATACTGGTATACACATACACACCCAGAGAGGTAATACCGGTATACACATACACACCCAGAGAGGTAATACCGGTATACACATACACACCTAGAGAGGTAATACCGGTATACACATACACACCCAGAGAGGTAATACCAGTATACACATACACGCCCAGAGAGGTAATACCGGAATACACATACACGCCCAGAGAGGTAATACCGGTATACACATACACAGCCAGAGAGGTAATACCGGTATACACATACACGCCCAGAGAGGTAATACCGGTATACACATACACGCCCAGAGAGGTAATACCGGTATACACATACCCGCCCAGAGAGGTAATACCGGTATACACATACACGCCCAGAGAGGTAATACCAGTATACACATACACGCCCAGAGAGGTAATACCGGTATACACATACACACCCAGAGAGGTAATACCGGTATACACATACACGCCCAGAGAGGTAATACCGGTATACACATACACGCCCAGAGAGGTAATACCGCTATACACATACACACCCAGAGAGGTAATACCGGTATACACATACACGCCCAGAGAGGTAATACCGGTATACATATACACGCCCAGAGAGGTAATACCGGTATACACATACACGCCCAGAGGTAATACCGGTATACACATACACACTCAGAGAGGTAATACCGGTATACACATACACACCCAGAGGTAATACCGGTATACACATACACGCCCAGAGAGGTAATACCGGTATACACATACACAGCCAGAGAGGTAATACTGGTATATACATACACGCCCAGAGAGGTAATACCGGTATACACATACACGCCCAGAGAGGTAATACCACTATACACATACACACCCAGAGAGGTAATACCGGTATACACATACACGCCCAGAGAGGTAATACCGGTATACATATACACGCCCAGAGAGGTAATACCGGTATACACATACACGCCCAGAGGTAATACCGGTATACACATACACACTCAGAGAGGTAATACCGGTATACACATACACACCCAGAGGTAATACCGGTATACACATACACGCCCAGAGAGGTAATACCGGTATACACATACACACCCAGAGAGGTAATACCGGTATACACACACACGCCCAGAGAGGTAATATCGGTATACACATACACACAAAGAGAGGTAATACCGGTATAAACATACACACAAAGAGAGATAATACCGGTATACACATACACGCCCAGAGAGGTAATACCAGTATACACATACACGCCCAGAGAGGTAATACCGGTATACACATACACGCCCAGAGAGATAATACCGGTATACAAACACACGCCCAGAGAGGTAATTCCAGTATACACATACACGCCCAGAGAGATAATACCGGTATACACACACACGCTCAGAGAGGTAATTCCGGTATACACATACACACAAAGAGAGATAATACCGGTATACACATACACGCCCAGAGAGGTAATACCGGTATACACATACACGCCCAGAGAGGTAATACCGGTATACACATACTGTACACGCCCAGAGAGGTAATACCGGTATACACATACACACCCAGAGAGATAATACTGGTATACACACACACGCCCAGAGAGGTAATACCGGTATACACATACACGCCCAGAGAGATAATACCGGTATACACATACACACCCAGAGAGGTAATACCGGTATACACATACACACCCAGAGAGGTAATACCGGTATACACATACACGCCCAGAGAGGTAATACCGGTATACATATACACACCCAGAGAGGTAATACCAGTATACACATACACAGCCAGAGAGGTAATACTGGTATATACATACACGCCCAGAGAGGTAATACCGGTATACACATACACGCCCAGAGAGGAAATACCGGTATACACATACACACCCAGAGAGGTAATACCGGTATACACATACACGCCCAGAGAGGTAATACCGGTATATATATACACGCCCAGAGAGGTAATACCGGTATACACATACACGCCCAGAGGTAATACCGGTATACACATACACACTCAGAGAGGTAATACCGGTATACACATACACACCCAGAGGTAATACCGGTATACACATACACGCCCAGAGAGGTAATACCGGTATACACACACACGCCCAGAGAGGTAATATCGGTATACACATACACACAAAGAGAGGTAATACCGGTATACACATACACACAAAGAGAGATAATACCGGTATACACATACACGCCCAGAGAGGTAATACCAGTATACACATACACGCCCAGAGAGGTAATACCGGTATACACATACACGCCCAGAGAGATAATACCGGTATACAAACACACGCCCAGAGAGGTAATTCCAGTATACACATACACGCCCAGAGAGATAATACCGGTATACACACACACGCCCAGAGAGGTAATTCCGGTATACACATACACACAAAGAGAGATAATACCGGTATACACATACACGCCCAGAGAGGTAATACCAGTATACACATACACGCCCAGAGAGGTAATACCAGTATACACATACACGCCCAGAGAGATAATACTGGTATACACACACACGCCCAGAGAGGTAATACCGGTATACACATACACACCCAGAGAGGTAATACCGGTATACACATACATACCCAGAGAGGTAATACCGGTATACACATACACACCCAGAGAGGTAATACCGGTATACACATACATACCCAGAGAGGTAATACCGGTATACACATATATACCAAGTATTAACTCTAGTTTGAAGTGAAACTTCTTAGCTGACGGTAGCTCATTGGAAACTCTCATAGGGTAAAATGGATGAGCTGTGACTTCCTATGAAACGGAAGTAGCATAGTGCGCATGTGCAGACTGGGGCTGCAGAAGGGGGGCACAAGTTCTCAGCAGCACTGTCTGCCTGGCCGAACACAACAGAGATTGGGGGGGGGGGGGGTGCACGCCGTGCACGCGCTCCCCCTACATCAGACCTCAGGCTCTCGATCTCTGCTACACTGTACTATTGGAAGTGGCAGGGATCTCGGGAGCGTCCGCGCCATGCCCGCGCACCCACTGCACATTTGTACTATCCAGGTTCCCAAGTGATAATGTGTCCCCTGGGTTATCTCCGGATATTCGGGATTGGTCTTTGTGTGTGGTCTTTTGGGAGGGGGGATAGTGACTCTGATGAATCTGAGGGTGATATACCGGTGTCACGCTGTATTAAAAGGTCTATGTCTAAGGGATCTTTCAGGGAATCTTCCAGGTCACAACCTCAGCAGTCTAATACCCCTGGAATATCTTCCCAGGTGTGTACCAGGCAAAGTAGTCCCAGGCCTGAACCTTTGTCCGGGGAACCCCATAAGTGGCTGGACCCTACAGTATGTCCCATGGCTATGTCACCAGCATGGATAGAACCAGGTTCCCGTGGGATTTTGAGGGACGAGTAATCAAAAAGCCTGATCCCAAATATTATAAGTAGTACCCTTATTCTTCATGTTGGAAGTAGTAGTATATCATCACTGTAATCAGTGGATGATTTGCGTCCCTGCTGTCCGTATAGGTTTTCTGGTTATGTTGTACCATCATATGTGTAACCTGTTATTATCGTTCCAGTGAGTACATGGAAATTCCACCCAGGGGAGAGTGTAGCATGGCTGGCCCAGACTGCCTCTCTACCCCTTGTCACGTAAATTCTTTGTAGCTACAGGCTGTACAGGCTATCCTGTGGGCATTGACCCCCCCCCCTTCTCATGCTGACTCTCTGAGTGACCGAATAGGTGGACAAGGGTCTGTGTACAGCCAATCATGGTACAGACCTTGTGCCCTCACCTTCTGGAGTCTCAGAGAGGATAGGCCAAATTATAGTTCAGTTGTTGTGCACCCCTCCTAGGAAGAGGTGTGTGCTGCTCCTCCCGGCTGGGAGTGAGCCAGGCCAGTCAGTCCCTCCTGGGCTGACTGAGCCAAGAGAGATCAGAGGCCTCAAGACTACCAGAGAGCCCAGCCCCATCCAGAGGCCTGGGACCCTCTGTGACCTATCTGCATCCCCTGTGTGACATCTGCAGTGACTGCCAAATAAAGCATCCCTTTTCATATACCCCTGCCTGAGTCTACAGCCTCTTGGGCAGGGGTGTGAAAGAAGTCTGTTCGGGTGGGGACTGTCTCTGGATATCCTGGAGCCCACTGGAGCTGGAGGCGCTGACACCCTGGATTGAACATCAAGATCATCAAAAGCCTGTCCTGTTCGCCACACCATCGCAGACCACTCAGCTCTCCTGGACCCTCACAGGTATGCACACACCACAAACAGCAGTAACATCTTCTTGGGAACTGTGTTACAGAAGTAAGAGGAGATACCGGGAGATAAGTATTTCCCTATAATAAAGCCATTCCGTGGGACCTCCTGAACATCGTTTACCTGGAGCGATTCCCACGTGTGGCTTTATTGTGAGGGGGGAAAGAGAAAGAAAGGAGGCCGGCAATCTTAATCATAGGAAGCCCAAAATTATTCAGCATTGTACATTATTACTTTTATGCTGAAGTAACATGCAAGATTAATGCTTCTACTGTTACTCCGAGAAACTGCAGCGACGGTAACACTGAGGGGAATGACTAGCGCAGGGCTGCCACATTGTATAATATGGGACGCCAAAATCCGGTATGAAATCCCACCGCTCCAAACCTCCCCTTCCCTCTCTTACACACCCACCCTCTCTTACACACCCATCCTCTCTTACACCCCCCCTCTCTCCCTCCCTCTCTTACACACCCATCCTCTCTTACACACCCATCCTCTCTTACACTACCCCTCTCCCCCACCCTCTCTTACACACCCACCCTCTCTTACACTACCCCTCTCACCCTCCCTCTCTTACACACCCACCCTCTCTTTCACACCCATCCTCTCTTACACCCCCCTCCCCTTCCCTCTCTTACACACCCACCCTCTCTTACACTACCCCTCTCCCCCACCCTCTCTTACACACCCACCCTATCTTACACTATCCCTCTCCCCCTCCCTCTCTTACACACCCACCCTCTCTACACTACCCCTCTCCCACTCTTACACACCCACCCTCTCTTACACTACCCCTCTCCCCCTCCCTCTCTTACACACCCACCCTCTCTTACACTACCCCTCTCCCCCTCCCTCTCTTACACACCCACCCTCTCTTACACTACCCCTCTCCCCCTCCCTCTTACACACCCACCCTCTCTTACACTACCCCTCTCCCCCTCCCTCTCTTACACACCCACCCTCTCTTACACTACCCCTCTCCCTCGTCCCTCGCTTACACACCCACCCACTCTTACACTACCCCTCTCCCCCTCCCTCTCTTACACACCCACCCTCTCTTACACTACCCGTCTCCCCCTCCCTCTCTTACACACCCACCCTCTCTTACACTACCCCTCTCCCACTTCCCTCTCTTACACACCCACCCTCTCTTACACTACCCCTCTCCCCCCCCTCTCTTACACACCCTCCCTCTCTTACACCACCCCTCCCCTCCCTCTTACACACCCACCCTCTCTTACACCACCCCTCCCTCCCTCTCTTACACACCCACCCTCTCTTACACTACCCCTCTCCCTCGTCCCTCTCTTAGACACTCAGCCTCTCTTACATCACCCCCTCCCTCTCTTACACCACCCCTCCCTCTCTCGTACACCCACCCCTTCTCTTACATCACCCCCTAGCTCTCTTACACACCCTCCCTCTCTTACATCACCCCTCCCTCTCTTACACCACCCCCTCCCCTCCTACTCTTGTACACCCACCCCCTTTCCCTCGTCCCTCTCTTACACACCCACCCTCTCTTACACTACCCCTCTTCCCTCCCTCTCTTACAGCTACCCTCTCCCCCTCCCTCAATTACACTACCCCTCTCCCTCGTCCCTCTCTTACACACCCACCCTCTCTTACACTACCCCTCTCCCCCTCGCTCTCTTACACACCCACCCTCTCTTACACTACCCCTCTCCCCCTCCCTCTCTTACACACCCACCCTCTCTTACACTACCCCTCTCCCTCGTCCCTCTCTTACACACCCACCCTCTCTTACACTATCCCTTTCCCCCTCCTTCTCTTACACACCCACCCTCTCTTACACTACCCCTCTCCCCCTCCCTCTCTTACACACCCACCCTCTCTTACACTACCCCTCTCCCCCTCCCTCTCTTACACACCCACCCTCTCTTACACTACCCCTCTCCCCCTCCCTCTCTTACACACCCACCCTCTCTTACACTACCCCTCTCCCCCTCCCTCTCTTACACACCCACCCTCTCTGACACTACTCCTCTCCCTCGTCCCTCTCTTACACGCACCCCTCCCTCCCTCTCTTACACACCCACCCTCTCTTATACTACCCCTCTCCCTCGTCCCTCTCTTAGACACTCACCCTCACTTACATCACCCCCTCCCTCTCTTACACCACCACTCCCTCTCTCTCTTGTACACCCACCCCTTTTCTTACATCACCCCTCCCTCTCTTACACCACCCCCTCCCCTCCCTCTCTTGTACACCCACCCCCTTTCCCTCGTCCCTCTCTTACACACCCACCCTCTCTTACACTACCCCTCTCCCCCTCCCTTTCTTACACACCCACCCTCTCTTACCACAACCCCTCTCCCCCTCCCTCTTACACACCCACCCTCTCTTACACTACCCCTCTCCCTCGTCCCTCTCTTACACACCCTCCCTCTCTTACACCACCCCTCCCTCCTTCCCTTTCTTACACACCCACCCTCTCTTACACTACCCCTCTCCCTCGTCCCTCTCTTACACACCCACCCTCTCTTACACTACCCCTTTCCCCCTCCTTCTCTTACACACCCACCCTCTCTTACACTACCCCTCTCCCCCTCCCTCTCTTACACACCCACCCTCTCTTACACTACCCCTCTCCCCCTCCCTCTCTTACACACCCACCCTCTCTTACACTACTCCTCTCCCTCGTCCCTCTCTTACACACCCACCCTCTCTTACACCACCCCTCCCTCCCTCTCTTACACACCCACCCTCTCTTATACTACCCCTCTCCCTCGTCCCTCTCTTAGACACTCACCCTCACTTACATCACCCCCTCCCTCTCTTACACCACCACTCCCTCTCTCTCTTGTACACCCACCCCTTTTCTTACATCACCCCCTCCCTCTCTTGCACACCCTCCCTCTCTTACATCACCCCTCCCTCTCTTACACCACCCCCTCCCCTCCCTCTCTTGTACACCCACCCCCTTTCCCTCGTCCCTCTCTTACACACCCACCCTCTCTTATACTACCCCTCTCCCCCTCCCTTTCTTACACACCCACCCTCTCTTACACTACCCCTCTCCCCCTCCCTCTCTTACACACCCACCCTCTCTTACACTACCCCTCTCCCCCTCCCTCTCTTACACACCCACCCTCTCTTACACTACCCCTCTCCCCCTCCCTGTTTTACACACCCACCCTCCCTTACACTACCCCTCTACCCCTCCCTCTCTTACACACCCACCCTCTCTTACACTACCCCTGTCCCCCTCCCTCTCTTACACACCCACCCTCTTACACTACCCCTCTCCCTCGTCCCTCTCTTACACATCCACCCTCTCTTACACTACCCCTCTCCCCCACCCTCTCTTACACTACCCCTCTCCCCCTCCCTCTCTTACACACCCACCCTCTCTTACACTACCCCTCTCCCCCTCTCTCTCTTACACACCCACCCTCTCTTACACTACCCCTCTCCCCCTCCCTCTTTTACACACCCACCCTCTCTTACACTACCCCTCTCCCCCTCCCTCTCTTACACACCCACCCTCTCTTACACTACCCCTGTCCCCCTCCCTCTCTTACACACCCACCCTCTCTTACACTACCCCTCTCCCTCGTCCCTCTCTTACACACCCTCCCTCTCTTACACCACCCCTCCCTCCCTTTCTTACATACCCACCCTCTCTTACACTACCCCTCTCCCTCGTCCCTCTCTTACACACCCACCCTCTCTTACACCACCCCTCCCTCCCTCTCTTACACACTCACCCTCTCTTACATCACCCCCTCCCTCTTACACCACCCCTCCCTCTCTCTCTTGTACACCCACCCCTTCTCTTACATCACCCCCTCCCTCTCTTACACATCCTCCCTCTCTTACATCACCCCTCCCTCTCTTACACCACCCCCTACCCTCCCTCTCTTGTACACCCACCCACTTTCCCTCGTCCCTCTCTTACACACCCACCCTCTCTTACATCACCCCCTCCCTCTCTTACACCACCCCTCTCCCTCGTCCCTCTCTTAGACACTCACCCTCTCTTACATCACCCCCTCCCTCTCTTACACCACCCCTCCCTCTCTCTCTTGTACACCCACCCCTTCTCTTACATCACCCCTCCCTCTCTTACACACCCACCCTCTCTTACACTACCCCTCTCCCCCTCCCTCTCTTACACACCCACCCTCTCTAACACCACCCCTCCCTCCCTCTCTTACACACCCACCCTCTCTTACACTACCCCTCTCCCTCGTCCCTCTCTTAGACACTCACCCTCTCTTACATCACCCCCTCCCTCTCTTACACCACCCCTCCCTCTCTCTCTTGTACACCCACCCCTTCTCTTACATCACCCCCTCCCTCTCTTACACACCCTCCCTCTCTTACACCACCCCCCCTCTCTTGTACACCCACCCCCTTTCCCTCGTCCCTCTCTTACACATCCACCCTCTCTTACACTACCCCTCTCCCCCTCCCTCTCTTACAACTCCTCTCTCCCCTGTCCCTCTCTTAGGCCCCGTTTACACAGCCCGCTACACGACATGCGAGCGCTTATGTGCGCGCACTCGTCACAGATGCCTGGCGGCCAATGGTAGTGTTCAGTTTTGAAACTACCACTGGCTGCAAAGTGCGGCGTCGACGCTGCTGCAGTCGCGGGAGTCTTTTCAATCTGTGATCTCCAGCTGCAGCAGCGTGACGCCAGTTTCAGCAGCCAATCAATGTCCAGACGTTTACATTGACTGGCTGCTGAAATTGTGGGGATGGCGGTAAACTTAAATAAATAAATAAAAATAAAACTAGCTTCGGGGACACGGACACATGGGTGTCGGGGCAGATCTGTGCTGGGGGGGGAGGGGAAGCTACTCACCCAATATCTGACAGCCACAAACTGCATCTGTAATCAGAAAGCATCATCCGTGGGGAAACAGGACAGGATTGGTAGGAATCTGTAGCGAAACACTAAAACTCTCATCCTCCCCCCGCCCGCTCCCCCGCTCGCTCCCCCGCCCGCTCCCCCCGCTCCCCTGCTCGCTCCCCCGCCTGCTGGGGAGGATCACACATCGCCCAGCAGACGGAGGCGCGCACGCGAGGACTCGCGCACACATCGTCGCGAAGTGCGCTGTGTGAACGGGGCCTTAGACCACCCCCCTCTCTCCCTCCCTCTCTCCCTCCCTCTCTCCCTCCCTCTCTTACACACCCACACTCTCTTACACCACCCCCTCTCCCTCGTCCCTCTCTTTACAACTCCTCTCTCACCCATCTCTCCCCTCCCTCTCTTATACCCCTCTCTCCCCCTGCCTCTTACATCCCCTCTCTTACACCTCCTCTCTCTCTTACACTCCTTCTTTCCCCCTAACGCTCTTATACCCCCTTCTCCCCCCTTCTCCCCCTTCCCTCTCCTCCTTCTTCCCCCCCCCTCTCCCCCCTCTCCCCCCTCCCTCTCTCCACTCTCCCCCCTCCCTCTCTCCCCTCTCCCTCTCTCCCCTCCCTCTCTTACACCTACCTCTCCCCCCTCCTCACACTCATATCCCCCCAGGCAGCCCCCAGAGGCTTTCATGCCCCCTGACAGCCCTTTCAGGGACGACGTGAGAATTAGCTGGGGAAAGGGACTGTCCTGTACGTTCGGATCGTCTGCCAACCCCAGACGTGCAAGACGTTTGTTACGCGCCCGCAGGGCACCACTACGCCATTTGTAATTATGCCGTTTCCCGATTGGGAGAAAGAAAAAAGGATTTATTGTCATACGGAGAGAACAAAAAATGTTTTTTTCTGATTTTAAAGGAAAAGTATCTTTTACACATGGTACAGAGAACTTCCTGGAGGGTGACTAACACCTCCCTAAACACTCATTTATCCAACTCGGGGAGAGGCGCCTGGGAACACCCCAGAGATACCTGGGGGAAAAAGGCAATTTGAATATGCAAATAATATACTCGGGTCGGTGCGAGGGTATTAGGGGTAAAGTTATGTGCTATTAGCTTTGAGGAGACACGGTAACCTCGGGGTACACAACGCCCGCTTCTGTTTTAGGTCACATCCCGTTACGAGCCCGGTTTTAACCAAGCTTAGTGGATCTGGGCCGCGGACACAAATCTCTCAGTAACAAACATTGACTGCCATCTATTAAACACAGATCTCCCCATCTATAAAGGGGAAGCGGGAGAGCGCAGAAGTGGAGTGAGATAACATGCAACATTGGCCACCATTGAAATATTTCGCCAGGCTGCATATTCTGTAGCCCTCCACGGCTGGCGAGGCCGACGACATCGGGATAGAGACGCATGTCCGGGGCGCGATGAATAATGCAGATGAGAAGCTGCGAGCCGCCGGCAGGAATTCTCTCTGCGTCCGCCGGCTTCTCTGCAGCCTTCAAAGCCGCGGTTGTCCCCAGAAATTAGAGGAATGGATTGGAAATAAAAGACGGAGATCTCAGTGCAGAGGTAACATTGACATTCAAGGTGCAGCTCGCCGGAGAGCTGACATCTCATTAAAATGAAAATGATGCCATTTCTCTTTCGCCGCCTTAATGGGCTCCGTGACACTGTTATTGACGACTATTTGTGTGGCTGGAAGGGGACTGGAGATTTCTCCCTTACTGCGGGAAACTTCTAAAAGGTGGCTCTGAAAATGGGGTCCCTTCAAAATCTGCATTTCTATTATTATTATAATTTATTTATAACGCACCAACATATTCCATAGCACAGATTATTTTCTATCATGGCCCAAAGCCGATGTGTATACCTGGGTTTAACCACCTTTTTGGGGGTAAGGAACCCTATAATTATATTGTGATATTCTGCAGAACCCCAACCCTCTCTAATTGCACGTCTGCGATCAGATGCATTGTAAGGAACCCCCAACGCTCTCTAATAGCGCGTCTGTGATCAGAAGCATTGTAAGGAACCCCAAACCTCCCTAATAGCGTGTCGGAGATCAGATGCATTGTAAGGAACCCCAACTCTCTCTAATAGCGCGTCTGAGATCAGATGCATTGTAAGGAACCCCAACCCTCTCTAATAGCGCGTCTGAGATCAGATGCATTGTAAGGAACCCCAACCCTCTCTAATAGTGCGTCTGATATCCGATGCATTGCAAGGAACCCCAACCCTCTCTAATAGCGTGTCTGAGATCAGATGCATTGCAAGGAACCCCAACCCTCTCTAATAGCGTGTCTGTGGTCAGATGCATTGCAAGGAACCCAAACCCTCTCTAATAGCACGTCTGTGATCAGATGCATTGTAAGGAACCCCAACCCTCTCTAATAGCGCGTCTGAGATCAGATGCATTGTAAGGAACCCCAACCCTCTCTAATAGCGCGTCTGAGATCAGATGCATTGTAAGGAACCCCAACCCTCTCTAATAGCGTGTCTGAGATCAGATGCATTGCAAGGAACCCCAACCCTCTCTAATAGTGTGTCTGAGATTCGATGCATTATATGGAACTCCAACCCTCTCTAATAGCACGTCTAAGATCAAATGCATTATATGGAACCCCAACCCTCTCTAATAGCGCCTGAGACAAGACGCATTGTAAGGAACCCCAACCCTTTCTAATAGCGCCTGAGACCAGACGCATTGTAAGGAACCCCAACCCTCTCTAATAGCGCCTGAGACCCGACGCATTGTAAGGAACCCCAACCCTCTCTAATAGCGCGTCTGAGATCAGACGCATTGTAAGGAACCCCAACCCTCTCTAATAGCGCGTCTGAGATCAGACGCATTGTAAGGAACCCCAACCCTCTCTAATAGCGAGTCTGAGATCAGATGCATTGTAAGGAACCCCGACCCTCTCTAATAGCGCTTCTGATTATAGATGAAGATATAAACACGTAATAATTGGTATGCTGATAAGCACGTCTAACAAGAACACCCACTTTTACTATATCCAGTCTAGTAACCAAGTGATTGGAAACATTAATTGTTCGCGTTATTGTAACACAACCCAGAGGTCATTCATGACAAGCAATTACTTGGTCTAACTTGACTACCTGGAAAATGACATACAGTATTGATACAAGATTATCAATATATCTATAGGTCAAATATTAGTACACGTCGTGTTTATTTTCTAGCTAACACCAATTTAATTGTTATTACTGGAAAAGACGAAGAGAAACCAAATAGCCCATGTAAGCAGATATTGTTCTACGGGTAAACGCGCGACTGCTGTACCCATCATGCAATCTCCAGTCGCGTCGCTCCAATAAAACCAGTGTCAAGTACAAGCCACGTCGTGGTCAGGGGGTCTCGGCTCGTGTCCTCCAGAACCCCGACAGGTCAGGTTTAAAGGATATCCCTGCTTCAGGACAGGGGGCTCAATCAGTCCCTGCTTCAGCACAGGTGGCTCAATCAGTCCCTGCTTCAGCACAGGTGGCTCATGAGCCACGTGTGCTGAAGCAGAGATCCTGAAAACCTGACCTGTTGGAGGACTGGAGCTGAAAACCCCTGTTCTGGGTATTTATAGATGTACTGATGAGCTAAGTGTAAGTACAGATGCGGTGCTGATCAATGACATCAGAATTTAGGCCTTAGCAGCAGATAATAAGAACCCCTTGTCGCCTCTCTGCTGTAAAGCCTCAGACCCCATTTGATCGTTGGCTTGTTCCCATGTGCATTATCTCCTCTTGTGTCTATCTCAAGCAGCCTTGACACTACTGTTTTGACTTCATCACCTCTGCAGGGAGGCCGTCTCTTGCACCCACTACTTTTTAAATTCCTTACATTTCCCACCTGTACCTTGTACGCGTGGCTGCCCCCCGGCCTGACATCGCAGGGGTGGATATATACACTGAAGCCCACTTGTCCCCTTTGTTGCAGGTCTGCCCTGCTGATTAATGACCCACACATCCTATATATTACGCACATACATTTTTAATGAGGGGAGAGAGGCCTCGTTGAGTTGCCCCTCCTGGCTATCTGTAATTTTGGCTTAATAAGGCACTATTGGTAATCAATAGGTTAATCACTTATCCCTAACGAGAGGCAGAAAATTGGCAAAAAGCGCCCGAAAAATTTCCCATGGAGCATTGCAAGAAAACGGGGGAGGCAACTCGTTCCTCAGGCTATGATACTGCAAAATGCAGAGCAGTGTGTGACCCGCAGAGCAGTGTGTGACCCGCAGAGCAGTGTGTGACCCGCAGAGCAGTGTGTGACCCGCAGAGCAGTGTGTGTGACCCGCAGAGCAGTGTGTGTGACCCGCAGAGCAGTGTGTGACCCGCAGAGCATTGTGTGTGTGACCCGCAGAGCAGTGTGTGTGTGACCCGCAGAGCAGTGTGTGTGACCCGCAGAGCAGTGTGTGTGTGACCCGCAGAGCAGTGTGTGTGTGACCCGCAGAGCAGTGTGTGTGACCCGCAGAGCAGTGTGTGACCCGCAGAGCAGTGTGTGTGTGTGACCCGCAGAGCAGTGTGTGTGTGTGACCCGCAGAGCAGTGTGTGACCCGCAGAGCAGTGTGTGTGTGAACGCAGAGCAGTGTGTGACCCGCAGAGCAGTGTGTGTGTGACCCGCAGAGCAGTGTGTGACCCGCAGAGCAGTGTGTGTGTGACCCGCAGAGCAGTGTGTGTGTGACCCGCAGAGCAGTGTGTGATCTGCAGAGCAGTGTGTGACCCGCAGAGCAGTGTGTGACACGCAGAGCAGTGTGTGTGTGACACGCAGAGCAGTGTGTGTGTGACACGCAGAGCAGTGTGTGCTTGACACGCAGAGCTGTGTGTGACACGCAGAGCAGTGTGTGACCCGCAGAGCAGTGTGTGTGTGACCCGCAGAGCAGTGTGTGTGACCCGCAGAGCAGTGTGTGTGACCCGCAGAGCAGTGTGTGTGACCCGCAGAGCTGTGTGTGTGTGACACGCAGAGTAGTGTGTGTGTGACCCACAGAGCAGTGTGTGTGTGTGACCCGCAGAGCTGTGTGTGTGACACGCAGAGTAGTGTGTGTGTGACCCACAGAGCAGTGTGTGTGTGTGACCCGCAGAGCAGTGTGTGTGACTCGCAGAGCAGTGTGTGTGACCCGCAGAGCTGTGTGTGTGTGACCCGCAGAGCTGTGTGTGTGACACGCAGAGTAGTGTGTGTGTGACCCACAGAGCAGTGTGTGTGACCCGCAGAGCAGTGTGTGACCCGCAGAGCAGTGTGTGACCCGCAGAGCAGTGTGTGACCTGCAGAACAGTGTGTGTGTGACTCGCAGAGCAGTGTGTGTGACCCACAGAGTAGTGTGTGTGACCCGCAGAGCAGTGTGTGTGACACGCAGAGCAGAGTGTGCGACCCGCAGAGCAGTGTGTATCTGTAACAAGCAGAACAGTGTGTGTGATCAACAGAGCAGTGTGTATGTGTAACCTGCAGAGCAGTGTGTGTGTGTGACATGCAGAGCAGTGTGTGACCCGCAGAGCAGTGTGTGACACGCAGAGCAGTGTGTGTGTGACACGCAGAGCAGTGTGTGCTTGACACGCAGAGCTGTGTGTGACACACAGAGCAGTGTGTGACCCGCAGAGCAGTGTGTGTGTGACCCGCAGAGCAGTGTGTGTGACCCGCAGAGCAGTGTGTGTGACCCGCAGAGCAGTGTGTGTGACCCGCAGAGCTGTGTGTGTGTGACCCGCAGAGCTGTGTGTGTGACACGCAGAGTAGTGTGTGTGTGACCCACAGAGCAGTGTGTGTGTGTGACCCGCAGAGCAGTGTGTGACCCGCAGAGCAGTGTGTGTGACCCGCAGAGCAGTGTGTGTGACTCGCAGAGCACTGTGTGTGACCCGCAGAGCTGTGTGTGTGACACGCAGAGTAGTGTGTGTGTGACCCACAGAGCAGTGTGTGTGTGTGACCCGCAGAGCAGTGTGTGACCCGCAGAGCAGTGTGTGACCCGCAGAGCAGTGTGTGACCTGCAGAACAGTGTGTGTGTGACTCGCAGAGCAGTGTGTGTGACCCACAGAGTAGTGTGTGTGACCCGCAGAGCAGTGTGTGTGTGACACGCAGAGCAGAGTGTGCGACCCGCAGAGCAGTGTGTATCTGTAACAAGCAGAACAGTGTGTGTGATCAACAGAGCAGTGTGTATGTGTAACCTGCAGAGCAGTGTGTGTGACACGCAGAGCAGTGTGTGTGTGACACGCAGAGCAGTGTGTGTGTGACACGCAGAGCAGTGTGTGTGACACGCAGAGCAGTGTGTGTGTGACACGCAGAGCAGTGTGTATGTGTAACACGCAGAGCGGTGTGTATGTGTAACACGCAGAGCGGTGTGTATGTGTAACACGCAGAGCTTTGCGTATGTGTAACACGCAGAGCAGTGCGTATGTGTAACACGCAGAGCAGTGCGTATGTGTAACACGCAGAGCAGTGCGTATGTGTAACACGCAGAGCGTATGTGTAACACGCAGAGCAGAGCGTATGTGTAACACGCAGAGCAGAGCGTATGTGTAACACGCAGAGCAGTGTGTATGTGTAACACGCAGAGCGTATGTGTAACACGCAGAGCAGTGCGTATGTGTAACATGCAGAGCAGTGTGTATGTGTAACACGCAGAGCAGTGTGTATGTGTAACACGAAGAGCAGAGTGTATGTGTAACACGCAGAGCAGTGTGTATGTGTAACATGCAGAGCAGAGTGTACCGCAGAGCAGTGTGTATGTGTAACACGCAGAGCAGAGTGTACCGCAGAGCAGTGTATGTAACACGCAGAGCGGTGGATTAAGATTTACAGCCTTCTTCAACTCTTCCCGTCGAACACAACACAAAATGACAAACACCGCAACAAAACAAGAGCAAAACCTCTTGATACAGCGACGCTGAGAGACGCACGGGCTCAAAATGCATTACCAGCAAAACCACCGCGATACTCAGCAGCTGGTGTGAGTTTCTATAAAGCCCAAATGTGCAAACCTGATGCAGGAAAACCTATAAAGCAATTACACTTAATTATCCGCTGTCCTCGTTAGCCGGGGACACCTAACTCATTTAGCAGCAGCTTATTGAATTTCTGATACTTGGACACCCATCTCTGAGGACAGGATTCCTAATGTCCCTTCCCAGGCCGCTCTCCATTTCCCGGGAAATATAACAAATTAGCAGTCCGTTAATGGCAAATCAATCCCAATTGCTTTTAACTTGGTTAACCGTTTCAGCACCGCGACGCTGCCAGCAGGGGCTCAGGGTAACGTCCCGAAGCCAGTTCCCATGAAATGATTAGGAACGTGTACAATCTTCAGCAAATAATAACTCAAACGCCTTCCTGTAACTAATCTAACCAGGCTAAAAGCAAAGAGTTGACATTTGTTTCTCTGGAAATTAATTACAAATTGCATTTCTTCTGAGCCTCTGAATAGGAGGTCAGTTTTCTTTTATAGAACAGAAGACGCAAAGCCCCAGTGCTACATCCAACGTGAGACATGATATAGTTACACACTTATCTGTTTATCTTCTCACAAGTGAGGGTCACTTAGTAACACTCTTTGACCAGAGTATTTAAAGCTCACACCCCCATCACGGCCCATCTGTGGGTCCTAACACTGCCTGGGAAAGCTCCCCTAACCTCTCTATCGGAGGGGGAGCTGTCTTTAATAGACAGGTCTGTCTCTCCTTATGTGGTACCTGCGTGTGCCCATTGGCCATATAATTAGGGTGACCATACTTGTCCTGTGACAATAGCGATGTAGAATGGTGGCGGTCACTGCAGAAACGGAGCTCAGTCAGGATACCATAAAATCAGCTTTATTTCAGGGTGCTGCACATTACAGAGAGACCATCTCTGACGCGTTTCGTCTCGTGGCTGAGACTTTATCAAAGACTCTTTGATAAAGTCTCAGCCACGAGACGAAACGCGTCAGAGATGGTCTCTCTGTAATGTGCAGCACCCTGAAATAAAGCTGATTTTATGGTATCCTGACTGAGCTCCGTTTCTGCAGTGACCGCCACCATTCTACATCGCTATTTCTACCTATTCGGCTGGAGCACGCCGGCAATCCTGTTGCAGGGGATTTTACTATCCCTCCCAACGTCTGACGTCAGTTCCCGAGCGTCAGCAGCGCCGGAGCGCACGGCCTGCTGGGACCTGCCTGGAGCGGCAGGGGGAGAACGCCATACTCCGCACGGAGCACCCGTGGAGCGGTGAGAGGCAAGAAGACGATCTCAGACGGTGGATTCCTGTCCCTGAGAGCCTGCCAGACGACGTCCACCCTGTGGGATATTCGTGAAGTGGGGACAGCGAGGAAAGACGAGCGGCGAGGTGACCAGGTCGGGTAAGGGCAGCAGATATAGACTGCCGTGAGTTCATGAGAAAGGCTCCCAACAGGGCTTTTTCTCCTGCCTCTATCTATATCCTGCCAATTGGGCCCCCCCACCGTGGTTTTATAGCATCCATACCTCCCCCCACCCCCTTCTGGACTTTATCCATTCATTTCTTTATTCTGCAACACCATTGCCTACATCTTCTATATATAGAAGCAGCATATTCCCAACACAAACGAACATTTGCATCAGTTAGAGCACAGGACATTCGGGGTTTACTCCCCACCTTTTCCACTTGTAATGTGACAAATCTGGACAAATTTTGCGCATGCGCGGTCGGCGCTGGCAGACTGCTTATTCGCAAAAGGCAAGCGCCGACCACGCATGTGTTAATGGCAAGCGCACATGCGCACGAGCGGCTGACAAGTGCCGACCGATCCCGACAAAAACAGTTTGGGACAGCTGCCCAAATATTCGGGACCCGGGACAATGGCTTGAAAAATCAGGACTGTCCCGGCTAAATCGGGACATCTGGTCACCCTACATATAATTGGGATCCTTACTACAGGGGGACTGTCCCTGTCTGTAACATAACAAACAGTGGGGGGCCTGATCTCTCCTATTAGTTAAGGAACATAGGGGCCTATGCAGAGAGCAGCGCTAGAATAAATTGGAGAGTTTAAGAAAAAGTAGCTTTTTTTTCAACCAAAAAAGTTTTTATTGAGTGCATGGTACAATTCTCACATTTTCTTCCAACCCATTGTCATATATAACAGTACACATGCCAACTCATTTTATATTTAGACACGCAAAAGACGTACTGGGGTGACATACAGACCAACTAGACTTACACCCAGACTAGACATAGGAAACGGCAGGGAAGGGGGGGGGGGGGAAGGGTAGAACAGCCACAGAAAGGCTTCGAGTAGCTTTAATGGAGAGTTTTATTCTCCATATGCAGAAATGGGCGAAATCCGCTATTTTTAGCATTACTGCATGTGGAGAATTGTAAATGAGGAGATGCGCGCAGCTGAAAGGGAGAAAAAAAAATCGCGCATTTTTTTCCCCCCCTATAGCCGGCTTCTTGCCAACTTTAGTTGGTGGAGAAAATTGAAGAAAATCGCGCCAAAAACAGCCGCTAGATGGCGAGCGCGCCTTTCTGAATTTGGATATTTTTCAGACTGGCGAAATGTAGTTTCTCGCCAGCCACGCGGCGAGATTTTCAAATAGAAAAAAAAAATGGCGCTTTTTTCCTACCTCGCCATTTTCGGCTGTTTTTAGCGCGATTTTCGCCGGAAAATGGCGAGATTGCTAATAGCGCTGCTCTCTGCATGAGGCCCATAATCCCTATCTACACTCCCGTGGCTCCTCTCCTCTTGTCCTTCGGGAACCTAACCTTTCAGAACCTTTCCTCCTCTCCTTGATACTCTCCTGCGATGTCCGTATCCTATGGCAACACAGGTTGGGGCCCTGCATATGCTACCCTGCTATTAACCCCTTACAGTAACCTGGTAACCCCATTGAAAGGGGGGTTACACTTATGAGGAGATAAACAGATAAGTATTTAACTATATAATATGTCAGGTTAGATATAGCACTAGGTTTTTTTGTCTTTTGTTCTATGCATCAAGACACAATCCCAGCAGGACTCTTTATGACACAATATATGTGATGTGGTGGATTTGGGCTCTGAGTTTGCAGGGGCTGTGTGTATACTGTTTTCTTTACCCTTATCCCACCCTTTCCTTAACAGAGAGAGTCGATAAAGATAAGGGCAGGAGGCTTTGCCTGTGCAAATTCTTGTTGAACACTGAGAGACATCTGACAGAAGGGATCAGCCAGAGGAAATCCAACCCTTCCCAGGTCTCAGTTCAGCGTTTTTATAAACAGACTTTAACAAAATGATCTAAAAACACTTAAAGGTGTCAGATTTGGCTAAAAGTCATCAATTACACAGATGTGACCCCTTAAATCTCACTGCCATTAGTACACTTTGCCCCTAGGGGGGACTGACCCCTTAAACATGTCACTGCCATTAGTACACTTTGCCCCTAGGAGGGACTGACCCCTTAACCATGTCACTGCCATTAGTATACTTTGCCCCTAGGAGGGACTGATCCCTTAAACATGTCACTGCCATTAGTACACTTTGCCCCTAGGAGGGACTGATCCCTTAAACATGTCACTGCCATTAGTACACTTTGCCCCTAGGGGGGACTGACCCCTTAACCCTGTCACTGCCATTAGTACACTTTGCCCCTAGGAGGGACTGATCCCTTAAACATGTCACTGCCATTAGTACACTTTGCCCCTAGGAGAGACTGACCCCTTAACCATGTCACTGCCATTAGTATACTTTGCCCCTAGGAGGGACTGATCCCTTAAACATGTCACTGCCATTAGTACGCTTTGCCCCTAGGAGGGACTGATCCCTTAAACATGTCACTGCCATTAGTACACTTTGCTCCTAGGAGGGACTGATCCCTTAACCATGTCACTGCCATTAGTACACTTTGCCCCAAGGAGGGACTGACTCCTTAAACATGTCACTGCCATTAGTACACTTTGCTCCTAGGAGAGACTGATCCCTTAACCATGTCACTGCCATTAGTACACTTTGCCCCAAGGAGGGACTGACTCCTTAACCATGTCACTGCCATTAGTACACTTTGCCCCTAGGAGAGACTAACCCCTTAACCATGTCACTGCCATTAGTATACTTTGCTCCTAGGAGGGACTGATCCCTTAACCATGTCACTGCCATTAGTACACTTTGCCCCAAGGAGGGATTGACTCCTTAACCATGTCACTGTCATGAGTACACTTTCCTCCTAGGAGAGACTGATCCCTTAACCATGTCACTGCCATTAGTACACTTTGCCCCAAGGAGGGACTGACTCCTTAACCATGTCACTGCCATTAGTACACTTTGCTCCTAGGAGAGACTGATCCCTTAACCATGTCACTGCCATTAGTACACTTTGCCCCAAGGAGGGACTGACTCCTTAACCATGTCACTGCCATTAGTACACTTTGCTCCTAGGAGAGACTGATCCCTTAACCATGTCACTGCCATTAGTATACTTTGCCCCTAGGAGGGACTGATCCCTTAAACATGTCACTGCCATTAGTACACTTTGCCCCTAGGAGGGACTGATCCCTTAAACATGTCACTGCCATTAGTACACTTTGCCCCTAGGAGAGACTGACCCCTTAACCATGTCACTGCCATTAGTATACTTTGCTCCTAGGAGGGACTGATCCCTTAACCATGTCACTGCCATTAGTACACTTTGCTCCTAGGAGAGACTGATCCCTTAACCATGTCACTGCCATTAGTACACTTTGCCCCTAGTAGTAACAGACACAATAACACTAGATTATATGTTGTATTTTCCATGCATATTCATTACCCATTGCTTTGGACACATTTTTGTCTCCAATATATTCCCGACTCCTGTTCTCCTCTTTCCTTAGCACAAAAATCTCCGCCCTAACCCTTTCCAGCCCATCCATCTGCGTCGGATACAAGAACCTTCATTAAAAAACATCATCCTTATTACGCCGAGGCAGGCAGAAAGTAAACGAGAAATTCGTCCCAGCCAACAGACCCGATGTTTTCCTTCCATTTCACCATCACACGCGTCTACTATACAAATAATTAATGGAAATATTACTATAATGATCATTTATTTACAATGCGCCAATGCGTTCCGCAGTGCAGTAAATAGGGCTGAAATATTATACCGAGAATACCAGATTACCATTAATTATTGCCCATTTCTGCAGTAACCTTTGCTGTGCTGGAATCATAATATATTGACAGGTGCAGTGGCCATATTAATATCCCCCGGCTTCTTAATTTAGTGTTGATTGGCTAGGAAATACATAGTAGCACTTAGGGATATACATTTCTCCTGCCATCAGCAGCTCCAGGAATTGACTTCCGATTATCAGCTAGTTTTCAAAGCCCAGGCAAGGAGATCATTGCAATCTGGCTGTGTTCTCATTCCCAGTACAGGTACGAAGAAGATCCCCCTCTCTCTGGTGAAAATGAGCGTACTGTGCTATAAAACAATGCTGAGTAGGACCATATGCGTCTAATCTCTTTATCTACTTAGAGAACAGAAACATAGAATATATATATATATTCTGTGTGTGATAAACATGGCATATTTATATAGAGATCTATGTGTGTGATATATAAATTTCAGAATGTTTGTCTGTGAGTCTCATTACGCACGCCCAATATATAATACCTAGAACAACCAAACATGGAAGGATTACTTTATATATCAAAATAAGGAGACTGTCAGGGTTTGGATCCTCTAGAACTTTCCCAAAGTTTTGCTAGGAACGTTGGCCTCCATAGAGTATCTCAAGTAAGTCAGCCACTGGGTGCTGTACCAGGAACCCTATGTATCTGGTGACATCATAATCCACATACCTAGGTGGCAGACAATGCTATAAGGGCGAGTCCCCAGTCTTCACTGTGGCACGCGCGCTCGGTGGGGGGGGGTGGCGCGTGCACAGCGCTACACCGCGATCGGCGGACTGAGGGGAGAGGGAAGGTTTGCGACAGGAGGGGGGGGTGGCTGTGGGTTTGCGGGGGCGTGGCCATGACGTCCCGCGGCTGGTTCGTCCTCATTGACTGAACCGCCGGCGGGGGCGTGGCCACGCCTCCGTCGCGAAGGCCAAACTCAAATTCCCCTGCCTGCCTGAAAACGTGTCGCGCACCGCTGGGGAAAGGTGCGCGACAAGGTAGGGACTGGGACCGGCCTGACTGCGGGGGCGGGGCTTGATCGCACAGCGTACGCCGAGGCGTGCGCTGTAGTAGTTGCTGGGACCGCAGCCTAAGGCTGCATCCACACTGCTGCTGACGGCGCTTGGCGCGGTCAGCGCAATCAATTTTAATCTGTCCGGCCACGCCCACAGGGCGCGCACGCCCACGCACGAACGTACGCTCGCAGGCACTAGGCGCTTGCCGCTTGCTGAGACAGATAGAATTGTGTTTGAGGCGCGCTGAAAGGTTGTATGACCTCCTCAGCAATCGGCGCCAGTCACTGCTCGGACACGGCCCGCCCGCTCACGGTTACCAAAAAAGTTGCCGGATAGCCGAACGCTCCTGCTTGGAGAGTTGGTGACGTCGCCACTCTCAAGCATGAGCTGCGGCACGGGGGACGCAGCATAAAGGTGACACAGAAACACAGCATAGAGAGAAAGAGAGAGAGGAAGTGAGCTGGTGTGTGTGTGTGTGTGTGTGTGTGTGTGTGTGTGTGTGTGTGTGTGTGTGTGTGTGGGTGTGTGTGTGTGTGTGTGTGTGTGTGATGTGCTCACAAGTGATCTTTTTATTTGAGAGAGATATATATATATATACACACACACATACACACACACATACACATTATTTAGGTTATGGTGGGGGAAAAAGGTGACTGAACACCCTCCACTGTATAGCATATAGCAAATACAAATATTACTTGTGAGCACATGTCTTAGACAGGTCTGCAACCCTGCCTTTCACCATTATCACCGAGCATACAGTGCTTCCACTGCAGCAAGGGATTCTGGGAAATTACATGCAAATGAGCACACAGTGCCACCGTTGGCCTTAAATCCATTATTACAAGGAACACTTAAGACAATGCGCGCTGTTGGTATTGGCGAGCATTTGCATATGGGTTCCATGTAATAATGGATGTAAGGCAAAAGGTGGCACGGTGTGTACATTTGCATGTCATTTCCCAGAATCCCTTGCTACAGTGGAAGCACTGTATGCTAGCTGATGGTGAAAAGCAAGGTTGCAGACCTGTCTAAGATGTGAATATGCTAAAAAGTAATATTTTTATTTGATATATATATATATAACGGAAATAGGCGTGTTAGTCCAGTTGCGATAGTGCAGAATAAATGAGTTCTTCAGTATTAGGTGATACCTTTTTTATTTAAACTAACAATTTATGTCATACTGTAGGTCAAGCTTTCGAGAGTTCTGCTCTCGTCTTCAGGTATGTGTATGTTTAGGGTGGTAACTAGCTTAGCTACCCACCCAGTTAGAAAGGGCTGGAATAAAGGTTTAGTTATTCTCTAAAGTGGAGTAGGCCTTTATTTTGTTTGTTTTTGTATGTTTTTCCTTGTTAAAGGAACAGGCTCAATAAAGCCAATATATAATTTCACCCTAATCGGTCTCTATTAAATGTACCTCTGCACACATCTCTTACAGAATGCCTGTCCTTTTTTGCTTTGTGTGTGTGTGTGATAAATATGTGTTTTACAAATATATGTACATTTGTAATACTTTATGGGATATCTCTCCTAATCCTGGTCCCAGCCCATACACACACCGGCTCTCGCCCACACCTCCCAGCCTCCTCTTTCACTACTAATGGTGTTAACTCTCTAATGTAATACCAACCAACCTTAAAACTCACCTCTTAAAAGAAGCATCCGATATACTGCACTCACTGTCCCACACCCACAGGTGCCATCTACTGCACCTACCCACCATCAAGGCCAGGCACTGCCATCTACTGCACCTACCCACCATCAAGGCCAGGCATGCCATCTACGGCATCTACCCACCATCAAGGCCAGGCTCTTCCATCTACTGCACCTAGCCACCATCAAGGCCAGGCTCTGCCATCTACTGCATCTGCCCACCATCAGGGTCAGGCACTGCCATCTACTGCACTTATTCCGTCACCTGCTCTTTCTGTTACTCTCCCAAAATATCACTTAAATTGTAAGCTCTCTGGGGCAGGGATTTCCTTTTCTCTTGTCTGACTTTGCTGCGCTCATTGCATTAATATAATTCCCATAATGTCTTTGTAAAGCGCCGAGTACACTGTGGATGCTATATAACTAAAGATATGCATATATACATAAATGTGATAACATATTTATCTGTGTGATAAATATGGGAAATATATATATATATGTCTGTGTGTGTGTAATTAATATGTAAAATGAGGGAGAGTGAGAGAGGGAGAGGGAGAGAGAGAGGGATATGGAGAGAGGGAGAGAGAGAGAGATTGATTTAGCATGTATAGAATTGCATCATATAGAACCAAGGAACCGCCTCCTTCAGAACGGAATACATTTATTTAAAGTGAGAAGAAAAGTTTCAATCGCGCTGACTGTTCCACGGGGAATTTATTTGGTGTTTAGAAGAACATTTTCAGTTAAATCCACTTTCTTGCTACACATTGAAAATGCCACTCAATGCACATCTTGCCACATGTATGTGCACCTGGAGCAGCTGTTCCAATGAGCATACCGCTGTGAGAAGTGTGAGCAGGGGGTCTCTTTAGAGTCAGAGATTGCTGATCTGAAGAGGAAACTTGCAATATTGAGGGACATTGGCAATCTTGAAAGGGAATTAGAGCTCACTGAGCAGGCCATTGCTTCGACTAGTGGTGCAGATGGTGGCGCTGTTAATGAGGAGCAGGTAGGTAGCTTGGTTGGTGTTAGTTAGTGAGGAGCAGGTAGGTAGCTGGGTAACAGTTAGAAGGGGAAGCAGGGGCAATAGGGAGAGGCAGGTCGTTTCTGAGCTGACACATCCCAATAGATTTGCCATGTTGAGTGAAGATATTGGGAATGTTGGGGCAGAAATGGCAAGGCTGGGGGAGACTAATTCCTCTAGCAGCCAGGGGAATAGTTCCTCCAGCACAGTGGGGACTCAGGATGCTCAGATACAAAGAAAGATTGTGGTGGTAGGGGACTCCATTATTTGGAAGGTAGATAGGGCAATCTGTTGCCAGGACCGCATGAACCGAACAGTTTGTTGTCTCCCGGGTGCTCGGGTTCGGCACATTGCGGATCGGGTAGACAGATTGTTGGGGGGGGGGGGCTGGGATTGACCCGGCGGTCCTGGTACACGTTGGCACCAATGACAAAGTTAGAGTAAGATGGAGGGTCCTAAAAAATGATTACAGGGATCTAGGCCAAAAGCTTAAGGCAAGGACCTCCAAGGTAGTATTTTCTGAAATACTACCAGTGCCATGCGCTACCGCAGGGAGACAGTCAGAGATCAGGGAGGTTAATGCATGGCTAAGAAAGTGGTGCAGGAAGGAGGGGTTAGGGTTTTTAGAGCACTGGGACTCCTTTTCTGAGAGGTGCCATCTATATTCTAGGGACGGATTGCACCTCAAGGAAGAGGGATCTTCTGTGCTAGGGGGAGAATGCTAAAAAGGTTGGAGGAGATTTTAAACTAGGATGGAGGGGGTAGGGGAATGAAACAGATAATGAATTAAATGGAATAGATGAGGATACAAGGTGGTATGGAGGTAGAATGGGAGCAAGTGCAAGTTTGACAAGCAGTGAGACACCCATAGTAAATACAGATAATACTAGAAAACTTCTAAAGACTAAACCAAGTGGGAGCAGAAAGGAAGGAGCAGATAAGATAATAGTACAGGCTGAAAACAAACTTAAATGCATGCTTGCTAATGCAAGAAGCCTGACAGATAAAATGGGGGAGCTTGAATTAATAGCTGCAAGGGAGCAGTATGATATCATAGGCATTACTGAAACATGGTGGGATGAAACTCATGACTAGACAGTTAATTTAGAGGGTTATTCTCTTTTTCGGGAGGATCGAACAAATAGAAGGGGAGGTGGAGTATGTTTATATGTTAAACCGGATCTAAAACCTATTATAAGGGATGATGTCTATGAAGGGAATGATGAAAATTTAGAGACCTTGTGGATAGAAATTAGCAGTGGAGCTAAAAGTATAAAGAAAATTTTATAAACCACCAAAAATCTGTGAGATTGAGGAAGCTAAAATACTTTTGCAAATGGAGAAGGCATCAAAACTGGGTCATGTTTGCATAATGGGGGATTTTAATTATCCAGACATAGACTGGGGCAATGAGATTAGCATTACAACAAAAGGGAACAGGTTTTTGGGGGTGCTTAAAGACAATTATATGACCCAAATTATTAAGGAACCAACCAGGAGAGGGGCAGTTCTGGATTTGGTCATATCAAACAATGTAGAAGTAATAACAAATATTCAAGTCCTGGAACATTTGGGTAACAGTGATCATAACATGGTCTCATTTGAAATAAATTATCAAAAAATAGATTTCTTGGGTTCAACAAAGACATTAAACTTTAGAGAGGCAGATTTTAATAAACTGAGGTCTAATCTAGTAGTAATACAATGGGATGATGTTTCTGCAGGGAAAAATGTAGAAGATAAATGGGCAGTCTTTAAAACATTGTTAGAAAAGCACACTTATCAGTGTATACCCTTGGGTAATAAGTATAAAAGAAATAAGTCAAAACCAATGTGGCTAAATAAACAGGTAGGGGAGGAAATGGACAAGAAGAGGAAGGTGTTTAGATTCTTTAAGTCAGAAGGGACAGAGACATCGTATCAGAATTATAAGGAATGTAACAAAAATTGCAAAAGGGCAATCAAATTAGCAAAAATGGATAATGAAAAAAGGATTGCAATAGAAAGTAAGGTCAACCCTAAAAAAATCTTTAAGTACCTTAATAACAAAAAAATGAGAAAAGAAAATATAGGACCCTTTCAGTGTGAGATGGGTAGGCAGATTATTGGAGATAAGGAAAAAGATGAGGTATTAAACAAATTCTTTGCCTCTGTGTTTACCAGGGAAGAATCAAATTCAATAGTAGTGCCGCAGGAGGAAGCCACAACCTCCATATTAATGAACAATTGGTTAACTGAGGAAGAAGTTCATAAGCGACTTGAAAAAATTAAAGTTAATAAGGCACCTGGCCCCGATGGCATACATCCAAGAGTTCTCAAGGAGTTAAGCTCAGTAATAGCAAAACCATTATATTTAATATTCAAGGACTCCATTTCCACAGGCTCAGTACCACAAGATTGGCGTAAAGCAGATGTGGTGCCTATATTTAAAAGGGGAGCTAGATCACAACCGGGAAATAACAGACCTGTAAGCCTGACTTCAATAGTAGGGAAACTATTTGAAGGTTTAATACGGGATAATATTCAGGAATACCTAATGGAAAATAAAATTATTAGTAATAGTCAGCATGGATTTATGAAGGATGGATCTTGCCAAACTAACCTTATTTGTTTCTTTGAGGAGGTAAGTAGGAATCTAGACCAGGGTAATGCAGTTGATGTGGTCTACTTAGATTTTGCAAAGGCTTTTGATACGGTTTCACACAAGAGGTTGGTGTACAAAATAAAGAAAGTTGGACTCAGTAATAATATATGCACCTGGATTGAAAACTGGTTAAAGGACAGACAACAGAGGGTTGTCATAAATGGAACTTTTTCAGGTTGGGCTAAAGTCGTGAGTGGAGTACCTCAGGGATCGGTACTGGGACCCCTGCTTTTTAACTTGTTTATTAATGACCTTGAGGTTGGGATCGAGAGCAAAGTCTCCATCTTTGCTGATGATACTAAATTGTGTAAGGTAATAGAATCAGAGCAGGATGTAATTTCTCTTCAGAAGGACTTGGAGAGAATGGAAACGTGGGCAGGTAAATGGCAGATGAGGTTTAGTACAGATAAATGTAAGGTTATGCATTTGGGATACAAGAATAAAAAGGCGACTTACAAATTAAATGGAGATATATTGGGGGAATCCTTGATGGAGAAGGATTTAGGAGTGCTTGTAGACAGCAGGCTTAGCAATAGTGCCCAATGTCATGCAGTAGCTGCAAAGGCAAACAAGATCTTATCTTGCATCAAACGGGCAATGGATGGAAGGGAAGTAAACATAATTATGCCCCTTTACAAAGCATTAGTAAGAACACACCTTGAATATGGAGTACAATTTTGGGCACCAATCCTAAGAAAAGACAGTATGGAACTAGAGAGAGTGCAGAGAAGAGCCACCAAATTAATAAAGGGGATGGACATTCTAACTTATGAGGAGAGGCTAGCTAAATTAGATTTATTTACATTAGAAAAGAGGCGTCTAAGAGGGGATATGATAACTATATACAAATATATTCAGGGACAATACAAGGAGCTTTCAAAAGAACTATTCATCCCACGGGCAGTACAAAGGACTCAGGGCCATCCCTTAAGGTTGGAGGAAAGGAAATTTCACCAGCAACAAAGGAAAGGGTTCTTTACAGTAAGGGCAGTTAAAATGTGGTATTCATTACCCATGGAGACTGTGATGGCAGATACAATAGATTTGTACAAAAAAAAATTGGACATCTTTTTAGATGGGAAAGGTATACAGGGATATACCAAATAAGTATACATGGGAAGGATGTTGATCCAGGGATTAATCCGATTGCCAATTCTTGGAGTCAGGAAGGAATTAATTTTTCCTCTTAATGAGGTTTTTTGTTTGCCTTCCTCTGGATCAATAAGTACAGATATAGGATAAAGTATCTGTTGTCTAAATTTAGCATAGGTTGTACTTGATGGACGGAAGTCTTTTTTCAACCTCATCTACTATGTAACTATGTAACTATGTAACATGTCTCAGGTGGGTGCTCCGGTCACCGACTGAGTATTCCGGACACCCACTGAGTATTCCGGTCACCCACTGAGTATTCCGATCACCCACTGAGTATTCCGGTCACCCACTGAGTATTCCGGTCACCCACTGAGTATTCCGGTCACCCACTGAGTATTCCGGTCACCCACTGAGTATTCTGGACACCAACTAAGTATTCCGGTCACCCACTGATTATACCGGTCACCCACTGAGTATTCCGGTCACCCACTGAGTATTCTGAAGGGATCTTCAAAAAACGATAAGAGCAAAAGACACAGCACACCAGGAGTGAATGGGAATATATGTACACTGTTGTGTGTGTTTATCAATACATTTATTATACGGTTCATCCCCCAAATGTCAGCTTCTTTTGAAAGATTCAATGTCCCTTTTATGTCAAAACTCCACTTATTTTCTTCCTGTGTCACTGTCTCAATTTTCTTTGGGCCCGTGTCAGCCTCACATTCTCTATTAAATCTGGTTCTTCCATTTTAGCTCTTTGTCAGCACCATTAATGTATGTATGTATATATATATATATATATATATATATATATATATATATATATATATATATACATACACACATACACACACCACATTTATATCACATACTGTATATACTGTATATATACTGTATATCACATGTTTATGATACATATAATATATGTAGACATCACATATTTATAACACGTATACTACTGCCTTTATCACATTCCCTTCCTCCTGCAGTTTTATTCTGACACCTATCTCTGGTAAATTTCCTATTATAATCCAGACTGACAACGTGTCAGGAGCACAAGCAATGAATCCTCTCATCTCTGAAACCGAACAGTGTCATTACTGGGAACTGAGTACCCAGCTGTCTCCGCTGTCAAACTCCCATTCCTTTCTATCTGAGAAAGATATATGGCAGATGAGTTACATGGCGGCATCTCTCCGGGGGTCCGGCGAACGCACCAGGGGCGTCTCGGCTTGCAACAACGCAGGGCGTACGTCACAGCCTCCCCGTTCAAATGGATTAGCGCAGAAAGGATGGGAATTTGTAACTACCTAAGCCGAAGTCGGCCAATGCCAAACTTTATTTTCTTCCCGTACCCGGAGGTCTTGGGGTGTGGATCCACAGAGCTCCGGTAAATCAGGTAACGGACTTTCGCTTCCCTGAGTGTAACGGAGATCCCGCGATCCCCATGGCTACATTGTCACCCCCCCAGTACCGCTCCTTTTGACATAAATATATATGGCGAGGCGGGTCTGGGTTTGAGCTTACAGGGGTTGGGCGTGTAGATTTGAATATGCAATGTATACCTGGCATCTGCCTTGCCAATACAACAGAATGAGTTAACCCCTTGGAAGCCATATTGGCCTTGTGGGTATGCATTATGCAGGCATTCATGGTAACAAGGGCTTCAAATGGGTTGATGCACAGGTCTTGGCCTTGTCCAGGGGTGGTCAACTCCAGTGCTCAAGGGCCACTGAGCCACTGATTGAGCCACCTGTGCTGAAGCAGGGATATCCTTAACGCCTGACCTGTTTGTGGCCCTGGAGGACTGGAGTTGGCCACATTGACTGAGACACTGATTGAGCCCTCTGTGCTGAAGCAGGGGAAGCCCTAATTCCTGGCCTGCTGGTAGCCCTTGAGGACTAGAGTTGTCCGGTCCTGGGCTAGTCCATGGTGTTCACTTTGGCTTCCTATATCGGTACGGCGATATACTGTAGGAAGCCAAAGAGGGCCACTTCAGAACCCTGGACAAGGGCAAAAAAATGTCCTGCTACCCTACAGTATGTGCTGGAAGCCACAACCTAAAATAACATACAGTAGCATAAAGGCCCGCGTTAGCTGTGAGATCACACTTAACGCATCGTTAGCGAGCATTGAAGATCCTCGTTAGCCCTTAACGAGATGCTCATTTAAGTTAATGTCTTGCTAAGTCACTAACGGAGCTGCCCCTGTATCTATTACCACTGCATAAAGATTGACTCCTTTCTAACTAAGTGTGAACTTGCAGTTAATGGTGCAATTTACTGTGTTTCAGTTTGTAGTGTTAGTAATACAGCAGATTTGGGACTAGAAAATAATAACACTTGGAATTTGGGTCTGAGTGAGAATTATTTTTTAATGAGTTTTAATTAAAAGTGTTTTCTGAATAATTCATCTGAATTAATGGCTGAGTCGTACATTATAGGAGTTATAGGGAGCGGTTATAGGAGCAGCTAGGGGAGGAGTTATAGGGAGCAGTTAGGGGAGGAATTATAGGAAGCGGTTATGGGAGCAGTTAGGGGAGGAGTTATAGGAATCGGTTAATGGAGGAGTTAGGGGAGCAGTTATAGGGAGCAGTTATAGGAGCAGTTAGGGGAGGAGTTATAGGAAGAGGTTATAGGAGCAGTTAGGGGAGGAGTTATAGGGAGCAGTTATAGGAAGAGGTTATAGGAGCAGTTAGGGGAGGAGTTATAGGGAGCAGTTATAGGAGCCGTTAGGGGAGGAGTTATAGGAAGAGATTATAGGAGCAGTTAGGGGAGGAGTTATAGGAGCAGTTAGGGGAGGAGTTATAGGAAGAGGTTATAGGAGCCGTTAGGGGAGGAGTTATAGGAGCCGTTAGGGGAGGAGTTATAGGAGCAGTTAGGGGAGGAGTTATAGGAGCAGTTAGGGGAGGAGTTATAGGAGCAGTTAGAGGAGGAGTTATAGGGAGTAGTTGATAGGAGCAGTTAGGGGAGGAGTTATAGGAAGAGATTATAGGAGCAGTTAGGGGAGGAGTTATAGGGAGCCGTTATAGGAGCAGTTAGGGGAGGAGTTATAGGAGCAGTTAGGGGAGGAGTTATAGGGAGTGGTTATAGGAGCAGTTAGGGGAGGAGTTATAGGGAGTAGTTGATAGGAGCAGTTAGGGGAGGAGTTATAGGAAGAGATTATAGGAGCAGTTGGGGAGGAGTTATAGGGAGCAGTTATAGGAGCAGTTATAGGAGCAGTTAGGGGAGGAGTTATAGGGAGCAGTTATAGGAGCAGTTAGGGGAGGAGTTATAGGGAGCAGTTATAGGAGCAGTTAGGGGAGGAGTTATAGGAAGAGGTTATAGGAGCAGTTAGGGGAGGAGTTATAGGGAGCAGTTAGGGGAGGAGTTATAGGGAGCGGTTATAGGAGCAGTTAGGGGGAGGAGTTATAGGGAGCAGTTATAGGAGCCGTTAGGGGAGGAGTTATAGGAGCAGTTAGGGGAGGAGTTATAGGAAGAGATTATAGGAGCAGTTAGGGGAGGAGTTATAGGGAGCACTTATAGGAGCAGTTAGGGGAGGAGTTATAGGGAGCAGTTATAGGAAGAAGTTATAGGAGCAGTTAGGGGAGGAGTTATAGGAGCTTTTAGGGGAGGAGTTATAGGAAGAGATTATAGGAGCAGTTAGGGGAGGAGTTATAGGGAGCAGTTATAGGAGCAGTTAGGGGAGGAGTTATAGGGAGCAGTTAGGGGAGGAGTTATAGGGAGTAGTTGATAGGAGCAGTTAGGGGAGGAGTTATAGGGAGCGGTTATAGGAGCAGTTAGGGGAGGAGTTATAGGGAGCAGTTATAGGAGCAGTTAGGGGAAGAGTTATAGGGAGAGGTTATAGGAGCAGTTAGGGGAGAAGTTATAGGAAGAGGTTATAGGAGCATTTAGGGGAGGAGTTATAGGGAGCAGTTAGGGGAGGAGTTATAGGGAGCAGTTATAGGAGCAGTTAGGGGAGGAGTTATAGGGAGCAGTTATAGGAGCAGTTAGGAGAGGAGTTATAGGGAGCAGTTATAGGAGCAGTTAGGGGAGGAGTTATAGGAAGAGGTTATAGGAGCAGTTAGGGGAGGGGTTATAGGGAGCAGTTATAGGAAGAGTTAGGGGAGGAGTTATAGGGAGAGGTTATAGGAGCAGTTAGGGGAGGAGTTATAGGAAGAGGTTATAGGAGCATTTAGGGGAGGAGTTATAGGGAGCAGATATAGGAGCAGTTAGGGGAGGAGTTATAGGGAGCAGTTATAGGAGCAGTTAGGGGAGGAGTTATAGGAAGAGATTATAGGAGCAGTTAGGGGAGGAGTTATAGGGAGCAGTTATAGGAGCAGTTAGGGGAGGAGTTATAGGGAGCAGTTATAGGAGCAGTTAGGGGAGGAGTTATAGGGAGCAGTTATAGGAGTAGTTAGGGGAGGAGTTATAGGAAGAGGTTATAGGAGAAGTTAGGGGAGGAGTTATAGGAGCAGTTAGGGGAGGAGTTATAGGGAGCAGTTACAGGAGCAGTTAGGGGAGGAGTTATAGGGAGCAGTTAGGGGAGGAGTTATAGGAAGAGGTTATAGGAGCAGTTAGGGGAGGAGTTATAGGGAGCAGTTATAGGAGGAATTATAGGAAGAGGTTATAGGAGCAGTTAGGGGAGGAGTTATAGGGAGCAGTTATAGGAGCAGTTAGGGGAGGAGTTATAGGGAGCAGTTAGGGGAGGCGTTATAGGGAGCGGTTATAGGAGCAGTTAGGGGAGCAGTTATAGGAGCCGTTAGGGGAGGAGTTATAGAGAGCAGTTATAGGAGCCGTTAGGGGAGGAGTTATAGGGAGCAGTTATAGGAGCAGTTAGGGGAGGAGTTATAGGGAGCAGTTATAGGAGCAGTTAGGGGAGGAGTTATAGGGAGCAGTTATAGGAGCAGTTAGGGGAGGAGTTATAGGGAGCAGTTATAGGAAGAGGTTATAGGAGCAGTTAGGGGAGGAGTTATAGGGAGCAGTTATAGGAGCTTTTAGGGGAGGAGTTATAGGGAGCAGTTAGGGGAGCAGTTATAGGAAGAGATTATAGGAGCAGTTAGGGGAGGAGTTATAGGGAGCAGTTAGGGGAGGAGTTATAGGAAGAGGTTATAGGAGCAGTTAGGAGAGGAGTTATAGGGAGCAGTTATAGGAGCAGTTAGGGGAGGAGTTATACGGAGAGGTTATAGGAGCAGTTAAAGGAGGAGTTATAGGGAGCAGTTAGGTGAGGAGTTATAGGGAGCGGTTATAGGAGCAGTTAGGGGAGGAGTTATAGGGAGCAGTTATAGGAGCAGTTAGGGGAGGAGTTATAGGAAGAGGTTATAGGAGCAGTTAGGGGAGGAGTTATAGGAGCAGTTAGGGGAGGAGTTATAGGGAGCAGTTATAGGAGCAGTTAGGGGAGGAGTTATAGGGAGCAGTTAGGGGAGGAGTTATAGGAAGAGGTTATAGGAGCAGTTAGGGGAGGAGTTATAGGGAGCAGTTATAGGAAGAGTTATAGGAGCAGTTAGGGGAGGAGTTATAGGGAGCAGTTATAGGAGGAGTTATAGGAAGAGGTAATAGGAGCAGTTAGGGGAGGAGTTATAGGGAGCAGTTATAGGAGCAGTTAGGGGAGGAGTTATAGGGAGCAGTTATAGGAGCAGTTAGGGGAGGAGTTATAGGAAGAGGTTATAGGAGCAGTTAGGGGAGGAGTTATAGGGAGCAGTTATAGGAGCTTTTAGGGGAGGAGTTATAGGGAGCAGTTAGGGGAGGAGTTATAGGAAGAGATTATAGTAGCAGTTAGGGGAGGAGTTATAGGGAGCAGTTAGGGGAGGAGTTACAGGAAGAGGTTATAGGAGCAGTTAGGAGAGGAGTTATAGGGAGCAGTTATAGGAGCAGTTAAAGGAGGAGTTATAGGGAGAGGTTATAGGAGCAGTTAAAGGAGGAGTTATAGGGAGCAGTTAGGGGAGGAGTTATAGGGAGCGGTTATAGGAGCAGTTAGGGGAGGAGTTATAGGAAGAGGTTATAGGAACAGTTAGGGGAGGAGTTATAGGAGCAGTTAGGGGAGGAGTTATAGGGAGCAGTTATAGGAGCAGTTAGGGGAGGAGTTATAGGGAGCAGTTAGGGGAGGAGTTATAGGAAGAGGTTATAGGAGCAGTTAGGGGAGGAGTTATAGGGAGCAGTTATAGGAAGAGTTATAGGAGCAGTTAGGGGAGGAGTTATAGGGAGCAGTTATAGGAGGAGTTATAGGAAGAGGTAATAGGAGCAGTTAGGGGAGGAGTTATAGGGAGCAGTTATAGGAGCAGTTAGGGGAGGAGTTATAGGGAGCAGTTATAGGAGCAGTTAGGGGAGGAGTTATAGGGAGCAGTTAGGGGAGGAGTTATAGGGAGCAGTTATAGGAGCCGTTAGGGGAGGAGTTATAGAGAGCAGTTATAGGAGCAGTTAGGGGAGGAGTTATAGGGAGCAGTTATAGGAGCAGTTAGGGGAGGAGTTATAGGGAGCAGTTATAGGAGCAGTTATGGGAGGAGTTATAGGAGCAGTTAGGGGAGGAGTTATAGGGAGCAGTTATAGGAGCAGTTAGGGGAGGAGTTATAGGAAGAGGTTATAGGAGCAGTTAGAGGAGGAGTTATAGGGAGCAGTTATAGGAAGAGGTTATAGGAGCAGTTAGGGGAGGAGTTATAGGGATCAGTTATAGGAGCTTTTAGGGGAGGAGTTATAGGGAGCAGTTAGGGGAGGAGTTATAGGAAGAGATTATAGGAGCCGTTAGGGGAGGAGTTATAGGGAGCAGTTAGGGGAGGAGTTATAGGAAGAGGTTATAGGAGCAGTTAGGAGAGGAGTTATAGGGAGCAGTTATAGGAGCAGTTAGGGGAGGAGTTATTGGGAGAGGTTATAGGAGCAGTTAAAGGAGGAGTTATAGGGAGCAGTTAGGGGAGGAGTTATAGGAAGAGGTTATAGGAGCAGTTAGGAGAGGAGTTATAGGGAGCAGTTATAGGAGCAGTTAGGGGAGGAGTTATAGGGAGAGGTTATAGGAGCAGTTAAAGGAGGAGTTATAGGGAGAGGTTATAGGAGCAGTTAAAGGAGGAGTTATAGGGAGCAGTTAGGGGAGGAGTTATAGGGAGCGGTTATAGGAGCAGTTAGGGGAGGAGTTATAGGAAGAGGTTATAGGAGCAGTTAGGGGAGGAGTTATAGGAGCAGTTAGGGGAGGAGTTATATGGAGCAGTTAGGGGAGGAGTTATAGGGAGCAGTTATAGGAGCAGTTAGGGGAGGAGTTATAGGGAGCAGTTATAGGAGCAGTTAGGGGAGGAGTTATAGAGAGCAGTTATAGGAGCAGTTAGGGGAGGAGTTATAGGAAGAGATTATAGGAGCAGTTAGGGGAGGAGTTATAGGGAGCAGTTAGGGGAGGAGTTATAGGAAGAGATTATAGGAGCAGTTAGGGGAGGAGGTATTGGAGCAGTTAGGGGAGGAGTTATAGGGAGTGGTTATAGGAGCAGTTAGGGGAGGAGTTATAGGAAGAGATTATAGGAGCAGTTAGGGGAGGAGTTATAGGGAGTGGTTATAGGAGCAGTTAGGGGAGGAGTTATAGGGAGCAGTTATAGGAGCAGTTAGGGGAGGAGTTATAGGGAGCAGTTATAGGAAGAGGTTATAGGAGCAGTTAGGGGAGGAGTTATAGGAAGAGATTATAGGGAGCAGTTAGGGGCGGAGTTATAGGAAGAAGTTATAGGAGCAGTTAGGGGAGGAGTTATAGGAGCAGTTAGGGGAGGAGTTATAGGGAGCAGTCATAGGAGCATTTAGGGGAGGAGTTATAGGGAGCAGTTATAGGAGCAGTTAGGGGAGGAGTTATAGGGAGTAGTTATAGGAGCATTTAGGGGAGGAGTTATAGGGAGCGGTTATAGGAGCAGTTAGGGGAGGAGTTATAGGAAGAGGTTATAGGAGCAGTTAGGGGAGGAGTTATAGGGAGCAGTTATATGAGCCGTTAGGGGAGGAGTTATAGGGAGCAGTTATAGGAAGAGGTTATAGGAGCAGTTAGGGGAGGACTTATAGGGAGCAGTTAGGGGAGGAGTTATAGGAAGAGGTTATAGGAGCAGTTAGGGGAGGAGTTATAGCAGCAGTTAGGGGAGGAGTTATAGGGAGCGGTTATAGGAGCAGTTAGGGGAGGAGTTATAGGAGCAGTTAGGGGAGGAGTTATAGGAGCAGTTAGGGGAGGAGTTATAGGAAGGGGTTATAGGAGCAGTTAGGGGAGGAGTTATAGGAGCAGTTAGGGGAGGAGTTATAGGAGCAGTTAGGGGAGGAGTTATAGGAGCAGTTAGGGCAGGAGTTATAGGGAGCGGTTATAGGAGCAGTTAGGGGAGGATTTATAGGGAGCAGTTATAGGAGCAGTTAGGGGAGGAGTTATAGGAAGAGGTTATAGGAGCAGGTAGGGGAGGAGTTATATGAGCAGTTAGGGGAGGGGTTATAGGGAGCGGTTATAGGAGCAGTTAGGGGAGGAGTTATAGGAGCAGTTAGGGGAGGAGTTATAGGGAGCGGTTATAGGAGCAGTTAGGGGAGGAGTTATAGGAGCAGTTAGGGAGGAGTTATAGGGAGCAGTTATATGAGCCGTTAGGGGAGGAGTTATAGGGAGCAGTTAGGGGAGGAGTTATAGGAAGAGGTTATAGGAGCAGTTAGGGGAGGACTTATAGGGAGCAGTTAGGGGAGGAGTTATAGGAAGAGGTTATAGGAGCAGTTAGGGGAGGAGTTATAGCAGCAGTTAGGGGAGGAGTTATAGGGAGCGGTTATAGGAGCAGTTAGGGGAGGAGTTATAGGAGCAGTTAGGGGAGGAGTTATAGGAGCAGTTAGGGGAGGAGTTATAGGAAGGGGTTATAGGAGCAGTTAGGGGAGGAGTTATAGGAGCAGTTAGGGGAGGAGTTATAGGAGCAGTTAGGGGAGGAGTTATAGGAGCAGTTAGGGCAGGAGTTATAGGGAGCGGTTATAGGAGCAGTTAGGGGAGGATTTATAGGGAGCAGTTATAGGAGCAGTTAGGGGAGGAGTTATAGGAAGAGGTTATAGGAGCAGGTAGGGGAGGAGTTATATGAGCAGTTAGGGGAGGGGTTATAGGGAGCGGTTATAGGAGCAGTTAGGGGAGGAGTTATAGGAGCAGTTAGGGGAGGAGTTATAGGGAGCGGTTATAGGAGCAGTTAGGGGAGGAGTTATAGGAGCAGTTAGGGAGGAGTTATAGGGAGCAGTTATATGAGCCGTTAGGGGAGGAGTTATAGGGAGCAGTTAGGGGAGGAGTTATAGGAAGAGGTTATAGGAGCAGTTAGGGGAGGACTTATAGGGAGCAGTTAGGGGAGGAGTTATAGGAAGAGGTTATAGGAGCAGTTAGGGGAGGAGTTATAGCAGCAGTTAGGGGAGGAGTTATAGGGAGCGGTTATAGGAGCAGTTAGGGGAGGAGTTATAGGAGCAGTTAGGGGAGGAGTTATAGGAGCAGTTAGGGGAGGAGTTATAGGAAGGGGTTATAGGAGCAGTTAGGGGAGGAGTTATAGGAGCAGTTAGGGGAGGAGTTATAGGAGCAGTTAGGGGAGGAGTTATAGGAGCAGTTAGGGCAGGAGTTATAGGGAGCGGTTATAGGAGCAGTTAGGGGAGGATTTATAGGGAGCAGTTATAGGAGCAGTTAGGGGAGGAGTTATAGGAAGAGGTTATAGGAGCAGGTAGGGGAGGAGTTATATGAGCAGTTAGGGGAGGGGTTATAGGGAGCGGTTATAGGAGCAGTTAGGGGAGGAGTTATAGGAGCAGTTAGGGGAGGAGTTATAGGGAGCGGTTATAGGAGCAGTTAGGGGAGGAGTTATAGGAGCAGTTAGGGGAGGAGTTATAGGGAGCGGTTATAGGAGCAGTTAGGGGAGGAGTTATAGGAGCAGTTAGGGGAGGAGTTATAGGAGCAGTTAGGGGAGGAGTTATAGGAGCAGTTAGGGGAGGAGTTATAGGAAGGGGTTATAGGAGCAGTTAGGGGAGGAGTTATAGGAGCAGTTAGGGGAGGAGTTATAGGAGCAGTTAGGGGAGGAGTTATAGGAGCAGTTAGGGCAGGAGTTATAGGGAGCGGTTATAGGAGCAGTTAGGGGAGGATTTATAGGGAGCAGTTATAGGAGCAGTTAGGGGAGGAGTTATAGGAAGAGGTTATAGGAGCAGGTAGGGGAGGAGTTATATGAGCAGTTAGGGGAGGGGTTATAGGGAGCGGTTATAGGAGCAGTTAGGGGAGGAGTTATAGGAGCAGTTAGGGGAGGAGTTATAGGGAGCGGTTATAGGAGCAGTTAGGGGAGGAGTTATAGGAGCAGTTAGGGGAGGAGTTATAGGGAGCGGTTATAGGAGCAGTTAGGGGAGGAGTTATAGGAGCAGTTAGGGAGTGCTTCATAATCTGACACGGACGCTAAAGAAAAAAGTCCTGCACCGTGTCTCGGAGAAAACATTTTCAATTTGCTAATAAAATAAACCCCACTTGTGAGCGCAGTCACACGCCTCGGACAGGTCTGCACCCTGCCCTTCCCCATTATCTCTTAGTAGACACGTCTTCCACTGCAGCCAGGGAGTCTGGGTAATGGCATGCAAATGAGCACTCAGCAGAATACAACTTTGATAAATGTCTACAACCGCCTAACACAGTCACCGATATTAAATGAAACACGACGCAGGAGGAGCCGTGCGCGGTGCGCTATAACCTCACATGGTTTCTCCGCGGGCGGTCGCGAGCTCACTGGGACACTGTCCACGTGCTGCTGTGATGAATAGGCGAGATGTTACCAGCTGAATTCCTGGCTGTAAAACAAGCTCGTTCTCTATCCGAGCGTGTCCGGAGGCTGTCAGGAGGCAAAATAAGCACCTGCATGGTGGCGGTGCTCGTACAGCATGTGCACACGCCATCTGCGTGTCAGACTTTACTAAGGAGAGGCTAACCACTGAAAGTGCGAGTAATACGGCAGTCGCTGCATGTAAAGCTGTCATCCATCAAAATGCATGTACATAGCATGCAGGAGGACTGCGTGTTACACATACATACTGCTCTGCGTGTTACACATACACACTGCTCTGCGTGTTACTCATACACACCGCTCTGCGTGTTACACATGCACACTGCTCTGCGTGTTACACATGCACACTGCTCTGCGTGTTACACATACACACCGCTCTGCGTGTTACACATGCACACTGCTCTGCGTGTTACACATACACACCGCTCTGCATGTTACAGATACACACTGCTCTGCGTGTTACACATACACACTGCTCTGCGTGTTACACATGCACACTGCTCTGCGTGTTACTCATACACACTGCTCTGCGTGTTACTCATACACACTGCTCTGCGTGTTACACATACACACCGCTCTGCATGTTACAGATACACACTGCTCTGAGTGTTACACATTCACACTGCTCTGCGTGTTACACATACACAGTGCTCTGCGTGTTACACATACACACTGCTCTGCGTGTTACACATACACACTGCTCTGCATATTACACATACACACTGCTCTGCATGTTACTCATACACACCACTCTGCGTGTTACACATGCACACTGCTCTGCGGTACACTCTGCTCTGCGTGTTACATACACTGCTCTGCGGTACACACTCTGCTCTGCGTGTTACACATACACACACTGCTCTGCATGTTACACCTACACACTGCTCTGTGTGTTACTCATACACACCGCTCTGCGTGTTACACATGCACACTGCTCTGCGTGTTGCACATACACACTGCTCTGCGTGTTAATCATACACACCGCTCTGCGTGTTACACATGCACACTGCTCTGCGTGTTACACATACACACTGCTCTGCGTGTTACACATACACACTGCTCTGCGTGTTACACATACACACTGCTCTGTGTATTACACATACACACCACTCTGCGTGTTACACATTCACACTGTTCTGCGTATTACACATACACACCGCTCTGCGTGTTACAGATACACTGCTCTGCGTGTTACACATACACACTGCTCTGCGTGTTACACATATACACCGCTCTGCATGTTACACATACACACTACCCTGCGTGTTACACATACACACCGCTCTGCGTGTTACACATACACACCACTTTACGTGTTACATATACACACTGCTCTGCGTGTTAAAGATACACACTGCTCTGCATGTTACAGATACACACTGCTCTGCTGAATGGTACAGATAAACATTGCTCTGCATGTAACACACACACACACTACTATGCATGTAACACACACGAACTGCTCTGAATGTAACGCACACTACTATGCATGTAATACACACACACAAACTGCTCGGCATGTAACACACACACACACACACACACACACACACACACTGCTCTGCATGTACCACACACACACACACACACACAGCTCTGCATGTACCACACACACTCTGCTCAACATGTAACACACACAAAATTAGGATGGAGGGGGGAGGGGAATGAAACAGATAAGGAACTAAATGGAAGATGAGGATACAAGGTGGTATGGAGGTAGAATGGGGGCAAGTGCAAGTTTGACAAGCAGTGAGACACCCATAGTAAATACAGATAATACTAGAACATTTCTAAAGCCTAAACCAAGTGGGCGCAGAAAGGAAGGAGCAGATAAGATAATAGTACAGGCTGAAAACAAACTGAAATGCATGCTTGCTAATGCAAGAAGCCTGACAGATAAAATGGGGGAGCTTGAATTAATAGCTGCAAGGGAGCAGTATGATATCATAGGCATTACTGAAACATGGTGGGATGAAACTCATGACTGGACAGTTCATTTAGAGGGTTATTCCCTTTTTTGGAAGGATCGAACAAATAGAAGGGGAGGTGGAGTATGTTTATATGTTAAACCGGCTCTAAAACCTATTATAAGGGATGATGTTTATGAAGGGAATGATGAAAATGTAGAGACCTTGTGGATAGAAATTAGCAGTGGAGGTAAAAGTATAAAGAAAATGTTTGTGGGAATATGCTATAAACCACCAAATATCTGTGAGATTGAGGAAGCCAAAATACTTTTGCAAATGGAGAAGGCATCAAAACTGGGTCATGTTTGCATAATGGGGGATTTTAATTATCCAGACATAGACTGGGGCAATGAGATTAGCGTTACAACAAAAGGGAACAGGTTTTTGGGGGTGCTTAAAGACAATTATATGACCCAAATTATTGAGGAACCAACCAGGAGAGGGGTAATACTGGATTTGGTCATATCATACAATGTAGAAGTAATAACAAATATTCAAGTCCTGGAACATTTGGCTAACAGTGATCATAACATGGTCTCATTTTAAATAAATTATCAAAAAACTGATTACTTGGGTTCAACAAAGACCTTAATCTTTAGAAAGGCAGATTTTAATAAACTGAGGTATAATCTAGTAGTAATACAATGGGATGATGTTTTTGCAGGGAAAAATGTAGAAGATAAATGGGCAGTCTTTAAAACATTGTTAGAAAAGCACACTTATCAGTGTATAACCTTGGGTAATAAGTATAAAAGAAATAAGTCAAAACCAATGTGGCTAAATAAACAGGTAGGGGAGGAAATGGACAAGAAGAGGAAGGCGTTTAGATTCTTTAAGTCAGAAGGGACAGAGACATCGTATCAGAATTATAAGGAACTAGCTGAGAGACCCGGCGTTGCCCGGGATGTAATGTTCCCGCTCCTCTCTGTCTCCTCTCTCCTCCCCCCTCTCTCTGTTTATCCCCCATTCACATCAATCCAGTCCCCCCCCTCCTTTACAGCTCTGTTTGTCCCCCTTTACAGCTTCATGCAGTGTGTGCGTCAGTCATTGTCTGTGCGTCAGTCAGTGTGTCTGTGTGCGCGTGCGTCAGTGAGTCTGACGCAGAAACACAAACACACACACACAGACTGAGTGACGCACACACACACACACACTGTCAGTGTGTGCGTGCGTGTGTGCCTCAGTCAGTATGTGTGTGCGCCAGTCAGTGTGTGTGTGTGTGCGCCAGTCAGTGTGTGTGTGTGCGGCAGTCAGTGTGTGTGTGTGTGCGCCAGTCAGTGTGTGTGTGCGTGCGTCAGTCAGGGTGTGTGTGTGCGTGCGTCAGTCAGGGTGTGTGTGTGCGTGCGTCAGTCAGGGTGTGTGTGTGCGTGCGTCAGTCAGGGTGTGTGTGTGCGTGCGTCAGTCAGGGTGTGTGTGCGTGCGTCAGGGTGTGTGTGCGCGTGCGTCAGTCAGGGTGTGTGTGCGCGTGCGTCAGCCAGGGTGTGTGTGTGCGTGCGTCAGTCAGGGTGTGTGTGTGTTGCGTGCGTCAGTCAGGGTGTGTGCGCGTGCGTCAGTCAAGGTGTGTGCGCGTGCGTCAGTCAGGGTGTGTGTGCGCGTGCGTCAGTCAGGGTGTGTACACACACACAGACTGAGTGACGCACACACACACACACTGTCAGTGTGTGCGTGCGTGTGTGCCTCAGTCAGTATGTGTGTGCGCCAGTCAGTGTGTGTGTGTGTGCGCCAGTCAGTGTGTGTGTGTGCGGCAGTCAGTGTGTGTGTGTGTGCGCCAGTCAGTGTGTGTGTGTGCGTGCGTCAGTCAGGGTGTGTGTGTGTGTGCGTGCGTCAGGGTGTGTGTGCGCGTGCGTCAGTCAGGGTGTGTGTGCGCGTGCGTCAGTCAGGGTGTGTGTGTGCGTGCGTCAGTCAGGGTGTGTGTGTGTTGCGTGCGTCAGTCAGGGTGTGTGCGCGTGCGTCAGTCAAGGTGTGTGCGCGTGCGTCAGTCAGGGTGTGTGTGCGCGTGCGTCAGTCAGGGTGTGTGTGCGCGTGCGTCAGTCAGGGTGTGTGTGCGCGTGCGTCAGTCAGGGTGTGTGTGCGTGAGTCAGTCAGGGTGTGTGTGCGTGCGTCAGTCAGGGTGTGTGCGTGCGTCAGTCAGGGTGTGTGTGCGTGCGTCAGTCAGGGTGTGTGTGCGTGCGTCAGTCAGGGTGTGTGTGCGTGTGTGTGCGTCAGTCAGTATGTGTGTCTCAGGTGTGTGCGTTAGTCAGGGTGTGTGTACGCGCGTCAGTCAATGTGTGTGCGCGGGCGCCATTCAGTGTGTGTCAGGCAGTCAGTGTGTGTGTGTGCCTCAGTCAGTGTGCGTCAGTCAGTGTTTGCGTGCGGCGGTGAGTGGGTGAGTGGGTGAGTGGGCGAGTGTCTGTGTGACTGTGTGTCAGTCAGTGTGTGACTGTGTGTCAGTCAGTGTGTGACTGTGTGTCAGTCAGTGTGTGTCAGTGTGTGACTGTATGTCAGTCAGTGTGTGTCAGTCAGTGTGTGTCAGTCAGTGTGTGACTGTGTGTCAGTCAGTGTGTGTCAGTCAGAGTGTGACTGTGTGTCAGTCAGTGTGTGTCAGTCAGTGTGTGTCACTGTGTGTGTGTGTGTCACTGTGTGTGTGTCAGTGTGTGTGTGTACCTCCTTGCGCCAGCGGGGGGGGGGGTTGTGTGTGTGTGAGGGGGGGGGTTGTGTGTGTGTGTGTGGGGGGGTTGTGTGTGGGGGGGGGGGGGTTGTGTGGGGGGGGGGGGTTGGTGGGGGGGGGATGTGTGGAGGGGGGGGTTGTGTGGGGGGGGGGGGGTTGTGTGGAGGGGGGAAGGTTACCTCCTTGCGCCCCCGGTGCTCCCGGTTCGGCCGCGGGGGGGGGGTTGTGTGTGGTGGGGGGGGGAGGTTACCTCCTTGCGCCCCCCGTGCTCCCGGCTCGGCCGCGGGGGGGTTAACTGCTTGCTGGCGCTCCCGGCGGTAAGACGGGGCCACGATGAGAAGAGCTGAGTGAGGCGGCGTGTGAGAGGCGGCGGGAGTTTTGCTGGCGGTGTGTGAGAGGTGAGGTGGAGCAGGCTTGGCGCCGGGGAGGCTTAGGTTTGCGGTGAGGGGGGGCGGGGGGTTTGCGGTGAGGGGGGGCGGGGGGTTTGCGGTGAGGGGGGGCGGGGGGTTTGCGGTGAGGGGGGGCGGCGGGTTTGCGGTGAGGGGGGGGCGGGGGGTTTGCGGTGCGGGGGGGATTTGCAGTGAGGGGGGGCGGGGAGTTTGCAGTGAGGGGGGGCGGGGGGGTTTGCGGTGAGGGGGGGCGGGGGGGTTGCGGTGAGGGGGGCACACACACACACACACACACACGACGGGAGTGAGAGGGGGTGGAGAGTGGGACTGGCGCAGATCCGAGGAGAGTGAGTGTGTTTGTGTGTCTCTCCTTTGGCCCGTCACTCCGCCTCAGGCCAATGAGAGGTGTGCAGGGGCGGGCGGGCGGGCCAAGGGAGCAATCTCATTGGCCTGGCCCAAGGTCCAATGGGATTGCCGCTAGGGACACAGGGAGGGACACAGGGAGACACATACAGACATAGAAACATATGACTGTTTGAGAAATATATAGTAGATGTAACAAAAATTGCAAAAGGGCAATCAAATTAGCAAAAATGGATAATGAAAAAAGGATTGCAATAGAAAGTAAGAACCACCCTAAATAATTATTTAAATACCTTAATAAAAATTTAAAAAAAACAGGAAAGAAAATATAGGACCCTTTCAGTGTGAGATGGGCAGGCAGATTAATGGAGATAAGGAAAAAGCAGAGGTATTAAACAAATTCTTTGCCTCTGTGTTTACCAGGGAAGAATCAAGTTCAATCGTAGGAAGCCACAGGAGGAAGCCACAACCTCCATATTAATGAACAATTGGTTAACTGAGGAAGAAGTTCATAGGCGGCTTGAAAAAAATAAAATAAATAAGGCCCAGATGGCATACATCCAAGAGTTCTAAAGGAGTTAAGCTCAGTAATAGCCAAATCATTACATTTAATATTCAAGGACTCCATTTCCACAGGCTCAGACCCACAAGATTGGCGTAAAGCAGATGTGGTGCCTATATTTAAAAAAGGAAGCTAGATCACAACCTGGGAATTACAGACCTGTAAGCCTGACTTCAATACAGGGGAAACTACTTTAAGGTTTAATACGGGATAATATTCAGGAATACCTAATGGAAAACAACATTATTAGTAATAGCTTGGATTTATAAAGGATAGATCATGCCAAACTAATCTTATTTGTTTCTTTGAGGAGGTAAGTAGGAATTTAGACCAGGGTAATGCAGTTGATGTGGTCTACTTAGATTTTGCAAAGGCTTTTGATACGGTTTCACATAAGAGGTTGGTGTACAAAATAAAGAAAATTGGACTCAGTAATAATATATGCACCTGGATTGAAAACTGGTTAAAGGACAGACAACAGAGGGTTGTCATAAATGGAACTTTTTCAGGTTGGGCTAAAGTCGTGAGTGGAGTACCTCAGGGTTCGGTACTGGGACCCCTGCTTTTTAACTTGTTTATTAATGACCTTGAGGTTGGGATCGAGAGCAAAGTCTCCATCTTTGCTGATGATACTAAATTGTGTAAGGTAATAGAATCAGAGCAGGATGTAATTTCTCTTCAGAAGGACTTGGAGAGACTGGAAACGTGGGCAGGTAAATGGCAGATGAGGTTTAATACAGATAAATGTAAGGTTATGCATTTGGGATGCAAGAATAAAAAGGCGACTTACAAATTAAATGGAGATATATTGGGGGAATCCTTGATGGAGAAGGATTTAGGAGTGCTTGTAGACAGCAGGCTTAGCAATAGTGCCCAATGTCATGCAGTAGCTGCAAAGGCAAACAAGATCTTATCTTGCATCAAACGGGCAATGGATGGAAGGGAAGTAAACATAATTATGACCCTCTACAAAGCATTAGTAAGACCACACCTTGAATACGGAGTACAATTTTGGGCACCAATCCTAAGAAAAAACATTATGGAATTAGAGAGAGTGCAGAGAAGAACCACCAAATTAATAAAGGGGATGGACATTCTAACTTATGAGGAGAGGCTAGCTAAATTAGATTTATTTACATTAGAAAAGAGGCGTCTAAGAGGGGATATGATAACTGTATACAAATATATTCAGGGACAATACAAGGAGCTTTCAAAAGAACTATTCATCCCACGGGCAGTACAAAGGACGCTGGGTCATCCCTTAAGGTTGGAGGAAAGGAAATTTCACCAGCAACAAAGGAAAGGGTTCTTTACAGTCAGGGCAGTTAAAATGTGGAATTCATTACCCATGGAGACTGTGATGGCAGATACAATAGATTTGTTCAAAAAAAGGTTGGACATCTTTTTAGATAGGAAAGGTATACAGGGATATACCAAATAAGTATACATGGGAAGGATGTTGATCCAGGGATTAATCCGAATGCCAATTCTTGGAGTCAGGAAGGAATCAATTTTCCCCTTATGAGATATCATTGGATGATATGACACTGGGGTTTTTTGTTTGCCTTCCTCTGGATCAATAAGTATAGATAAAGGATAAAGTATCTGTTGTCTAAATTTAGCATAGGTTGAACTTGATCGACGTACGTCTTTTTTCAACCTCATCTACTATGTAACTATGTAACTATGTACAGTAACAAACTGCTGTGCATGTAACACACACAGCTCTGCATGGAACACACACACACTGCTCTGGATTTTAACACACACACACTGCTCTGCAAGAAACACACACACACTGCTCTGGATTTTAACACACACACACTGCTCTGCAAGAAACACACACACACTGCTCTGGATTTTAACACACACACACTGCTCTGCAAGAAACACACACACACTGCTCTGCATGTAATACACACATACTGCTCTACATGTAACACACACACACACACTGTTCTGCATGGAACACACACACACACACACACACACACACACACACACACACACACACACACACACACACACACACACACACACACACACACACACACACACACACTGCTCTGCATGAAACACACACGCACACACTGCTCTGCATGTAACACACACACAAATGGCTCCGCATGTAACACACACACACACACACACACAAACACACACACACACACACACACACACACACACACACACACACACACACACACACACACACACACACACACACACACTGCTCTGCATGAAACACACACACTGCTCTGCATGAAACACACACACACACACTGCTCTGCATGTAACACACACACACACACACACACACACACACACACACACACACACAATGCTCTGCATGTAACATACACACTGCTCTGCATGTAACACACACACACACTGCTCTGCATGTAACACACATACACTGCTCTGCATGTAACACACACAGTGCTCTGCTTGTAACACACAAACACACACACACACACACTGCATGTAACACACACACACACACACACACACACACACACACACCCTGCTCTGCTTGTAACACACACATTGCTCTGCATGTAACATACACACACACACTGCTCTGCATGTAACACACACACTGCTCTGCATGTAACACACACACACACACATACACACACACACTGCTCTGCATGTAACACACACACTGCTCTGCATGTAACACACACACACCCTGCTCTGATTGTAACACACACACACACTGCTCTGCATGTAACATACACACACACATTGCTCTGCATGTAACACACACACTGCTCTGCATGTAACACACAAACACAGTGCTCTGCATCTAACACACACACACTGCTCTGCATGTAACACACACACACACACACACACACACTGCTCTGCATGTAACACACACACACTGCTCTGCATGTAACACACACACACTGCTCTGCATGTAACACACACACACACACACACACACACACACTGCTCTGCATGTAACACACACACATACACACACACACACACACTGCTCTGCATGTAACACACACACACACACACACACACACACACACACACACACACACACACACACACTGCTCTGCATGTAACACACACACACACACACACACACACACACACACTGTGGAACACAATTCCCTGTATCCCGTGTCCCCACATTTAGATATCTCCCGCGGGCTGAAACATTCTGTAAAGTGCTTTACAAGTAGAAGATCCCAAGAAACTCACAGTCACAATTTCTTGTGTCCCCACAACCCTTCTTGTAGGGCAGGGCGGCCAACTTCAGTCCTCAAGAGCCAACAACGGGGCAGGTTTTCCGGATATGTCTGCTTCAGCACAGGTGGCTCAATAAATCCCAGCTTAAGCACAGGTGGCTCAGTCCCTCCCTGCTTCAGCACAGGTGGCTATATCTGTCCCTGCACAGGTGGCTCAGTGTCTCAGTCTGAGATCCTGAAAACCTGCCCTGTTGGTGACCCTTGAGGACTGGAGTTGGCTGCGCCTGTTCTAGATTGTAAGTTCCTTGGGACAGGGACCTGCTTCCTACTCAGCCTGTTAGTAATTCTGTGAGCGGTTACTCGGCAGGAGAGAGGTTAGGGTATGCATGGTGTTACTGACAGCCCCGTGACCACGTACATCCTTTACCCGTTACGTGTCCGCGCTGTCGTGGGAATATACCAGTCCTGATAAGCGGATAATGCTGCGTAAATAATAAATGATCCCTGCGTGTTTGTACAACGTCTGCCTGATTCAGGTGCCCTCTCATGTGCCGTATTAAGAGCCGTTCCGTGTTTGGGTGAAACCGCACCGGTTCTGTTACTCAGGTCTCTGATTCAGCACAAGATTGATATTTATCTACTGTCAATTATTTATTCATTCTGGAGTAGGTTATTTGCGAAGGAGGTGAATCTGGGGAGGCTGCATATAATACATACAACCGCTCCCTATAACTCTTCCTATTACCCCATATAACCCCTCCCTATAACTCTTCCTATTACCCCATATAACCCCTCCCTATAACTCTTCCTATTACCCCATATAACCCCTCCCTATAACTCTTCCAATTACCCCATATAACCCCTCCCTATAACTCTTCCTATTACCCCATATAACCGCTCCCTATAACTCTTCCTATTACCCCATATAACCCCTCCCTATAACTCTTCCTATTACCCCATATAACCCCTCCCTATAACTCCTCCTATTACCCCATATAACCCCTCCCTATAACTCCTCCTATTACCAATATAACCCCTCCCTATAACGCTTCCTATTACCCCATATAACCCCTCCCTATAACTCCTCCTATTACCAATATAACCCCTCCATATAACTCCTCCTATTACCAATATAACCCCTCCCTATAACTCCTCCTATTACCCCATATAACTGCTCCCTATTACTCCTCCTATTACCCCCCATATAACCGTTCCCTATAACTCCTCCTATTACCCCATATAACCTCTCCCTTTAACTTTTTCCGTTGCTCCATATAACTACCCTCTATAACTCCTCCTATTACTCCATATAACTGCTCCTTATAGCTCTTCCAAATACCCCATATAACCCCTCCCTATAACTTTTCCTATTACCCCATATAACTTCTCCCTATAGCTCCTCCTGTTTTTCCATATAACCGCTTACTATACCTCCACCAATTACCCCATATAACACATTTCTATAACTCCTCCTACTACCCCATATTGCCTCTCCCTATAACTCCTGCTACTGCTCCATATACTCACTCACCATAACTCCTCCTGTTGCTCCGTGTAAGCGCTCCCCATAACTCCCTCTTACCCGATATAGCTGCTCCCTATAACGCCCTCTTTTACCCCATATAATCGTTCCCTATAACTCCTCCTATTACCCCATATAGCCTCTCCTCATAACTCACAGGGGCCCAAATATGATAAAAGTATACTCTGATGCATTGTCTCTGAGACACACAGGATGAGAATACCTCTGTAGGAGTCAACTCAACACCAATGATGCCTTGACACATAGATCCCCTTGAATACAGTTTGGGCGTGGTCTCTTACCATGGCACAGAAGGTTTCCGGAGGGTCCCCACAGGTGCTGTCAGGAGGATCCAGCTTTACCTTCAGATACTTTGTCATGTCGGTGGATTCTGGTTGACAAGCCATATATTCCCAAATGATCTCCTCATCAGACTTCGTTAGCGTCTTACACACGTCGTAGTGTCCGTGCTGCATCGCTGAGGACACCGTTACGCAGAGGACATGAAACTGCACGACCATGGACAGATACATCATCGCAAAATCCTTCTCGATACCAACACTCAAATTGCACGATAATTCACAAGGCGTCAACTGTCTACAACCAAGCACAGGGCAGGATGAGACACCCTCTTTGGACAAGTTTAGGGCCCTGATGGGAACCCAACATAATTAGTCCTCCCAAGATACTCAGGGTTGGTATCTCACCTGCCCAATGTCGTCAGACTCATTTGAAGGTTGTGATATATTAGATGGCGCCAACATGGAAATCCTTCATGGGTCCTCTTTGCACATGCAGTTTCAATGTCACATTGACTTTAGGGGAGGCTCTGATGCTTTCTTCTGGACCCTTATGAAAATGTGTCATATATGTTGATCTTTCTACGCTTGAAAGATCTGAAATGCCTCCTCTTTGTATATCCAAGAATAGTTCTCAAAGAAGCTTGTGGCCATAGAAAAAAAGGAAGCTCTTATGTTGTCGAGATGATAAAACGAACAATATCTTTTGTCCAGAGGTTGGATCTGAGGTTAGAGGGCTTTAGTCAAGTACTTGATACTCAATCTTCCTTTTCCCTGTAGCATCGCCACCTTTAAAAAAAAACACAATAAAGATTGAGGTTTATTGTCTGAAAATCAATGTTTTTCTGTAACACCACACAGTCTGACATTTGATTGATCTTATCAAAAAGGAGGAATATTAACAAAGAGGTTTTCTTGTGGGTTTTTTTTAACCACAAGAAAGAAGCGTTTTATGGATCATGTGATAGCTATATAGTACTATTTCATGTTCTAGACCCACCTCCACCTGCGGCATTATAAAGTAGGACTGAATATCACTTCAGATTTCCAGTCTCATTTGCGTAAAACCATTTCTCACCTTCATGGACACGAGTGAGGATTTTCCCACGGCTCTATAATATATATTTTTGAGGAGGATATCAATGGTTTGGACCATATGAGATGTTGAGGTGGAACGGAATTGAGATATTGAGTAATGAGGATGGACCTTTCGCGGGTTCAAATCTGACCTACACAAACTTCGAAATTCATTCAGTCCTCAAGGGCCACCAACAGATCAGGTTTTCAGGATATCCCTGCTTCAGTACAGGTGGCTCAATCAGTGGCACAGTCTTCGACTGAGCCACCTGTGCTGAAGTAGGGATATCCTTTAAACCTGACCTGTTGGTGGCCCTTGAGGACTGGCGTTGGCTACCACGTCCCCAGCACTTTTGTACAATTTCAATGCAGTGTATTGTATATTTCTCCACCTCGGATTTTGATCCTACATCTGTTGTGAAATGATGAAACCTGTCGTTTTATTGCAATTCCAAGTGGCTATAATGCACGTGTGCATTTTGTATTTAAAAACAAAAAGGGGGGAGGGGAGGGGGGTTCACTATTAAATTGCAATAGTGTTGATTGGGTTATTATTCCATGGAAACCTGATTGGTACTATACCAGTTTAATGAATTACCCCCAAAGTCTGGGGCTGGAGCGGACTAGCTGACTAACGGGGGGTGGTAGTATTTAATTTGTTACTGCGTGGAGATATCTTTCCGGGTTTGATTTAAGCCGCGGCCGCTGAGAAATGCCAGCAGATGTTTGTAACGTGCGTCTGCATAGCAAACTCACGCAGAATAATGTGCACTATCACATTCAGAAAACAGTTGCGGTGCGCGTGTGGCGGGGAGGAGGAGGTGGAAACGTGTTGCCGGAAGCGCTGGGAGCAACGGGATTGAATGTTTATACGTCTAAACCAGGGGTTCCCAACTCAAGTCCTCAAGAACCCCACAACAGATCAAGGTTGAAGGATATCTCAGCTTCAGCACAGGTGGCTGAATCGGTTCCTGCTTCAATCTACTAAGCCTCTGATTGAGCAACCTCTGTTGAAGCCGGGATATCCTTTAAAGCTGACCTGATGGGGGGTTTAGAGGACTTGAGTTAGAAACCAATGGTTCCAGCAAGGCTCTTCAACTACAGTAGTTCTCCAAAGGGGCCTGATTAGAAAACATTAGGAGTGCCACAATCTTATTCTGATGTAGGGCAGCAGAACACCGATTACTAATTGGGCTACATGCCCAAACCTGATATTTATCAGCCCAGTCTGAACCATCAACAACCGCCCCAGCTGTGACAAACATATCGTACTGTAATTCCACTCCCCAACATCATTGCTCTTTTATTATTTTCTTTTCATTTGTGTTTGCGTTTTTGCTGTTGTAATAATGATCAAACATTAATACAAAACACACAAAACAACAATGGTAAACATGGGAAGGTAGGTGGGCCTACTTTGCTTGGGCAACATGGTGAGTGGCCGCTCCTCCCCCTCCATAGTAGCCCATAAATTGCCGCTGACACGCCCCCTCCCCCCCCCACTCACTCACATAACACCCATACACATACAACATCAGCCAACGCCCAGCCCGTCATGTTGTCCAGGCTTAGGTGTTGGGGGCTATTCTTTACATGAAATGAATAGGAGCACAGAGTCTGAAGGTCACATGAAGGTCCTTCACGGGCCGCATTTGGCCCAACGGCCACCAGTTGAAGAGCCATGGTCTAAACTGTTCCCTGCAGGTAAGGGAGACTATGAGGTGATTGTTATTAGGGGACAAAGAAAGGGGACACGGTCACTGCGGGATAGAAACAATGGAGCACACCAATAAGGAGGGGGACTTTTGTGGGTTTGAATTCCGAACTTCCAAACTGGAGCCGACACCCAAGAGAAACTCAACCTCTGATTAATTTCTTTAACATTCTTTATAGTAAACTTATTGAACTTCGAGAAAAAATAGAAAACATTTGCAAAAAAGTTTTTAAAAGATTGCACCCCAATTTTTTGTTTGCAAAAATGGAGTTTGTCCATCCAAAAAATAAATGCAACCATTATGGCCGAACCAAAATACATACAAAACACACATTGTTTTTTTGTTTTTTTTACCAAAACGCAAGTGAAAGTGCCCATCTTTGTTACACAATGCTAATATATTTATATAAAGACTCAAAAATGTCAGAAAGGCCCTTCAAGCCACTGATAAATATTACAATCATTATAGAAAATGTTACCCCCTCTGGGATTACGAGGGCCTTAGAAGGTTATCCTTGTGGGCTTACACAGAGTAACACTTCTCGCCCATCACATGGGACTTCGTGGAGCCTAAGTCCCGCCCACTTCTGCTTGGTAACTGTGACATCACAGAAGGATATATATATCATCCTGGATGGCCCTCCGCCGCCTTAAACTCAACATGGCTAAAACAGAGATCCTCATACTTCCTCCCAAACCTGGCCCTACTACCTCCTTCCACATTACTGTTGGAAGTACGATCATTCACCTAGTAGCCCAAGCACGCTGCCTTGGGGTCACACTCAACTCCTCTCTCACATTCGCCCGTCACATTCAAAACATTTCTAAAACCTGTCGCTTTTTCCTCCGCAATATAACAAAGATACGCCCTTTCCTCTGTTGCTCGACTGCTAAAACTCTGACTCAGGCCATCATTTTCTCCCGTCTTGATTACTGTAACCTCCTGCTGTCCGGCCTTCCTGCCTCTCACCTGTCTCCCCTACAATCTATCCTAAATGCTGCTGCGAGAATCACTCCACTCTATCCTAGATCTGTCTCAGCATCTCCCCTCATGAAATCCCTCTCCTGGCTTCCGATCAAATCCCGCATCTCACACTCCATTAGTCTCCTCACTTTTAAAGCTTTACACTCTTCTCCCCTCCTTACATCTCACCCTAATCTCTCACTATACACCACTCTGCCCCTCCTTACATCTCAGCCCTAATTTCTCGTTATGCACCATCCAGACTCTTGCGTTCTTCTCAAGGATGTCTTCTTTCTACCCCCTTTGTATCTAAAGCCCTCTCCCGCCTTAAACCTTTTTCACTGACTGCCCCACACCTCTGGAATGCCCTTCCCCTCAATACCCGACTAGCACCCTCTCTATCCACCTTTAAGACCCACCTTAAGACACACCTGCTTAAAGAAGCATATGAATAGCACTGTGGATATTCTGAACACATGATACATAAAGCTTGGCCCCCTGCAGACGCACTTACCAGAACTTCCTCCTAATGTCTCTGTACGTTCTCCCTACCTACCAATTAGACTGTAAGCTCCTCGGAGCAGGGACTCCTCTTCCTTAATGTTACTTTTATGTCTGATGCACTTATTCCCATGATCTGTTATTTATATTATCTGTTATTTATTTGATTACCACATGTATTACTATTGTGAAGCGCTTTGTACATTAATGGCGCTATATAAATAAAGACATACTATATATATATATATATATATATATATATATATATATATATATATATATATATATATACAGTCATGTAAAAAAGAAAGTACACCCTCTTTGAATTCTATGGTTTTACATATCGGGACATAATAACAATCATCTGTTCCTTAGCAGGTCTAAAAATTAGGTAAATACAACCTCAGATGAACAACAACACATGACATATTACACTGTGTCATGATTTATTTAACAAAAATAAAGCCAAAATGGAGAAGCTATGTGTGAAAAACCAAGTACACCCATAGTGCTTCCATAGGAATTAAGATGCTAAGTAGCAGACAGGTGCTGCTAATCAAATGCCCCTGATTAATTGATAATCAGCAAGTGTGACCACCTCTATAAAAGCCGAAGTTTTAGCAGTTTGCTGGTCTGGAGCATTCAGGTGTGTGTTAACACAATGCCAAGGAGGCAAGACATCAGCAATGATCTTAGAGAAGTAATTGTTGCTGCCATCAAGCTGGGAAGGATTATAAGGACATTTTCAAACAATTTAAAGTTCATCATTCTACAGTGAGAAAGATTATTCAAAAGTGGAAAACGTTCAAGACAGTTGCCAATCTTCCCAGGAGTGGACATCCCAGCAAATTTACCCCAAGGTCAGACCATGCAATGCTCAGAGAAATTGCAAAATACCCAAGAGTTACATCTCAGACTCTACAGGCCTCAGTTACCATGTTAAATGTTAAAGTTCATGACAGTACAATTAGAAAAAGACTGAGCAAGTATGATTTGTTTGGAAGGGTTGCCAGGAGAAAGCCTCTTCTCTCTAAAAAGAACATGGCAGCACTGCTTAGGTTTGCAAAGTTGCATCTGAACAAACCACAAGACTTCTGGAACAATGTCCTTTGGACAGACGAGACCAAAGTGGAGATGTTTGGCCATAATGCACAGCGCCACGTTTGGTGAAAACCAAACACAGCATACAGTATCAGCACAAACACCTCATACCAACTGTCAAGCACGGTGGTGGAGGGGTGATGATTTGGGCTTGTTTTTGCAGCCACAGGACCTGGGAACCTTGCAGTCATTGAGTCGACCATGAACTCCTCTGTATACCAAAGTATTCTAGAGTCAAATGTGAAGCCATCTGTCCGACAGCTACAGCTTGGCCGAAATTGGGTCATGCAACAGGACAATGATCCCAAGCACACCAGCAAATCTACAACAGAATGGCTGAAAAAGAAAAGAATCAAGGTGTTGCAATGGCCCAGTCAAAGTCCAGACCTCAACCCGATTGAAATGCTGTGGCTGGACCTTAAGAGAGCTGTGCATAAACAAATGCCCACAAACCTCAATGAGCTGAAGCAACGTTGTAAAGAAGAGTGGGCCAAAATTCCTCCACAAAAATGTGAGAGACTGATAAAGTCCTACAGAAAACGATTACTTCAAGTTATTGCTGCTAAAGGTGCTTCTACAAGCTATTGAATCATAAGGTATACTTAGTTTTTCACACATGGCTTCTCCATTTTGGCTTTATTTTTGTTAAATAAATCATGACACGGTGTGGTATGTCATGTGTTGTTGTTCATCTGAGGTTGTATTTACCTCATTTTAAGACCTGCTAAGGAACAGATGATTGTTATTATGTCCTGATACGTAAAACCATAGAATTCAAAGAGGGTGTACTTTCTTTTTCACATGACGAGAGAGAGAGAGACTGAGAGAGAGACAGAGAGAGAGAGAGAGAGAGAGAGAGAGAGAGAGAGAGACTGAGAGAGAGAGAGAGAGAGAGACTGAGAGAGAGAGAGAGAGAGAGAGAGAGACTGAGAGAGAGAGAGAGAGACTGAGAGAGAGAGAGAGAGAGAGACTGAGAGAGAGAGAGAGAGACTGAGAGAGAGACTAAGGAGAGAAAGACACAGAGAGAGAGAGAGATTGAGAGAGAGAGAGAGACTGAGAGAGAGACTCTGACTGCTGGAATTTAGGCTCCTAGATGAGTTATAGTGGAGGGGCCTCGCTCTGAATAGTATAAATAGGTTCAGTGTATAGAGGGGTCTATTACAGTGTAGGGATCCCCTACCCATAGGAATGGCTCCATACTACTCTCTTGTTGCTCATGGATGAAGCCTATGCCTAGACTGGGCTTCCCAAGTCGCAGCCCAGAGGCACAGTAGAATCAACCCAACTGGAGGGTCCTTAGCTAACTCCAGCACGAAAGGCCCATGGGTTGGCATTCAGCGCCTGAGACAGGGATATGATGACAGCCAGAGAGTGTAGTACATGGCCCGGCAGAGGTCCCCAGAAGATTGAGCGTTATCGTTGCTATACAGGAGAGGGATTGTGCAGGTAACCCATCATGGAACAAGCCTTAGTTGAGACTGGGCCAGCTAGGGGAGAGCATACAGACAGTACAAACAGAGACTGTGTGTGTATGTATGTATGTATGTATGTATGTATGTATGTATGTATGTGTATATATGTAACAAGAAGAACAGAAAGCGCACAGCCCTTTCTGTTCTCCTTGTTGCAGATTTTGTCTGGATTGGTTCATCCTTTGAAAGCAGCCCCCACCCCAGCTTGGATTCATATTTCATTAAGTGGATTCTAAAAAGGACTGTTTTTTATTATTTACATTTACATATACTTTTTGTTTTTTTTGTTGATTTTATGTTTAATTATTCTTTGATGTGTAGGTCTGTGATGCTTTCTTTATGAAGCATCTCTTTATATATAATTTTTAAAATAGATTTATTATAACATATATATATTGATTTTAATTTACAGTAAATCACGAGGCGCTGCTTGTTTTTCTTTTTATGTGTATATATATATATATGTATATATATAAAATTAAAAACGAATAGACAATACCGTTCTGTGGCTAACGAAATGCTTTTATTTGTGCGAGCTTTTGAGATACACTGATCTCTTCTTCCGGCGATGTTACAATGAATGAAGCGAGCAAGGTTTAACTTAAAAACAGTGTCTCTTGGAATGTTATTTGTCCCTCCCCCATGTGTAGATGCGATTTATGACTTGAGATGTTAAATAGTCCCTGAATGTTAGTGATGAAAGAGTGTGTGTGTAAAAATATAAATGAATGATTAATTCCATCCCTATATACCAATAGGGACCACATAGTAGTATCTACACACACTTTTGGTAAAGCTACTGCCTCTTACATTTCCACACCTACCCACACCATTGATATACACTGCCACTCCAAATACACCTTTTGTAAAGTGCTGTATACACCTTGGGCTCCAATTTATATTTACATACTGTACATACATATCTACTATATATTTGTGAAATCACTGTATGTCTGCGTCCCAAGGGTCAATCGCATTGGACCTTGGCCCTGTCACTCCGGCTCAGGCCATGCCCGCCCCCGCACACCTCTCATTGGCCTACGTCCAACACCAATGCCACACTGTCCCACCCCTCACTGACTCTCATTGGCCTGCGTCCAATGCCCGCCCCCGCACACCTCTCATTGGCCTGCGTCCCACCCCTCACTGACTCTCATTGGCCTGCGTCCAATGCCCGCCCCGCACACCTCTCATTGGCCTGCGTCCCACCCCTCACTGACTCTCATTGGCCTGCGTCCAATGCCCGCCCCTGCACACCTCTCATTGGCCTGTGTCCAACACCAATGCCCTAATACAGTGTTTCCCAAACTGTGCGCGCCGCGGCTTGGCTAGAGGGGCGCCGCGATCATGGCCGCCAGCAGCGGGAAACAAGGGCTGCTAGCTCATTTAAAAAAAAAAAAAAAAAAAAAAAACCTCTGAGGGGAAGCAGAGGAGCGGTCACGTGACCGCTCCCATCCAATGGGACTGCAGCCTGCCCGGCATTGCAACTTCAGTGCCCGGCATTGCAACTACAAAGCCACCAGACAGCAGTGTGTGTGTGTGTGTGTGTGTGTGTGTGTGTGTGTGTGTGTGTGTGTGTGTGTGTGTGTGTGTGTGTGTGTGTGTGTGTGTGTGTGTGTGTGTGTGTGTGTGTGTGTGTGTGTGTGTGTGTGTGTGTGTGTGTGTGTGTGTGTGTGTGTGAAAAACGGGCTGCAGGGTGTGTGTGTGTGTGTGTGTATATGTATATATGTGTGGTGTGTGTGTGTATATATGTATATATGTGTGGTGTGTGTGTGTGTGTGGTGTATATATATATATATATGTATGTATGTGGTGAGTGTGAGTGTGTGTGTGTGTGTGTGTGTGTGTGTGTGTGTGGTGTATATATATATATATATATATATATATATATATATATATATATATATATATATATATGTGTGGTGTGTGTGTATATATATATATATATATATATATATATATATATATATATATATGTATGTGTGTGATGTGTGTGTGTGTGTGTGTGTGTGAATATATTTATCAAAGTTGCACAATGTTAATAATTTATTCTCACATGTCTTTTTTTTTTAAATGTTTAAAATATTATATAATATACACACACACACACACACACAGCTACCAAGTGACAAACACACACAGTGATACCCGCCTCCCAAGCGCGCTTGCTGTCTCCTCTGCCAGGACAGCAAAAAGCTCCTGGTAGAGCGAGCGGCAGCAAGCAAGAGCGAGCAGCAGCACCTAAGCGCTTACTATGTCCCAGGCCGGAGGAACTATAGCCGCGTTGATTACAGATGCAGGGGCTTTGTGCATCTGTTCAGCCCGGCTCAGCGACGCTGAGCTGCCTACGCTGAGAGAGGGAGGCCCGGCACTCACGCTGGAGGAGCAGCACCGGGAGACAGATGTCTCCCAGCAGCACTGCAGCGTCACCCCCCCCCTCCCTCCCCGCAGCACACCGGCCCTCCCCCCACGTGGCACAGGCCCCCGCAGCACTGACCTCCCCCGTGCAGGGACCGGGCCGTTCAGCCATACCCTCCCCCACCCCCCCGTATCTGTGTGTATTTATTTGTGTGTGTGTATCTGCATCAGTGTGTGTGTATCTGTGTGTATTTATTTGTGTGTGTGTGTGTATTTATTTGTGTGTGTGTGTATTTGTGTGTGTGTGTGTGTATTTATTTGTGTGTGTGTGTATTTGTGTGTGTGTGTGTGTGTATTTGTGTGTGTGTGTATTTATGTGTGTATTTATTTGTGTGTGTCTGAGAGAGAGAGTGAGGTCAGAGAGAGAGAGAGAGAGAATGAGGTCAGAGAGAGAGAGAGAGTGAGGTCAGAGAGAGAGAGAGAGAGAGTGAGGTCATAGAGAGAGAGAGAGTGAGGTCATAGAGAGTGAGGTCAGAGAGAGAGAGAGAGAGAGAGGGGGGTCAGAGAGAGAGTGAGGTCAGAGAGAGAGAGAGAGTGAGGTCAGAGAGAGAGAGAGAGTGAGGTCAGAGAGAGAGAGTGAGGTCAGAGAGAGAGAGAGAGAGTGAGGTCAGAGAGAGAGAGAGAGAGAGTGAGGTCAGAGAGAGAGACAGAGTGAGGTCAGAGAGAGAGAGAGAGTGAGGTCAGAGAGAGAGAGAGTGAAGTCAGAGAGAGAGAGAGAGTGAGGTCAGGGAGAGAGAGAGTGAGGTCAGAGAGAGAGTGAGGTCAGAGAGAGAGAGAGAGAGAGTGAGGTCAGAGAGAGAGAGAGAGAGAGAGAGAGTGAGGTCAGAGAGAGAGAGAGTGAGGTCAGAGAGAGAGTGAGGTCAGAGAGAGAGAGAGAGTGAGGTCAGAGAGAGAGAGAGTGAGGTCAGAGAGAGAGAGAGAGAGAGAGAGTGAGGTCAGAGAGAGAGAGTGAGGTCAGAGAGAGAGAGTGAGGTCAGAGAGAGAGAGAGTGAGGTCAGAGAGAGAGAGTGTGAGGTCAGAGAGAGAGGGAGGGGTCAGAGAGAATGTGAGGTCAGAGAGAGTGTGAGGTCAGAGAGAGTGTGAGGTCAGAGAGAGAGAGAGTGTGAGGTCAGAGAGAGTGTGAGGTCAGAGAGAGAGAGAGGGAGGTCAGAGAGAATGTGAGGTCAGAGAGAGAGAGAGTGTGAGGTCAGAGAGAGAGAGAGTGTGAGGTCAGAGAGAGAGAGTGTGAGGTCAGAGAGAGAGAGAGTTCTGAGAGAGAGAGTTCTGAGAGAGAGTGAGGTCAGAGAGAGAGAGTGCGGTCAGAGAGAGGTCAGAGAGAGAGAGAGTGAGGTCAGAGAGAGTTAGAGTGTGTGAGAGAGAGTGAGAGTGTCTGAGAGAGACACCAACTGCGCATTGCAACTGTTAGGTATGTTTGTACACCTATGTATGTATGTACACCTTTGTTTTTACTTTGGGCGCCGCGTAAAAATCCTGATCGCCTTGGGGAGCCTTGAAAAAATTCTGATTGCCTTGGGGAGCCTTGAACCGAAAAAGTTTGGGAACCACTGCCCTAATACTTCCACACTGTCCCACCCCTCACTGAGTTTTGGGAATGCTTTGCTTTTGCAACACCTAATCCTCTAATCCTCAACCTGCTCTGGGGCCACGCTTCACAGCTATCAAAACCTTCATGTCTGCTACCACAGACTGCCGAATCAGGTACAGAATCTACACACAACGCACAAACACAGCACACACACACATTCACACAACACCAAACACTGCAGACTGCCTCTTCAAACCCCCCCTCCCCTCCACGCCACACATCTCCCTCCCGCAACCGGACCGCGAGGCCGCGGCCTCCACTCACACACCATGGCAGCTATGTCCCTCCCCCTATCCCGCCACCTCACACAGTGTAGCTCCCGCGAACCGCACAGCACGCCTCATCTCCTGCACCTCACACAGCTCCCTACCGCAACCAGACCGCGAGGCCCCCTACCCCGCTACACCATGCCACCAATGTCCCTCCCCCTATCCCGCTAGCTCACACAGTGTAGCTCCCGCGAACCGCACAGCACGCCTCACATCTCCTGCACCTCACACATCTCCCTACCGCAACCAGACCGCGAGGCCCCCTACCCCGCTACACCATGCCACCAATGTCCCTCCCCCTATCCCGCTACCTCACACAGTGTAGCTCCCGCTACACACCACTCCCTCCCGCTACACACCACTCCCTCCCGCTCCATTCCCTCCCCGGCGGGGGAACAGGCTGCCACGCGGCGCCTAAGATGGCGGACCCCCTTCCTCCCTCGCGCTACATTCCCTCCCGCTCCACTCACCTCCCTCCCGCTCCATTCCCTCCCGCTCCATTCCCTCCCGCTCCATTCCCTCCCGCTCCACTCACCTCCCTCCCGCTCCCTCCCCGGCGTGGGAACAGGCTGCCACGCGGCGTGTAAGATGGCGGACCCCCTTCCTCCCTCGCGGCGCCGAGTGAGAAGATGGCGGCGGCCGGAAGTACAGGTAGGTGTCGCGCGTGTGTGTGTGTGTGTGACACTGCCCCCCTCCTGTCCACTGCCCCCCCTCCTGTCCACTGCCCCCCCTCCTGTCCACTGCCCCCCCTCCTGTCCACTGCCCCCCCTCCTGTCCACTGCCCCCCCTCCTGTCCACTGCCCCCCCTCCTGTCCACTGCCCCCCCTCCTCCTGTCCACTGCCCCCCCTCCTGTCCACAGCCCCCCCTCCTGTCCACAGCCCCCCCCCTCCTGTCCACAGGCCCCACCCCTCCTGTCCACTGCCCCCCCTCTCCTGTCCACTGCCCCCCCTCTCCTGTCCACAGCCCCCCCCTCCTGTCCACTGACCCCCCTCTCCTGTCCACTGCCCCCCCTCTCCTGTCCACTGCCACCCCTCTCCTGTCCACTGCCCCCCCTCTCCTGTCCACTGCCCCCCCTCTCCTGTCCACTGCCCCCCTCTCCTGTCCACTGCCCCCCCTCTCCTGTCCACTGCCCCCCCTCTCCTGTCCACTGCCCCCCCTCTCCTGTCCACTGCCCCCCCTCTCCTGTCCACTGCCCCCCCCCTCCTGTCCACTGCCCCCCCCTCCTGTCCACTGCCCCCCCCCTCCTGTCCACTGCCCCCCCCCTCCTGTCCACTGTCCACCCCCTCCTGTCCACTGTCCACCCCCTCCTGTCCACTGTCCACTGCCCCCCCCTCCTGTCCACTGTCCACCCCCTCCTGTCCACTGTCCACTGCCCCCCCCTCCTGTCCACTGCCCCCCCTCCTGTCCACTGCCCCCCCTACTGTCCACTGCCCCCCCTACTGTCCACTGCCCCCCCTACTTTCCACTGCCCCCCCTCCTGTCCACTGCCCCCCCCTCCTGTCCACTGCCCCCCCCCTCCTGTCCACTGCCCCCCCCCCTCCTGTCCACTGCCCCCCCCCCTCCTGTCCACTGCCCCCCCCTCCTGTCCACTGCCCCCCCCTCCTGTCCACTGCCCCCCCCTCCTGTCCACTGCCCCCCCTCCTGTCCACTGCCCCCCCCTCCTGTCCACTGCCCCCCCCTCCTGTCCACTGCATCCCCCTCCTGTCCACTGCCCCCCCCTCCTGTCCACTGCCCCCCCCTCCTGTCCACTGCCCCCCCCTCCTGTCCACTGCATCCCCCTCCTGTCCACTGCCCCCCCTCCTGTCCACTGCCCCCCCCTCCTGTCCACTGCCCCCCTTCCTGTCCACTGCCCCCCCTTCCTGTCCACTGCCCCCCTCCCCCTTCCCACCGCCTCCCCTCCCCCTTCCCACCGCCTCCCCTCCCCCCTTCCCTCCGCCTCCCCTCCCCCCTTCCCACCGCCTCCCCCCCCCTTCCCACCACCTCCCCTCCCCCCTTCCCACCGCCCCCCCCCCCTTCCCACCGCCCCCCCCCCACCACCCCCCCCCCCTTCCCACCGCCCCCCCCTTCCCACCGCCCCACCCCCTTCCCACCGCCCCCCCCTTCCCACCGCCCCCCCCCTTCCCACCGCCCCCCCCTTTCCCACCGCCCCTTCCCACCGCCTCCCTTCCCACCGCCTCCCCACCCCCTTCCCACCGCCTCCCCACCCCCTTCCCACCGCCTCCCCCCCCCTTCCCACCGCCTCCCCCCTCCTTCCCACCGCCTCCCCCCCCCTTCCCACCGCCTCCCCCCCCCTTCCCACCTCCTCCCCCCCCCCCTTCCCACCGCCTCCCCCCCCTTCCCCCTCCGCTCCCCTTTCCCCTCCGCTCCCCTTTCCCCCCCCTCCGCTCCCCTTTCCCCCCCCTCCGCTCCCCTTTCCCCCCCCTCCGCTCCCCTTTCCCCCCCCTCCGCTCCCCTTTCCCCCCCTCCGCTCCCCTTTCCCCCCCCTCCGCTCCCTTTTCCCCCCCCTCCGCTCCCCTTTCCCCCCCCCTCCGCTCCCCTCCACCCCCCCTCCGCTCCCCTCCACCCCCCCCTCCCCTCCACCCCCCCCTCCCCTCCCCTCCACCCCCCCTCCCCTCCCCTCCACCCCTGCACCCCCCTCCCCTCCACCCCCCTCCCCTCCCACCCCCTCCCACCCCTTCCCCCCCCTCCTCTAACCCTTCCCCCCCCCGCTCCTCTAACCCTTCCCCCCCCCGCTCCTCTAACCCTTCCCCCTCTCCGCTCCTCTAACCCTTCCCCCCTCCTCTAACCCTTCCCCCCTCCTCTAACCCTTCCCCCCTCCTCTAACCCTTCCCCCCTCCTCCACCCCTTGCCCCCCTCCTCCACCCCTTGCCCCCCTCCTCCACCCCTTGCCCCCCTCCACCACCCCCTCCTCCCCTTCCCGCCGCCCTTCGCCTTCCTGCCCGCCTTACTGCCTCCCCACCCCCGCCTCTGCCTTTCACCCGCCCTTACTCCGGCCGCCTCTGCCTTTCACCCACCGCCTCACAGCCGCTGCACGCACTCAACAGACACCCGCCACACTCGACACATACCTGCCGCCACACACACCTGCTGCCTCCCGCCCCTACGCACCGACATCACTGACCCACCGCCTCACACCCTAGCAGGACCCCCACTCACAGACAGCACTCACAACCCACGCGCCACCCGCCGCCTCACACCCTAGCAGGACCCCCACTCACAGACAGCACTCACAACCCACGCGCCACCCGCCGCCTCACACCCTAGAAGGACCCCCACTCACAGACAGCACTCACAACCCACGCGCCACCCGCCGCCTCACACCCTAGCAGGACCCCCACTCACAGACAGCACTCACAACCCACGCGCCACCCGCCGCCTCACACCCTAGCAGGACCCACACTCACAGACAGCACTCACAACCCACGCACCACCCGCCGCCTCACACCCTAGCAGGACCCCCACTCACAGACAGCACTCACAACCCACGCACCACCCGCCGCCTCACACCCTAGCAGGACACACGCCTCACATTTTTACATCACTTATGGCACCAAAATATACATTGTACTGTGGTGTGGTTACAATAAACCATTTTTATACAACATCGTATTACATTTTCTAACATCTTTCTTTTCAATATTATTATCCAACCTTTACAACAAATACTCACCTATTGTTTCACAATTTATAAATAATACTACCTATTACGCATTTACATCCCGGGCAACGCCGGGTCTCTCAGCTAGTATATATATATATACACACACACACACACTCTTACATCACTAACATTCAGGGACTATTTAACACCTCAAGTCATAAATCACATACTACACGGGGGGGGGGGGGTGTTACGTTTCAGTCACAGATAACATTGCTATATGCACTGTTTTTAAGTATACCTTTTGCTTGCTTCATTCATTGTAACATCGCCGGAAGAAGAGATCAGTGTATCTCGAAAGCTCAGACAAATAAAAGCATTTCGTTAGCCACAGAACGGTATCATCTATTTATTATATATATACGTGTATATGTACTGTATATAGTGTATGCTGTGACTGAGCACTTATCAACAGTGATTAATAAAGCTCCCGTTCGTATGAATAAGGTTCCTGGCGCCCATCATTGCATTACTGACGCCCGGGATGGATCCGGCACCCCGACAAGGTCACACAGTCTGAGCACACCCTGTATACAGACACAATGTAAAATCCTTAGGAGCCGGGCAAGGAGGGTTATACAAATTCCCCCTATTCTGAGTACTATCTCAATAATTCCAACACATATCAAAAAATATCTATCGATGTTAAATGAAGAAGATGCAGATATGGATAATAACATTGAAACGTAACTGTCCCTGAGGAATTAGGCTGTACAGGCATACCCCGGTTTAAGTACACTCACTTTAAGTACACTCGCGAGTAAGTACATCTCGCTCAATAGGCAAACGGCAGCTCGCGCATGCGCCAGTCAGCACGTCCCGAACAGCAATATCGGCTCCCTACCTGCACCGAAGCTGTGCGCAAGCGGGGAGACTATAGAGCCTGTTACAAATGCGTTATTTACATCAGTTATGCACGTATATGACGATTGCAGTACAGTACATGCATCGATAAGTGGATAAAAGGTAATGCTTCACTTTAAGTACATTTTCGCTTTACATACATGCTCCGGTCCCATTGCGTATGTTAATGTGGAGTATGCCTGTATATAGTATTTATTATATAGATCCCTTCAGGAAACCTGTGCATCCCCAAGGACCAAGTCAAAAGGATAGGAAAAGGGACTTCAAAACAGCCACACAGTGTAGTATTGGTGGATAAAATAGAAGAACGGCAATAAGATGAAACCTCACACACATGGAGATCCTTATACGTAGTCCGGAATCCATCACCTCGGGCTCTCTCTCGGTGCCCAGTATCTAATTGGGACTGACCCTTGGAAACGTCATCCGTGAGTCCGTGCCCCGCACTGCTAAACGGCTTCCCGTTCCCAGCACAAAGCCAGACTTGATTAGCAGCCTGCGACCGCATTACAGAGGAATTATTCATGTATTATAAAATAGTCCGGTAAGAGTGACTGGAGCCGGAGCCCAGAGAGTGAGCCTAATTATGCACTGTTGACACAGACAGGCAGTGACCAGAAGTAAATTAAAGATAAGACACTCGCGGGGTCGCTGGCCCTTTGAAAAATACCCCCGCATTTATCTTTAACATGCTAATAAATGGAGCTTTTATTTCTGCCTGGATGGATAAAATGGCTCGGACTTGTCCAATTAAATAGTTCCTCGCTTCGCTGCCAGGGAGGGAGGGTGGGAAGGGGGGGTGGGGGGATGCAAGTCTCTTCGGCAGCAAAAGGGTTAAGATGTCATTGTACATCAGAACATGTGCGTTATTTTATGGAAATACGGATATCGCTATGCTTACATGGGGCAGGAAGTGCATAGAGATACTTAGCATTGTTATACAGGGCAGTATGTTCATTATCAGGGTAGAGTGATACTCAATATCGCTATACAGCACAGCGTGTTCATTAGCAGGGGGCTGGAAGTCTATAGAGATACTATATATATAATTCTCCAGTGCAGCATGTTATTATCAGTGTATAGAGATACTCAGCATAATTATACAGCGCAGCATGTTATTATCACTGTATAGATACTCTGCATCATTATACAGCGCAGCGTGTTATTATCAGTGTATAGAGATACTCAGCATCATTATACAGCGCAGCGTGTTGATTATCACTGTATAGATACTCTGCATCATTATACAGCGCAGCGTGTTCATTATCAGTATATAGCGGTACTCAGCATCATTATACAACACAGTGTTTTCATTATCAGTGTATAGAGATACTCCTCATCATTATACAGCGCAACGTGTTCATTATCAGTGTATAGAGATACTCGTCATCATTATACAGTGCAACATGTTCTTTATCAGAGTATAGATACTCAGCATCATTATACAGCGCAGCGTGTTCTTTATCAGTGTATAGATACTCATCACTATTATACAGCACAGCGTGCTCATTATCCATGTATAGATACTCTGCATCATTGTACAGCGTGGCATGTTCATTATCAGCGTATAGATACTCAGCATTATTATACAGACCAGCATGTTCTTTATCCGTATAGAGATACTCAACATCATTATACAGTGCAGCGTGTTCTTCATCAGTGTTAGAGATACTCAGCATCATTATACAATGCAGCGTGTTCATTATCAGTGTATAGAGATACTCTGCATCATTATACAGCACTGTGTGTTCATTATCAGGTATTGAGATAGGCACCCTGGAAAAACAACACAGGCTGCACTCAAACAATCACACAAACGTTTATTAAAGGAAATAACATGAATTGCATTAAAAGACTACACAAGCCTATCCCGACCACAGACGTATATATGTATATATATATATATATATATATATATATATATATATATATATATATATATATATATATATATATATATATATATACACACAAGCCTATCCCGACCACAGAGGTATATATATATACACACAAACCTATCCCGATCACAGATGTATAAATACATATATTACACAAACCTATCCCGACAACAGATGTATAAATATATATACATATTACACAAGCCTATCCCGACCACAGATGTATAAATATATAGATATACACACAAACCTATCCTGATCACAGATGTATAAATATATATATATATATATATATATATATATATATATATATATACACACAAACCTATCCCGACCACAGATGTATAAATATATATATATATATATATATATATACACAAAACTATCCTGACCACAGATGTATAAATATATAGATATACACACAAACCTATCCCGACCACAGATGTATAAATATATATATATATATATATATATATATATATATATATATATATACACACACAAACCTATCCCGACCACAGATGTATAAATATATATATATATATATATATATATATATATATATATGTAAATAAATATCCTCTACTGCATACGTAGGGACCGTCTCCGTACTCGGATCACTCACCTCCAGAGGCCTTTCCCACTGTTACAGCCCTGGAAAAGTACGAGCAGCTCGGAGGAGAAATTATTGAGTCTGACACCAGTGTGCGTCAAAAATCTCTCCTGTTTATTAGGCGATTTCAGTCAGGTTATATAGCCAAGCGTACAAAGGTGATTATATGCCAATTTCCATTTCCCTTATTTTGTGCTTATGTTAGACATAACAAGATACTAAATCATTTATTTGGAAACTCCCGTACATCACATGATTCAAGATTAAATTGCTGAGACCGTACATAAGTTCCCGTTTGTGCCCTATTTGGTCAATACTTCCTATTTCAGTTCAGAAGTCCAGCCAACATTAAATTCAGAAAAAGGGTAGTTGAAAAAAAGGTTAGTTAATTTTATACTACTAAGCAGAATGGCAGTGTTAGCATAAAATGGTTATACAGCAGACAAAATGGAGTCACCCCTGATATACACATTATCAATATATACACACAAACCTTTCCCGACCACAGATGTATAAATATATACTGTATATATATACACAAACCTATCCCGACCACAGATGTATAAATATATATATTACACAAACCTATCCCGACCACAGATGTATAAATATATATATTACACAAACCTATCCCGACCACAGATGTATAAATATATATATATAAAGCAGTAATAATAGTTCCATCACTCACTGACTTATAGAGTAAATCTAAGGAGTAGGTAACTGCCAAATCAAAAAAGTATTTAATATCAACACAAGTTAAATACACGGAGCAATGTGACCAACACAAAATCGTCTAAAATACATAATGCAAGCACAAGTAGTATAAGAAAAACAGTATGTAACACACTGGATATCTTAAGCACATTTTGCCTGCTGGTTCCTGAGATTAAGGAGCAGGTTTGTGTCTGTGTTTGGATAAAATTGGATACTTTCTATTATTTATTCTATGAGTTATTACAATTTCTGTAAGCGAGTCACCCACTGGGTGCTGTACCTGGTAGGCTATGTATCTGGTGACATCACAATGCACATAGCCTGGTGGCAGATAAGGAGAGTCAGGCAGCTATAAGGGTTACACAGAAAGCAGAGGGAGAGAGAGAGGAAGTCAGTTGATGCGTGAGGGGAAAGTAAGAACGCTGGAGAAGGGGAGAGAGGCGGAAAGAATTGGGGGCATCATAGGGTATTAAAGGAAAGTGATGAGGGGGAGAGAGATGAGTGGGGAGAGAGAGAGAAGGAGGTAGGTTGGTGAGTGGAGGAGGAGGAGGGGGGGGAGATAAGGTTGATTTCTTAGAATTCCCTAGTAACGCTGGGTACTTTAGGCAAGTATTCAATATTCTGGGTACTGTGGATAGCATGGATACTTTAAAGAAAAATAACTTGTGCGCTGGTTACGTTGAAGACTGAGCCAGTGATTGAGCCACCTGTGCTGAAGCAGGGATATCCTTAAACTCTGACCTGTTAAGGGTTCTTGAGGACTGGAGTTGGGAACCCCTGAACTAGAGGATGATTGTCGGCTTGTGTATTGTATCATCTCATCTTAGTCCAGAAACACTATAGACAGTGTTCAATAAACACGCGTTTGCTTTATAAACGTTCCTGGCGCCCAATTCTATTCCAACTTTCCCCCACACGTGGCCAGCCCGGCACCATGTATGTGGGCCTGAGAGACTGAATTTAGGGATATATTCTGACCCTTCCAGATGCAACACCCTTCGGGAGTCGGGGAAAGGGTGTGCGTGTGTGTGTGTGCGTGTGTGTGTGTGTGTGTGTGCGTGTGTGTGCGTGTGTGTGTGCGTGTGCGTGCGCGTGCGCGTGTGTGTGTGTGTGCGTGTGTGTGTGCGTGTGCTTGTAAACAAGCCTTTAGAATTTATTTAGCCTGCTTCTTCTGTTAAAGAACTGTGGCCAATTTAAGGTGAAATAATTTTTTTATGGTTACATTTAAATATGGCCACCATTGTGAATTCTCCAAGAGATGCAACGAAAGAAGTTTCAACATTATGGGATCTATTTATCAACGTAGAGAAAAAATGTGATACATCTCATTATAATCTGTGCACCATGTAACTCCTCCACCAACTCCTGCTACTGACTCTCCCCAAGGTGCAAGCTGGGGCAGAGACGCAGAATGTGATACATCTCATTATAATCTGTGCCCCATGTAACTCCCCCCAACTCCTCCTACTGACTCTCCCCAAGGTGCAAGCTGGGGCAGAGACGCAGAATGTGATACATCTCGTTATAATCTGTGCCCCATGTAACTCCCCCCAACTCCTCCTACTGACTCTCCCCAAGGTGCAAGCTGGGACAGAGACGCAGAATGTGATACATCTCATTATAATCTGTGCCCCATGTAACTCCCCCCAACTCCTCCTACTGACTCTCCCCAAGGTGCAAGCTGGGGCAGAGACGCAGAATGTGATACATCTCGTTATAATCTGTGCCCCATGTAACTCCCCCCAACTCCTCCTACTGACTCTCCCCAAGGTGCAAGCTGGGACAGAGACGCAGAATGTGATACATCTCATTATAATCTGTGCCCCATGTAACTCCCCCCAACTCCTCCTACTGACTCTCCCCAAGGTACAAGCTGGGGCAGAGACGCAGAATGTGATACATCTCATTATAATCTGTGCCCCATGTAACTCCCCCCAACTCCTCCTACTGACTCTCCCCAAGGTACAAGCTGGGGCAGAGACGCAGAATGTGATACATCTCATTATAATCTGTGCCCCATGTAACTCTCCCCAACCCCTCCTACTGACTCTCCCCAAGGTGCAAGCTGGGACAGAGACGCAGAATGTGATACATCTCATTATAATCTGTGCCCCATGTAACTCCCCCCAACTCCTCCTACTGACTCTCCCCAAGGTACAAGCTGGGGCAGAGACGCAGAATGTGATACATCTCATTATAATCTGTGCGCTATGTAACTCTCCCCCAACTCCTCCTACTGACTCTCCCCAAGGTGCAAGCTGGGACAGGGACACAGAATGTGATACATCTCATTATAATCTGTGCACCATGTAACTCCCCCCAACTCCTCCTACTGACTCTCCCCAAGGTGCAAGCTGGGACAGAGATGCAGAATGTGATACATCTCATTATAATCTGTGCACCATGTAACTCTCCCCCAACTCCTCCTACTGACTCTCCCCAAGGTGCAAGCTGGGACAGAGACGCAGAATGTGATACATCTCATTATAATCTGTGCCCCATGTAACTCCCCCCAACTCCTCCTACTGACTCTCCCCAAGGTACAAGCTGGGGCAGAGACGCAGAATGTGATACATCTCATTATAATCTGTGCCCCATGTAACTCTCCCCAACCCCTCCTACTGACTCTCCCCAAGGTGCAAGCTGGGACAGAGACGCAGAATGTGATACATCTCATTATAATCTGTGCCCCATGTAACTCCCCCCAACTCCTCCTACTGACTCTCCCCAAGGTACAAGCTGGGGCAGAGACGCAGAATGTGATACATCTCATTATAATCTGTGCGCTATGTAACTCTCCCCCAACTCCTCCTACTGACTCTCCCCAAGGTGCAAGCTGGGGCAGAGACGCAGAATGTGATACATCTCATTATAATCTGTGCACCATGTAACTCCCCCCAACTCCTCCTACTGACTCTCCCCAAGGTGCAAACTGGGACAGAGACGCAGAATGTGATACATCTCATTATAATCTGTGCACCATGTAACTCCCCCCAACTCCTCCTACTGACTCTCCCCAAGGTGCAAGCTGGGGAGAATCTATTGATATATTATCACTAATTCTGTATTCACGGTATTGGGGGTATAGCGCTGAGGTTGTGCTTTTTTCTACGTGATAAATAGGCACTGCATCTGAGCTACTCTGCAATTAATAAGCAATATTGGTCTCTTTGAGAAACACCCACTTCAATGAAACTTAAGTGAACTAAAAGGCTTGTTTTACACGAGCGGGAGAAATTAATTCCATCAGGCACTAGTCCAAAATAAATTGGCAGTTTCTGCCAAGCGCCCATGGAAAAAACCACCAGGAAATGTGCTCAAAATAAACTGTTTTCCAGACATATTACAAGCAAATTCACCACTATATCTGGGGCTGATTTAGGCAGTGATAATATTCTGCACTCAGGTGGCCAGGGGTGGCCAACTCCACAGCTACCGTCAGGTGTTAAGGATATCCCTGCTTCAGCACAGGTGGCTCAATCAGTAGCTCAGTCGTTGACTGGTTGCCATCTCCAGTCTGCAGGGGCCACCAACAGGTCAGGTGTTAAGGATATCCCTGCTTTGACTGAGCCACTGATTGAGCCACCTGTGCTGAAGCAGGGATATCCTGCAAACCTGGCCTGTTGGTGGCCCTTGAAGACAGGAGTTGCGAACCGCCCCCCACCCACCCCCTAAGCTCTGTTACGCCATTTAACCTAAATTACCGTTGGGTTGATCATAACATCTATCCACTAAAGAAAATAACGGAATGTTAACCCAGTGTAACTCCTGTAAATAACGCTTGGTTACATATTTCCTGCAATGACGGCTAATGATCTGAAAAAGGCTAACGCAGGGAATTAACAAGGGGGGGGGGGGAGAGAGAGGGAAGTAGAGGGAGAGAGGGGGAGAAAGAGGGGGAGTGGGGGAGGGAGAGGCAGGGAGAGAATGGGAGAGGGGGAGAGAGAGAGGAGGGAGACAGGTAGGAAGGGAGAGAGAGGAAGGGGAGAGAGAAGAGAGGGGGAGAAAGGGAGGGAGAGAGGGGGGGTTGAGAGAGAGAGAGAGAGAGAGAGAGAGAGAGAGAGAGGAGGGGGATAGTGTGAGAGAAGGAGAGAGGGCAAGTTTTTGCATATACTCAGGTTTGTGAATAGAAGCTGGCACTCATTTAGATAACCTTGTGTTATTTGCCCTGATTTAGCTGTTCCCTTTGTCTGTGTTAAGATTTCCGATTCCTGAGTGACTTCTGAGAGATCTTTATTAGGGAAGGTTTTGTGGGCGTCTCACACACCAGGATCATAGCAAACCCCGTATTCACGTCTCCCTAAAACCAGGGCGAACTCAGAGAATAACGTGCAAGAGAAAACGTTTCACAGCCGATGACTTTGATGAATGAAAATGGCCTAGGTATAAATCGTTGCTATGGGGCAGACATACAGGGTAATAACAAGCTAATAACATGTTAATAACAAGCTAATAAAACATTAATAACACGTTAATAATGAATCCCAAGTTAGTGCGACACCATAGAAAACCAATGTGATGTGCACTGTGCGTGTCAATGTCTTCTCACAAATGGCGCTCGGGGCGGGACGGGCCGAGGGAGGGGCGGGACGGGCCGGGGGAGGGGCGGTACGGGACGGGCCGGGGGAGGGGCGGGCCGGGCCGGGGGAGGGGCGGGACGGGGGAGGGGCGGGACGGGGGTGAGGTAAAGGTGGCGTTTGGATGTTTAAGAACAGTGCGTTTAATTCATGGAAAGACAGGGAATTATAAAAGGAACATAACTGTTATTCATTTACATAAATCTAAAAGATATCTTTTAATTATGTTTAATTAAGACTTGCACATATACATATTTGCGAGAGCGCGAGACTTTCGATTTAATTATATCTCCAGTTGTACAGTATATATACCCTCTTAAGCCTCCCTCCAAATAAATTAGAGAGATGCCTGTGCTGAAATAGAGCACACCTGAGGCACCCTGGGAGATATGCTAATGCCTATGCAAAGTATAATTAAATGAGTCCTTTCACAAACCTCCTAAAAGGATTTCCATACCAACTGGTAGACCTAAAGCACCGACCTAATGGCAGGAATGGTGTCAGACCCAACAGGACAAGAACCCACAACTTCCACCACAACGCAAGGACAAATGTCACCCGTCTCTACACCCGGGGCCGCTGGCAGTGGTCAAGGACATTTTGGTCATGGTTGTTATGCCGGAAACCTTCGGTCCATTTCCCTGCTAAGTGTCTAAACCCCTTACCCTTACCCTAAAAGCCCCTTACCCTAAAAGCCCCTTACCCTAAAAACCCCTTACACTAAAACCACTTACCCTAAAACCCCTTACCCTAAAACCCCCTTATCCTAAAAACCCCTTACACTAAAACCCCCTTACCCTAAAAACCCCTTACACTAAAACCCCTTACGCTAAAACTCCCTGCCCTAACCTCTAAACCCCTTAAATTAACTCCCTATCATACACAGTAATAAAACTTACTTTGAAGTGACCGGCAGCGGGGGCTCCAGCGGTGGATCGGAGATGGCAGAGGATCCATCTGTACTGTAGCTGAACGCCGGCAGTAATTTTGTCGTGGCAAAACACCCACATCCAAATGTCCTATTCGGCACCCAAATGTGGGGAGAGTGGACACCCTCCAGTCAACACTCAGGTCTGGAACCTCCCCTACCTTCCCCCGGGGCACCCCGCTGGAGACTCCAGGGCTGGAACCTCCCTCCCCCCGGGGCACCCCGCTGGAGACTCCAGGTCTGGAACCTCCCTCCCCCCCTGGGCACCCCGCTGGAGACTCCAGGTCTGGAACCTCCTTCCCCCCCTGGGCGCCCCGCTGGAGACTACAGGTCTGGAATCTCCCTCCCCCGGGGGCACCCCACTAGAGACTTCAGGTCTGGAGCCTCCCTCTTCTCAGGGGGGCCCTGCTGGTGACATTCACCTTCACATTTCCTTTATATACATTTTAATTGAAACCACATAAGAGCCCTAACTGGCACATTAATAGCTGCTACCTGTAAAAGATTCATTTATAAACAAATATTACTTTTTCCTTTTCCACACATTATCCCTCAATGACCCAAACCTCTTTGTAGCCACCGAAGGTGGGGTCATGTCCGAGTTTTTCACTATGGAAATATCCATATTATGCTTCTCTTCTGATAAGAAGTTCCTCTTCATCATCAGGGTCTTCAGCTTTTGACCCCCAATCCTTCCCAAGAACAGAAAAACGATTCTTTACAGGCACCTGAAGAACCTTACCAGCAGGACCTGTAGGAAGTCGAAGAGTCCCCCAAGTCTTTTTACTGTGCCCTTCCTCCTTCTTTTAGGCTGTATCCAGTTCTGCATTCTGTTTTTATCTTTATTGCCCACCAGGATTACGCTCTTGGTAAATACATCCATTGTTTTCTCAGATTGTTCTCCTTCTGGAAGCGAGTTTGTGGAGGTTCCCTCTAAGGGATCTTTTAATATTACTTGGGCCGTGTCAATACAATCTGTAAAAAAAAATTCCACCAGTAGATCTGGGCGAACTCCGTCCACTGGTGGATCTGGGCAAACTCCTTTTTCAGGCTGATCTGGACAAATTCTGTCAGTAACTTTCAAGGTGTTATCATAAAGTGCTTCATGTTCTTCAAAATCCACTTCCTGCTCCCATATTACTGAAAAATTATGCCATGCACATAAATTACATTTAATCTTTGTACAACTTGTCCTCTCATGGCCCAAGGACTGGCACAAGTTGCATGTTAGAACATCACAAGAATTACTTAAGTGTCTGGCTGAACCGCATCTATGGCATAAGGTTGGCTGACCATAGTAAAAACAGTTTCCTTTTTCTCTTCCAATGAAGAAAGAGTTGGGCAGACGTTTTGTAACATTGCCATGTCGCCAAAGTCTGACTTGTACTTTCCAGCCTCCTATCCAGATGTCCTCTTCATCCATGATTCTTGCAGGTAGAGCGAGTACTTCACATTGTCTGCCAAGCCATATCATAATATCTGATATTGGGACTGATTTGTGTCCGAAGAGAATTGTTACAGATTTTGTTTCCGGTTTAGAAACAGGAATAGCTACAAAGGACTTCCATAATTCAGTGTTTTTAATACTCTCATATCTTGTCCAGAAATAGTCCAAATCTTCTGCTATTAACCCCTGGGATGCTGGAAGCTCTGGAACAGATCCTTACTCACAGTCAGATACGCCCTGAGGTGAGCCCCCTTCCCTGAAGTCTTTGGACCCTATTTCAGGGCTTTTACCTTCTGTAGAAACCTTTAGCCGCCTGTCCTTTGCTAAAGAAAGGAAAGCAGTTTTGCCCTTTGGGTTTTTCCTGGCAGTTGATTGATTTAAACGGTCAGGATCTGAATCAAAGTTTTCCTGGGATAAGTTCTCTGTTTTATCTTTAGACACTGCAGACTTGTTCTGGGATCTAGTTTCTCTCCCACATTTTTTAGGCGTCTCCAAACTTATATTTTCTTGAGAGCTTTTAATGTGATGCTTACTGGGGTTCTGGCTTCTTGTTCCACAACATGAATCAGCTCCTTGCTCAGCACTTTGCTCTGCGCCTTGCTCTGCACTTTGCTCTGCATTTTGCTCTGCACCCTGCTCAGCACTGTGAGTTAGCATTTCAATTGTTTTCAAAAGGGAACGTTTCTGTTTGGCTGGACCCACCGTTATTTTGGTAATCTTACGCAGATGTTGTATTTTCTTCTTGTGCCCGCTTCTCCCACAACTGTCCTGTTTCATGTATTCTTGTTTCCTAGATCTTGTTCCTGGTTCCTAATTCCTGTTCCTGGTTCCTGTTACCTGCTGCATTTTCCCCTAGCAGAGGTTGCCTTCTGATTCCTGAGGTCTGCTGCCTACTCTCCTCGCAGAGGCCTGTTTTGGACTCCTGTGCTGAAGCGCTGGTTTGCGGTGTGCCTAGTCCGGTCTGCCTTCTCCCTTTGCTGAGATCGGTACCGTGTGCCGTTCCCGCTCCTCGCGCAGAGGTCACTCCCACGCTGCTGCTGTTCCTACGCTGAAGCGGAGCGCACCTGACTTCCCGTTGCTAAACCCCTGCTTGGATATCAATTTCTCTGCTGTCTCCGACCCAGACCCTGGCGTGTCAAAGGATTACCCTGGCCTCTCCAGCCCTGACCCTTCTATGAGTGACTACGAACTGTGCAATCCAGAACCGGCTTCGTGGCCTAAGGTCGGTGTATTCACATCCCCACCTCAGCCCCGCGGTCCGATCCTGGTTTGTGGCGAGCACAAGCCTGACACCTGGCAGCTAAAGGGGAAAATGAGGACAGTGTTCGATACACCCCAAATAAAACATGATACATTATTTATCGCCTCCTGCTGCCTTTCCCGAAATCAAAGCACAGCAAATCCTGCTGACTTCTCTAGAAGTCTCGATCATTCTTAGCGCCAGACTTCACAAAACATTCACTGATAAAAATCTCCACTTTTCCTACTAAATGCCATTTGTTTTGTTCACAGCTGACACCAAAAATCTCATCGGTTTGGGGTCCTTGACTGGCGTGGTGAGGTCGTAGCGCTGATATATTCAATTGGTATATCAGTATATATTATTGTTGGGCCGTTTAGACGGGACGGGGGTACAGGATTTGAACCGTTTTACGGTATTTTCATTATCATAGTGTAGGAATATTTTATATTCCAGATTACCTCCGTCTTCCTCTTTGTAGATTGTAGCACTAACGGGCCTGTGTATTAATAGTATTATTGGCGTCCAATCGACACACGGAAATCTCACATTGAATTGCGCTTGTTGGGTGCACTTGTGTAAAAATGTATTTATTTACTTATTTTTTTATTTACTTATTTTTCTCAAAGGGCGCCTTAAGCGTTAAACATGGTTTTAGTCAAATGAATGTTGGCGCAAAGAAATGTCCGGTGCTTGGCGCACAGAAATGGCGATGCTGGACGCACAGAAATGGAGACGCTGGACGCACAGAAATGGCGGCGCTGGGCGCACAGAAATGTCCGGTGCTGGGCGCACAGAAATGGCGACGCTGGACGCACAGAAATGTCCGGTGCTGGGCACACAGAAATGTCCGGTGCTGGGCGCACAGAAATGTCCGGTGCTGGGCGCACAGAAATGGCGGCGCTGGGCGCACAGAAATGGCGGCGCTGGGCGTACAGATGTTAATGGGATTTACTAAAAAATAATGTTTCTGTGCTCCCAAAAAAAAGGAGAAAATGTGTCAAAATCGACGCCAAATTCAATTTTAAAAAGTCTGTTTATATCGTTAGCGCAGAATTAAGTCGCTTTGTAGCAACCCAGCCATGTGTCTGACGCAGCGCGGAGGTTTCATTATACAAGGAAAGTAATGTGTTATTGTCACAGCGCAGCGAATATACATAATATGGCACTAATACTATATATTTACTGATACTGGTTATAAATAAAATACACCTCATTCTGTATTAATTGAAATAGTATTCCACATGAGGATGCGTATTAATTAATTGTAAACAACGAACTATGCTTCATAATTATAATTCACATAGCGACCTTCACCCGCACACATTGTTTGAAGGTTCGGACTTTTTTAGCTCTCACATTTTGACACTCATTAAAAATTCACATGGGATAGCACAAAAGCCTCGTGCTTTAGTGACAGTCTTAAAATATCATCTCTTAAAAGACATTTGCAAAAAAAAAAAAAATACATTTTTTTTAAGAGGGCTTAGGTAACCTTCTTTAGAAAAATGGTTATTAATAATCAGGACGATTTTAATGTTGATCAAGTTAAAAGCTTTCATGAAATCGCGGTATTAACGCAACATCTACATCCCGTAGGCTGAATTATTTCTGAATAAGATTTATTCTTATCTGAGGATTATAGAATAGTCAGATTACCCCAAACCTCCAGAAAATAAAGGAAGGAGGGGGGGGGGGGAGGAGGGGGGAGAATATGAGTGTAAAAATTGCCAAAAAAAAGGGAAGAATTTGGAAAATGTGTGGGTTTTTTTTTTAAATTTAATTTTTTTAACAAAAGTCTAAGACCCGACTTCTCCGTTGTCATCTTGATGCGGATTTGAAGGTGATAATCGTTCGTTTTAAAAAAAAAAGATCCATAGAATCAGGGTAAAAAAAAATATATTTTTTTAAATGAACTCTTCACCTCCCTCCCCCCCCCTCCCCCATAAAACCCCTTTTAAGAAAGCCCCCAGAAAATCAGCTATTCTTAAAAAATATATCCAGTGCTCTGTTTTTAAAATAATTCTCCTGTTATTCGTCTTTAATTATTTTATGCCAGGCACTCGCTCACCACGTCGGGGAAGTCTCATTTCCTAAAGAGACATCTTTTTTTATCCCGCAAAAAAAACCCCCAGACATCTGTGAAGAGCTCAAAAAAAAAATTCAACCAAGTTGGGTTTACTAACGGAAAGAGAAAAATCGGAGGAAAAGAAAAAGGTTCAATTGTGTTGTTTTTTGTCCACTATAATTCCCTCGCTAGTTCCCCACTATAATTCCCTCGCTAGTTCCCCACTATAATTCCCTCGCTTGTTCCCCACTAGATAGTTCCCCCAGAAAATAAAAACACCCCTTGTGCGCACATTCACATAAATCTGCAGCCCTGCTCTTCCCCATTATCTCGTTGCATACACCGCTTCCCCTGCAGCCAGGGATTCTGGGTAATGACATGCAAATGAGCACACCCAGTGTCACCTTTTACTTTTTAACCATTTTAACACGGACCCCTATAATCTTATGTCTGCCGCATTACACAGCTTTTCAGCACAGCCTGGGTTACAGAAGTGCAGATCCAGTAACCTACTCACAGACAGCAGTCTTTTGAGAGTTATTAGAGTAAGGCTTTGTAATGTGAAGTATAACCAGACATTAAAAAAAGTTATGGTGGGTAAAACAAAAGTGACAAAAACCCCTACCCCGTGCAGCAAATAGAAATCCCACGTGAGAGAGCAGGCACACGTCTCAGACAGGTCTGCCACCCTGCCCTTCCCCGTTATCTCTTAGCATACAGCGCTACCACTACAGCCAGGGATTCTGGGTAAGGACATGCAAATGAGCACAGCGTGTCACTCTTGACTTCTCGTCCCCTCAATACTGTAGTGTATAAGGGTTTACTTATTGAACTCGGACGGCTGCAAATGTGGAACAATACTGGCCAAAAATGACTTTATCACAGAGAAAATGCCGGTGGTTTTAAGGGGAACATATATTATTGCTAATTCAATGCTGTTTCTCGCCCACGTTTTGCAGCAGGGACACTGTGTAATAAGACCCGCAAATGGCATTTTGCACTTGAAATTGACGCTCAGAAATCGCTCGTGTGCTGGCCTAAATTTTCCTCAACGAGCGTCAAAAAGTCAAATATATTGACGCACGCAAAACTGTTTAGCACGGGGCACACACGCTAATGTGATGTACTACATAAAATACAAATACATAGATGTCTGTGGTCATTGAACTTGTGCCAGCCAGGTGTCCCGCCCGACGGGCACAGACAGGGCAAAAAAACAAATGGAGCGGTAAAAACGTAAATCTCTGGTCATTGATTTGTAGCAGTTACTGTATACGTGTTCCGCCTACACTTGTGCCCACTCCTTGGCGTACGCCATGTTTGCAGGTTGTTTGCTCACTGGGGCCAGTGTGCGCACTTCCCCCGTTCCTACTGTAAGTCCATTTTTGGATGTAAGTTACTCGGTGCATGCTGGGTAACGGAGGTTATATTGTTGGGTCGCTGTTTTTTGTTAGTAGTGACGCAGCGTTGCAAATATGAGGTGTCGCCCAAGACGAATCGTCATACAAATATTCAAGCTTTATTAGCAGGTTAAACAGATACGCATGGATCTCAAAGTGCTGGGAAAAAAGTGCTTCATCAGGGGTGCTAGCCCAGGGGTTGCCAACTCCAATCATCAAGGGACACCGACAGATCAGGTTTTCAGGATATCCCTGCTTCAGCACAGGTGGCTCAATCAGTGGCTCAGCACTGAGCCACCTGTGCCGAAGCAGGGACTAATTGAGTCATCTGTGCAGAAGTTGGGACTGATTGAGCCACCTGTGCTGAAGCAGGGACTGATTGAGCCACCTGTGCTGAAGCAGGGATTTCCTGAAACCCTGACCTGTAGATGGCCCTTGAGGACTGGAGTTGCCCACCCCTGCTATAGACTGTGGCGTAGACAAACGGTTACTGGAATCCCAGTGTTGCTGGGAATGGCTGGAGTGGGGTTATCTTTCTTGGGAAAGGGCTGAAATGTTGTTTTTTTTGCGCAGTCTGATTGAAGTATTTTTCTTTTTGCAGAAAATGAGAAGGACGTTACCGAGGGCGGGCGGGCTTGATGGGGGCGGAGTGATTATTCACGTGCTCGGATAACATGTGCCGGGCTTGGGTGGCATTGTTCCGCAGTAATGAGAAGGCGTTGGGTAGTGGGTGAGTCGCCATGTTCCTGCCCAGCCTGTGGCTCTTACCCTGCCCTTCCTTACCCTGCCCTTCCTTACCCTGCCCTTCCTTACTCTGCCCTTCCTTACTCTGCCCTTCCTTACCCTGCCCTTCCTTACCCTGCCCTTCCTTACCCTGCCCTTCCTTACCCTGCCCTTCCTTACTCTGCCCTTCCTTACCCTGCCCTTCCTTACCCTGCCCTTCCTTACCCTGCCCTTCCTTACTCTGCCCTTCCTTACTCTGCCCTTCCTTACCCTGCCCTTCCTTACCCTGCCCTTCCTTACCCTGCCCTTCCTTACTCTGCCCTTCCTTACCCTGCCCTTCCTTACCCTGCCTGGCCCGTGGTTCTATAAAGGTGCAGGTGGGGCCAAAATACCTAGTAAGTTTTTCACTGGGAAGTTTTACTGTCTGTGTTACACTAATACACTTACACTTACTGCTATCACTGTGTGTGTTACACTAATACACTTACGCTTACTGCTATCACTGTGTGTGTTACACTAATACACTTACGCTTACTGCTATCACTGTGTGTGTTGCACTAATACACTTACACTTACTGCTATCACTGTGTGTGTTACACTAATACACTTACACTTACTGCTATCACTGTGTGTGTTGCACTAATACACTTACACTTACTGCTATCACTGTGTGTGTTACACTAATACACTTACACTTACTGCTATCACTGTGTGTGTTGCACTAATACACTTACACTTACACTTACTGCTATCACTGTGTGTGTTACACTAATACACTTACACTTACTGCTATCACTGTGTGTGTTACACTAATACACTTACACTTACTGCTTTCACTGTGTGTTACACTAATACACTTACACTTACTGCTATCACTGTGTATGTTACACTAATACACTTACACTTACTGCTATCACTGTGTGTGTTACACTAATACACTTACACTTACTGCTATCACTGTGTGTGTTACACTAATACACTTACTGCTAACACTGTGTGTTACACTAATACACTTACTGCTATCACTGTGTGTGTTACACTAATACACTTACTTCTATCACTGTGTGTTACACTAATGCACTTACACTTAGTGCTATCCCTGTGTGTGTTACACTAATGCATTTATACTTACTGCTATCACTATGTGTTACACTAATGCACTTACTGCTATCACTGCGTGTGTGTTACACCTAATGCACCTACATTTACTGCTATGACTGTGTATGTTACTCTAATACACTTACTGTTGTGTGTGTGTGTGTGTGTGTGTGTGTGTGTGTGTGTGTGTGTGTGTGTGTGTGTGTGTGTGTGTGTGTGTGTTTTATGCACGGTTGCATTCATGTGGGTGTGTGTGTATACACACAAAACTATATATATATTATAGTTATACTTTATGAAGGTAGCAGTTATTAGATAGACAGATAGATAGATAGATAGATAGATAGATAGATAGATAGATAGATAGATACGATAGATAGATAGATAGATAGATAGATAGATAGATAGATAGATAGATAGATAGATAGATAGATAGATAGATAGATATGCAGCTAGATAGATAGATAGATAGATAGATAGATAGATAGATAGATAGATAGATAGATAGATATGCAGATAGATAGATAGATAGATAGATAGATATGCAGATAGATAGATAGATAGATAGACAGACAGACAGACAGACAGACAGACAGACAGACAGACAGATAGATAGATAGATATTAACGTATATGCTCTTGAAATCAGGGAATCTCTCAGCGCTCACTATTCCTCTACATGCAGATATATATATATCTAAACAAACAGAACTGGGTATCCGCAGCACTCTTCTTCAGTTCGAAAATATCTTCTTTATTGAATCCATCAGAACAAAAATGAAAAGTGGGCGATGTTTCGGAACTGGGGAACTTGACAAAAGACCTGCGTGGTCCGACCAGTCGCCCACTTTTCATTTTTGTTTTGTATGTTCTGATGGATTGAATAAAGAAGATATGTTCGAACAGAAGCGGAATGCAAAAATGTGTTTGTGTTTGTGTGTGTGTGTGTGTGTGTGTGTGTGTGTGTATATATACACACACATGCACGCACAATTAGATGGTTTAACTATTTTCTTGCCAGAGAGACAGGTGGAGAGCTTTGTGTCTGACAGGGCCTGCTTTGCCTTCTTGTTCTTGCCACGGTATCGATCCTCAGGTAACAGGAGAGATCGTTTGGGTCACTTTTAGTAACAATCCTTCCTACCCTCCAGGAACCTGCTGTCCTTGCTGTTCCCAGAATAAACGCTCCCTTCCACCTTTACCCACCAGAGGGCGCTCCTCCTCCTCCTCCTGTCTGCTACTCTCTTATAGGGAGCAATTGTTGGGCTAAAAGCGGTGTCTGCCCCAAGTGCCCCTGTGCAAATGGCCAGAGGCGAGAAATGGAACCAGATTTAATACGGGAAATTAACTGGAGTGTATTGAGTATTGTGTTTGGATAAAACCGGAGTGGAGGAAAGAGATTGAACTCAATTTTAAAAGCCAGGAGTTTGATAACTGACCTCTTTGTGCGTCAATTAAAGAGTCATTGCTTCAAACAGTTATTGCAGTACAGAGCAGTAAGCCTGCCCACCTACCCACCCATTAACACGGCAATTTCTCATAGATGTATAATATATCTCTCTCTCTCTCTCTCTCTCTCTCTCTCTCTCTCTCTCTCTCTCTCTCTCTCTCTCTCTCTCTCTCTCTCTCTCTCTCTCTCTCTCTCTCTCTCTCTCTCTCTCTCTCTCTCTCTCTCTCTCTCTCTCTCTCTCTCTCTCTCTCTCTCTCTCTCTCTCTCTCTCTCTCTCTCTCTCTCTATATATATACACACACACACACACACACACACACACATCTATATCTATATCTATATATACACACATACATTATCAATACATCTATCATCTATCTATATGTCTGTCTGTCTAATATTTATCTATCCAGCCTGCTATAAATCTACTTGAATGTCTCCCTGTCTATGTATCTACCATCGTACATTCAAATATATGTGCGTATACATACACACAAATATACAAATGCCTATATACACCGGAGCAGCCTTCAACATTTCATTCATCCCATTCAGTGTCTGTATATACATAGATACAGATATACATATATAATTGGAGACAAAACGTGTTTTGTACCAAATGATATCGCTTATTGAGGTCCCCTGCATGCATTGCTCTCATGCCGATAACTGAGATCAGAAGAAAGTGGTTTTCAAAGGGCAGTAGCCCCTAGCACAGACACTGAGACCTGTTCAAACTGTGACATCCTCAGTGCTGATCTTGACAAAAAAGAAAATGAAACAATTAAGAACCCCCCCCCCCTCCCTTCACCACAGCCCCTCACCCACCTCCTTCAGACCCTGAGGGAGCCTTCACCTGAATCTCTCTCTGCTTGGAACATTTCGGCAATAAAAGACATGCAAATGAGGAATGAAACATTCAGGGAAACTATGGTACTTACTGTGAGTGAGAATCTCTGGGTCCTAATTAGAGTCCCTGGGTGAGGAGTTATAATCCTATTTTATTTGGGATCAATTAGTGAACAGGTCTGACTGAGGTCTCCTTTTAGGAATATTGGATCGCCTTTCTTACTGGAACCAGTATCCACCGAGTTTAAAGAGAGCTGACCCAAGCCGTGGACATCACCATGTATTAGCCATGTCACTGCCAAGAGACTGAGCAAAAAAACCTTAGTTTGCTCTGGATTAACAGGGGACTTTCTGAAAGGAAAAGAAAGTGCCTTCCCTGCCTTTATTCTCTTTCCCTCTTGCCAAAATCAAACCAAGAATGGCTTTGCTCCTTGTGGCTTCCAGATGTTCCTTGAGGCTACTGCACTGTCTTTCTCCTGATGTGATGTGTGATGAGATGCTGTTACTGTAGGTCCAGAGTGCTGAAATGTAGGACAGCTGCTCTTCTCATTGTATATGGAGTGGAGGTTTGTTGATGGGGGTTGGGTCTCATCAACAGCAATAATCACCCCCGCAATTAGGATGGGTATCAAGGGTGGGGACCTTGCAATCGGTCCAGACTGTCCATCCAAGTTAATGCATCGCGCATAGCTCTGGGAATTGAGGAAGCAGGCACCAGCTTCAGTGATGTGTGCCAGGGGTCTTCTCCTCTGCTGTGGTCCTCAGGTTGAGGGAGGGAAGAGGCTCACCCTGTGAAGAACCTCCACAAATACCACCAGGCAGGGGCTGGTAGAAGACGGAATCAGGGCAGAGCTGGGGGAAGACAGCTGGCACATGGAAGGAGGAGAGAGCTAGAGAGAGAGAGAGAGGTATCTTGCTGTTTAGAGAAGTGATCTGCAAATGCCAGCAACCCAGAGATATAGCAAACCTTATACCAGCACTAAACCAAGCTTCCTGAGCGGTCCTAAAACCCTTCGCTCATCCTCCCCTGACAAGCTCTGCATTATTGATTGCAAGCTCTGCGGCTCTGGCAAGGACAGAACCCCAGCTATCAGCGGGGGGTGGGGGTGTAGGTGGGGGGGGGGGTGAAGGGAATGGGGACATTTTATCTTCTAAGAGGGTAAATTCCGCTGACTTTTTAAGAGGGGAGCAGAGGCGAGAGCCAGCTCTGGGGAATTTCTGCACCTCTGCGACAGCGGTTAACCCCTTACTGGCCGCGGACGACTTGCAAGATATTGCAGAAATACAGGTGTCTGCGAGTGCGCTGCTCATAGCAGTGTACATCTGTGTGTACTGTATGCAGAGCAGTGTATATCTGTGTGTACTGTACATAGAGCAGTGTGTACGTACTGTACACAGTGACGTGTATATCTGTGTGTATGTACTGTATGCAGAGCAGCGTATATCTGTATGTACTGTACGTAGAGCAGTGTGTATGTACTGTACACAGAGACGTGTATCTCTGTGTGTATGTACTGTATGCAGAGCAGTGTATATCTGTGTGTACTGTACGTAGAGCAGTGTGTACGTACTGTACACAGAGACGTGTATCTCTGTGTGTATGTACTGTATGCAGAGCAGTGTATATCTCTGTGTACGGTACGCAGAACAGTGTATATCTGTGTATGTACTGTACGCAGAGCAGTGTATATCTGTGTGCATGTTACTGTATGCAGAGCAGTGTATACCCGTGTATGTACTGTACGCAGAGCAGTGTATATTTGTGTATGTACGCAGAGCAGTGTTTGTGTGTACATATGCAGAGCTGTGTACAGTATATCTGTATGTATTGATGCAGAGTATTGTATATCTGTGTGTACATACGTAGAGCAGTGTATATCTGTGTGTACACTCTACACAGTGCAGTGTATATCTGTGTGTACTGTACGCAGTGCAGTGTATATCTGTGTGTACTGTATGCAGAGCAGTGTATATCTGTGTGTACAGTACGTACTCTACGCAGAGCAGTGAATATCTGTGTGTACATATGCAGAACAGTTTATATCAGTGTGTAAGTACTGTACGCAGAGCAGTGTATGCCAGAATAAGAAAAGGTGTGCTAGGTATATTTTTACATATTGCTCTGCGTATATGTCTATCTGTATACACATGCAGGGCAATTAATATCAGCGTTATATGTGGAAAACACATCAATATTTCTAATGCATAAATACCGTATGATTTATGCACAGAGCAATCTACATCCATTTATATCTTATATACGAACAGGGCTGTGTGTGTGTGTGTGTATATATATATATAAAGAAATGTGATTGTGTGTACTGAACAAACCACATTTGTATACTGTATACCTTTTTATGCACACTGTACATGTTCCTTTGTATGCATGTTGACCAAGATATTTAATGCAATAACACAGCATATAAGTGTATACATGCAAAACAATGCATATCCATATAATTGGAAAGTAATATGCATCTCAGCATATAGGCAGAGCAAGGTGTGTGTGTGTGTGTGTATATATATATATATATATATATATATATATATATATACGTGGATAGATTTCTCAGCCCTTTAGAAGAGACATGGGCAATATACAGAACACACACTTTGCAAGATCACAGAGCAGACCCAGGGCGGGTATAGAACCGAGGGTCTTTGTGGTGGGAAGGGCAGTGCGATACCCAGCGCTGCTATACACCGGCACATAGTAATCCCCGGAGACGGTGAGACGCTGAGTGTAATAACCTACAGCTGGCTGCATTGTTGAGTTTGTGACTTGGAAACCCAGACCTTGGCTTTGGGGGGGCGTCCCGTGAGATTTTTGTTTTGGGAGGAGGGGAGGGGGGTCACCGTCTCTACAGAGAGACAGCCCCAGGCCACCCGCCTTCCTGCCGTGTAATGCACCCGTTCCGGCAGCGGCAGCGTTAGTGGCAGACCTGACCTTGGGCTGCGCTGCACAGCTTTGAAGTCTACGGAGAACGAGATGTAATTCCCAGCGGGAACATTACAGGAACATGGGAGATCTATAGGGGCGAGGGGCGGACTCCTGGGCATGGGACAAAGCCGGCTATTCTCTGCACGCCAGGAGGAAGTATGGGAAGCAATACGCAGAGTCACAGGGAGAGAAGCAGGGGCTCAAAGTGGTGATATAGAGTGACACTGAGCATCACTCATTTTTACTATTTAGACGTAGAAGTGGAGGTTCGAGGTGTACACGGTCAGCTCACAGAGACATCCCCCGTTTGCACACACAAGGGATTTGGGATCTAGATATCAATGTTGACATTAAAAGTGATGCTAGTCTGGTTTTGTTCTATTTTGCCCCCCCCCCCTCCCCCACCCCCCTCCCCCCCCCACTGTGCTTCAGCTCGGGATCTGGGGAGTGTGAGTAAGAGGAGTTATAGGGAGCGGTTATATGGGATAGTAGGAGGAGTTATAGGGAGCGGTTATATGGGATAATAGGAGGAGTTATAGGGAGCGGTTATATGGGGTAATAGGAGTTATAGGGAGCGGTTATATGGGGTAATAGGAGGGATTATAGGGAGCAGTTATATGGGGTAATAGGAGGAGTTATAGGGAGCGGTTATATGGGGTAATAGGAGGAGTTATAGGGAGCGCTTATATGGGGCAATCGGAGGAGTTAGGGAAGATGTCTATGTAGTAACAGAAGGAGTTTTGTGTGTCAAAGCAAACCTCTTTTTCAGACATAGTGTTACTCAGCACCACTATGCAGTGCGGCATATTCATTGTGTATTGACATTCGGAGTACCTTTACATAGTGTAGCTTTTACATCACTTTGAGAACCCAACTTCTATAAATGACTCAAACCCGTGGCTGAGAAGTTATTTAAATGCAGACTCGTCAGTCAGATAAGAAATCCATTAGTCCCGAGTGTGCTGCATTGTGATTCACTCCAACCCACTCCCTGAAGTACCTGCACCGCGCCGGATTACTCCCCGGTAAAGTGGGAACACAGCACTGACCAGATAAAGAGAGACCTTCCTTATACAGACAGCGCGCTGTGTCATGCAGGACCATTTACAGACAGCGCGCTGTGTCATGCAGGACCATTTACAGACAGCGCGCTGTGTCATGCAGGAACATTTACAGACAGCGCGCTGTGTCATGCAGGAACATTTACAGACAGCGCGCTGTGTCATGCAGGAACATTTACAGACAGCGCGCTGTGTCATGCAGGAACATTTACAGACAGCGCGCTGTGTCATGCAGGAACATTTACAGACAGCGCGCTGTGTCATGCAGGAACATTTACAGACAGCGCGCTGTGTCATGCAGGACCATTTACAGACAGCGCGCTGTGTCATGCAGGAACATTTACAGACAGCGCGCTGTGTCATGCAGGACCATTTACAGACAGCGCGCTGTGTCATGCAGGAACATTTACAGACAGCGCGCTGTGTCATGCAGGAACATTTACAGACAGCGCACTGTGTCATGCAGGAACATATACAGACAGCGCGCTGTGTCATGCAGGAACATTTACAGACAGCGCTGTGTCATGCAGGAACATTTACAGACAGCGCTGTGTCATGCAGGACCATTTACAGACAGCGCGCTGTGTCATGCAGGAACATTTACAGACAGCGCTGTGTCATGCAGGACCATTTACAGACAGCGCGCTGTGTCATGCAGGAACATTTACAGACAGCGCTGTGTCATGCAGGAACATTTACAGACAGCGCGCTGTGTCATGCAGGAACATTTACAGACAGCGCTGTGTCATGCAGGAACATTTACAGACAGCGCGCTGTGTCATGCAGGAACATTTACAGACAGCGCGCTGTGTCATGCAGGAACATTTACAGACAGCGCGCTGTGTCATGCAGGAACATTTACAGACAGCGCGCTGTGTCATGCAGGAACATTTACAGACAGCGCGCTGTGTCATGCAGGAACATTTACAGACAGCGCGCTGTGTCATGCAGGAACATTTACAGACAGCGCGCTGTGTCATGCAGGAACATTTACAGACAGCGCTGTGTCATGCAGGAACATTTACAGACAGCGCGCTGTGTCATGCAGGAACATTTACAGACAGCGCGCTGTGTCATGCAGGAACATTTACAGACAGCGCGCTGTGTCATGCAGGAACATTTACAGACAGCGCGCTGTGTCATGCAGGAACATTTACAGACAGCGCGCTGTGTCATGCAGGAACATATACACAGCGCGCTGTGTCATGCAGGAACATTTACAGACAGCGCGCTGTGTCATGCAGGAACATATACAGACAGCGCGCTGTGTCATGCAGGAACATTTACAGAAAACGCTGCTGCTAAAAAGAAAGAATAATTCTATATACTGTATATGGAGTCTGTGCACAGACACATTCGCATAAAAATGTGGCATTTTTTCCGGTCAGATACATATTTATTGCGAATATTTCTACGGTTGAAGAATTTGGCATGTTCTGCGCTAAAAAAAGACTTGTGCCGCCTTTAAGATGACGGAGAAAACCGCCAGGAGAAGTGACGCAAGCCGCACGTTTCTTAATATGTAGATCAGCACCAATATGCGAATATAACTCTACCCCCCATCTCCTCCGCCCCCTAACTCAGTCGCTGACTGAGCCACTGATTGAGCCACCTGTGCGGAAGCCGGGATATCCTGAAAACCTGACCTGTTAGTGGCCCTTGAGGACTGGAGTTGGCCACATTGACTGAGCCACCTGTGCTGAAGCAGGGATATCCTGAAAACCTGACCCGTTGGTGGCCCTTGAGGACTGTAGTTGGCCACATTGACTGAGCCACCTGTGCTGAAGCAGGGATATCCTGAAAACCTGTCCCGTTGGTGGCCCTTGAGGACTGGAGTTGGCCGCCCCTTGAATTAAACACAAGGCAGAATATAAAAAAATCCCTGTTTAAAACAAACGCTACTAAAAGACAAGAATAGGAACCGAGCAGGTAACGCGATATCGTTCTGTGTTACACGTAGCTGAGGTTTTTCGCTTTAATTTTTATTTATTGGGAGAACAGCAAACTATGAAAAGACAGAAAGACATTTCAGCTGAAAACCAGTTAACAGTATTGACGTTTTGGACTGAGGAGATGTTGAACTCTACAAGGAGATACCGGTAATACACAGAATCCCTCAGTCAGCACAATGCACGCAAACAGTCAGAAAGCAAATTAAAGATGCATTGGATTCAGTGATGGGTCTTCTAACTTATTATTCTATTATTTTAAAGGTGGAACCCTTTATACTTGAGGGAGAAGGAAAAAAATGAATTTTCCTTCCCCCTTTTTTCTTAAACTTCATCTATTCATGTCCTTGCCGCCCACTCCTAAACTTCCAGGGAACTTTCTAAGTGGGGGAAGGTTTGCCCTGCGATAGAACAACATGGCGGATAGAACCAGGCGAAGCTTTCGTGCCAGTCTGATGAGGTCACCGCCCTCACTTGGGAGGGAGAAGCCAACAGGCAGCAAGGGAAGCAGAGGATTCTGGGAGGAAATAGCAGCCACGGAGTCTCCCTGACACAGCGGCCAATCCTTACACTGCGATGGTCTCTAAGTCAGGAGACCTGGGGACGGTTTTGGATTCGGTTATTTTTCATGGTCAAAGAGTAAAAAAAAAAATGGAAAAAAAAAAATACAAACTGACTTTTTTTCTGGTACCTATTTTTTATTTAAAAAAAAAAAAGATTTCTTGCCAATACGGTACATATTTAGGATGAGTTTTATGGGTGAGCAAATATTTATTATTTGTGGTGTTCCATAAGGAGCCAGCATAGGGCAGCACCAGACAATAATCTTATATTTTCACAAATATAATTATAAACGTTGCTAATGGCTCTCCTCACTTTTAATTAGCTGCTGGCCCTTTAAGATATGTTTAAAGTCCTGGTACACCCCAATAAAGGAAATCTTTAATCCGGGTGTTTTCCCGCTCCGGTAATAACTGTGTGTTTAATATACTGTATCAATATTACAGATTGTTGAACCGGTCTGAATCCGATTACCGGGTTATTCAGGCCGAAATACGATTGGCACGCTGGAATCCGAAGTCGTATGGCGTCCACTTTAGGCTGCACGGGTTCTTTCAAGTCCGACCATGGTGCCCAATTGTTGGATTTAACGTAAATCCGGTCCCCGGAACGTGCTTGTACCGAATTCGACATCGGATTCAACGTAATTCAAACATTGGATTCGGAGTCAGTTTGCCTGGTCCAGAGTCAGTTTGCGGATCCAGAGTCAGTTTGCCGGGTCCAAAGTCAGTTTGCCGGGTCCAAAGTCAGTTTGCCGGTTCAGATTCCAAATCTGACGGTCGGGTTTTCAGTGAAAAACCTGAATGTGCCTTTTTGAGACTAATCCGTGTAAATCCGCGGCTCTAAGGAACTGGCAAACCCGCGTCGGACTGGGAATTTGGCAGAATATGTTTCCGTCTCTAATCAATACAATATAGACAAATGTTTCTGTTCTTATGGGTGATGCCTTATATTGTTTTATTTTATTTATTAAAATATTTTACCAGGGAGTAATACAGTGAGAGTTACCTCTCGTTTTCAGTATGTCCTGGGCACAGAGTTAAGACAAATAATACATGGTTACAAATACAGTTACATAAATGAGCAGTGTATACATTATATACAAGACATTGCATGCACATTTAGAGATAATATATATTATGGGCGTATGTAACAATTACAGACCAGATTAAAATGTGAGACAGCCTTAGTTTTGAAAGAACTTAAACTGGTGGTGGATGTGAGAGTCTCCGGTAGGTTGTTCCAGTTTTGGGGTGCACGGTAGGTTGTCCCAGTTTTGGGGTGCATGTTGGGGGTCTTTACTGTATATCAGACAATCCCTCAGATTCAGCAGGAAAAATAGCAAAAATATTTATTTGTATCCATAAAAAGCTAAGAAGTGTAAGGATCCGCGAGGCGCCGCGCGGTCAGCGCAAGCAAAAACGTACCCTCCACACGTCCAGCTACCAGCACCGCTCCCAAACCTCACCCTGAGGCCTGTCGTCATCTTAGGAGCGCACGCGCAGCCCGCGCTGACCTAAATGCCAACTCTGCTGGCTCCGACTCCCGGGTACCTCCCCGCGGTGACATCATCAGCACGCAACACGCACGCAGCACGCACCTGCGTCCTCTTAGTAATTCATCAGGAAGATTCTGCACACCTGCCTCTTGCAGCTGAGCTTCCTATCAGAATCCTGCTCAGTGACACGCCTCCTGCAGCGGAGCTTCCTATCAGAATCCTGCTCAGTGACACGCCTCCTGCAGCGGAGCTTCCTATCAGAATCCTGCTCAGTGACACGCCTCCTGCTCTGATTGGTCACTACTCCCTGTAAATACTCTGCAGTGGCAGAGTCTCATCAGCTGAGCATAGTCTCTGTTTGTGCATGTGCTTCTCCACATGTTCTGTTCCAGCCTTGTCTGCCTTGCCTTGTTGCCTGACCCTATTTGCCTTCGGACTCCGCTCTTCTCCTTTGCTGACCTGGCTTCGTTTGACCACCCGCATCTCTCCATCCCTAACCTCGGCTTACTCTAGACGTTCCGTACCTCTCCAATTCTGATTCGCACCCTCAACGATCCGTACCTCTCCACTACTGACCCCGGCAAGTATCAAGACTACTCTCACTTCTGTTACCCTGACTCGACTACTCTACACTCCAGACGCGCCCACGCTGCTGTGGGTTGGCGTTATATACATTACCCCACCTCAGCAGCTTGGTCACATCTTGTGACAATGTGCTCACCACAAACAAGAGGAAGTTTCTGTGTTTACAGAGTGAGAACGCGTGACCGGGGTCAGCGTACGCCGCGCCATTCTCAAGAGCCGTGTATACTGGAAGCTAGAACTCGCTTATCCTGAAGGAGCGGCTCAGCGAGTAAAGACACTGACTCTATAAACAATGACACTTAGTATGAAGCAGGGGAACCTGGCTCAATTCCCGGTGTCAGCTCCTTGTGACCTAAGCAAGTCACTTTATCTCCCTGTGCCTCAGGCACCAAAAACATAGATTGTAAGCTCTGTGGGGCAGGGAGTGTGCCTGTAACATTCCTGTGTACCGCGCACTATACTGTCATTGTGACGCGCTTTGTGTCCCATTGGGAGAAAAGCGCTATATGCAATTAAATTATTATTACTTAAGTAATAATCCCCTCAGAACAGGGCATTACTGGCCAATAATGCCCTGGCTGGAAGAGTTGAAGGCCCGAGGCGAAGCCGAAGGACTTTAACCCAGCCAGGGCATTATTGGCCAGTAATGCCCTGTTCTGAGGGGATTATAACTATTATTGACAATTTTTTTTTTTTTAACATTTTTCATAAAGATACACTTTTGTAGTCATTGATTTTTATCAGCATGATTGTCTACATTCTTTTGCTTTTACTGCAAGTTTATTAAAAGGAAATTGAACATATACACAGCCCCTCTATACACACACACTCTCTCTCTCTCTCTGCAGCCCCCCCCCTCTATATACACAAAAACACTCTGCAGTCTGCCCTACACACTTTGCAGCCCCCCTCCTCTGCACCCAAAAAACATACTGCAGCCCTCCTCCACCCTCACAAAACACACCAGCCCCCTGTAAACCCACAAAACTTCAGACACACACACACCAAAACACACTCTGCAGCCCTCCTTCACCCTCTACAACCAATGACACACACTGCAGCCCCCCTCTACACCCACAAAACACACTAGACACACCAACAGAATGCTGCCCCTCTACATCCACAAAAAAAACACACCAGCAGCCCCTCTCTACAACCACTGCAGACCCCATGTAAAGCCACACACTGCAGACACACACAACGCTCTGCACCTCTACTTCACACACAAAACACCCACAACAGCCCCCCCTCTGTACCCTCAAAACACACACTGCAGAGACACACACACAAACCAACAAAACAGACTGTCACCTCTACATACACAAAACACACCAGCAGCCCCCTACCTACACCCACAGCAGCCCCCTGTAAAACCACACACTGCAGACACACACATACTCACACTCTCTGCACCCCTCCTCCACCCACAAAACACACACACACACCAACAAAACAGACTGCTGACCCCTATACACCCACAAAACACACACCAACAGAAGACACACACAAACACCAATAAAATACTCTGCTGCCCCTTTAAACCCACAAAACACACAACAGACACACCCCTTTCCCCTCACTCTCCTGTGCAGAGCCCTCTGCAGGCAGGGAGGGGGAGGAGTCAGTGCCTGGCTGCAGGCAGGGAGGGGGAGGAGTCAGTGCCTGGCTGCAGGGAGGGGGAGGAGTCAGTGCTTTGCTGCAGGGTGGGGGAGGAGTCAGTGCGTGACTGCAGGGAGGGGGAGAAGTCAGTGCCTGGCTGCAGGCAGGGAGGGGGAGGAGTCAGTGCCTGGCTGCAGGGAGGGCGAGAAGTCAGTGCCTGGCTGCAGGCAGGGAGGGGGAGGAGTCAGTGCCTGGCTGCAGGGAGGGCGAGAAGTCAGTGCCTGGCTGCAGGCAGGGAGGGGGAGGAGTCAGTGCCTGGCTGCAGGGAGGGGGAGAAGTCAGTGCCTGGCTGCAGGCAGGGAGGGGGAGGAGTCAGTGCCTTGCTGCAGGGAGGGGGAGAAGTCACTGCCTGGCTGCAGGGAGTGGGAGGAGTCAGTGTCTGGCTGCAGGGAGGGGGAGAAGTCACTGCCTGGCTGCAGGGAGGGGGAGGAGTCAGTGCCTGGCTGTAGGGAGGGGGAGAAGTCAGTGCCTGGCTGCAGGCAGGGAGGGGGAGGAGTCAGTGCCTGGCTGCAGGGAGGGGGAGAAGTCACTGCCTGGCTGCAGGCAGGGAGGGGGAGGAGTCAGTGCCTGGCTGCAGGGAGGGGGAGAAGTCAGTGCCTGGCTGCAGGCAGGGAGGGGGAGGAGTCAGTGCCTTGCTGCAGGGAGGGGGAGAAGTCACTGCCTGGCTGCAGGGAGGGGGAGGAGTCAGTGTCTGGCTGCAGGGAGGGGGAGAAGTCACTGCCTGGCTGCAGGGAGGGGGAGGAGTCAGTGCCTGGCTGTAGGGAGGGGGAGAAGTCAGTGCCTGGCTGCAGGCAGGGAGGGGGAGGAGTCAGTGCCTGGCTGCAGGGAGGGGGAGAAGTCACTGCCTGGCTGCAGGGAGGGGGAGGAGTCAGTGCCTGGCTGGAGGGAGGGGGAGGAGTCAGTGCCTGGCTGCAGGCAGGAAGGGGGAGCAGGCAGGGTGGGGGAGGAGTCAGTGCCTGGCTGCAGGCAGGGAGGGGGAGGAGTCAGTGCCTGGCTGCAGGCAGGGAGGGGGAGGAGTCAGTGCCTGGCTGCAGGGAGGGGGAGGAGTCAGTGCCTGGCTGCAGGCAGGGGGAGGAGTCAGTGCCTGGCTGCAGGGAGGGGGAGGAGTCAGTGCCTGGCTGCAGGCAGGGGGAGGAGTCAGTGCCTGGCTGCAGGGAGGGGGAGAAGTCAGTGCCTGGCTGCAGGCAGGAAGGGGGAGCAGGCAGGGTGGGGGAGGAGTCAGTACCTGGCTGCTGCCTCTTGTCCAATCACCTCCTCTGTCTAAGAGCTGATCTCACTCTGTATGAATGGGAACTGAAAGCTGATTGGCTGAAAAACTTGGCAGGCTGCCAAAAATTCCGATCCATTACTGATTGGATAATGCCTGGAATTTTAACCAATCAGAGAGCAGGGATTTCAATAATGCCCGGAATTTAGCAGCTTTAGCCTATAATAATCTTTAAAGCAACATACATCTAATATATACATCATTAATCAACCTGTAGGTGCTTAAAAAAAAATCTATACAGCTTTAATTAACCTATAAATGTAACTATAGGAGCACGGCCAGTCGCATTCCCTGTTGAGGTCGAAGGCTGTAAATTCTTGTATCGCGGAAGGACCTGCTCTATAAGAGGGTACGGCCGTACGGTTTCCTTTTTCTCTCTCGGCGCACAATACATATCCCCCCCATACAAAGCACATATCCCCCCCTAATACCCACACAACACATCCCCCCCATAATACCCACACAATACACATCCCCCATAATACCCACACAACACATATCTCCCTCCACACAACACACCCCCCCCATAATACCCACACAATACACATCCCCCATAATACACACACAATACATATCCCCCCAACAATACATACCCCCCACAAATACCAACACAATACATACCCTCCAAACAATACATACCTCCTCACAATAACCACACAGTACATACCCCCAAAATACCCACACAATACATACCTCCATAATATATACCCCCCTAATACATACCCCCCTCACAATATACCCCCACACATTTACCCTAGGGCTGGATTGCCTCTGGCAGCACACTAGTCCCACGTGTGGATGATGAATTTGGGCTCGACTTTCGGGGCTTTGTGACACGTGGGTGATGCTGGACGCAGCAGCTGGGGGGAGCAGGGGCCCGGCAGCAATCAGAGGCCCGGCAGCCGGACGCAGAAGCTATGTGCAACCTCTGGCCGAGCCCAACTTCCAGCACCTGCTAGCCTGGCCACCTGCAGCCACGGGGCCTGGGACAGTTGTCCCTGCTCTCCCTCCTGCTGGTAGTCCTGATTCCCATTGTTAGGAGTGTCTCTGCTGCTGGGTCATTTAGTGACATTGTAACGTCCGGTCACCTGGGGGGGAGATGTAGTTCTGTGACATCACTCTGAAGGTTTATGACACCTGCAACTTCCTGAACCACAAAATGTCATCAAAGATGCACCGCGGTGACTTCCTGCTCATCATGCTCTTAGCCAAACCGTATATAAAAAGACCCGGTAAGTGGTTAGACTGAATTCATGGTGGTGTTTGATGATGTTATTTTCTGCAAATGTTGATGTCTTTGCAGACTTTTCCTGGACGTGAATGATCGTTAGTCACAAAAAAACAGATTCCAAAAATTTCTACATGCAACGCAGGGATAGGGTTAATTCATTGTAGATTGCAAGCTTTCTGAACAAGGATTCCCTTCTTTCACTCTGTGTCCAACACTGCATTTTGGTTTGGAAAACTTCAGTCACAGAATAACATCATAATGAAGGCTTATAGAAAATGTTGGTCTTTAAATACATATTTTTACATTTCTAACATTTTTTGTGGAACTCCCAACTATTCCTATAACTTCTCCCTATAACCCCTCCCCTAACTGTTCCTATAACCGCTCCCTATAACCCCTCCCCTAACTGCTCCTATAACCGCTCCCTATAACTCCTCCCCTAACTGCTCCTACAACCTCTCCCTATATCTCCTCCCCTAACTGCTCCTACAACCTCTCCCTATATCTCCTCCCCTAACTGCTCCTATAACTCCTCCCCTAACTGCTCCTATAACTCCTCACCTAACTGCTCTCTATCTCCTCCCTTCAATGCTTCAATAACCCCTTCCCAAGTGCCTCCTAGTGGCTTAGCTAGACATGCGCAGGCACCCGGGAAAAACAAAAAATAAATAAAAAAAATCAGAGCCCCATTAATATTAATTCTGACTGCAATGTTTTTCTGCCTCCCCCATCCTCTCCCTGATCCGCTCTCTCGTCATCGCTCCTCCTCCTCTGTCCCCATCTCTCCCCCCCAGCATCATCATCTCCTCTCTCCTCCATGCCTACATGTGGGTAGTAATAGAGACATCGGGGGGAGATGGTATGTGGCGGCGTCTGGCCCGAGGTGTTAAGCAGAGGATATGCCGGCAGAGGAATGAGCAGTTGCTACAGAGGCAGAGCAGGACGGCCAGGAAGGAGCGCACTCCAGCGGTCTGACCTGCTGCTAGAGGGCGCTCCTCAACTCGCGCTGTCCTGCTCTGCAACAACTGCCGGTTCCTCTGCCAGCTTATCCTCTGTTTAACGCCGGGGGCTCGCCGCCACAACGTAAGCATCTCACCCCGCCTGTCTATCTGAAGAGAGAGATATGGGCCACCGACAGGGGTGGGGAGGGGGGTGGGGGAGAGGAGCAGGCCTCCCCAAGACCTTGGGCCCCTGACTATGGCTACGCCCCAACTCCTTCCTATGCCTCCTGTAACAATATGGGCAATGAGGCTCTTCTAATAAAGGTGAAACTCAGCCATTGCCCTATCGTCTGGGTGAGGATGTAGGGTTGCCCTGTATACACATCCTATGGTGGCTCATCTGGACAAATATATTAAGTGAATGTATATGTGTCACCATTATTTTCTGTGGTGTGTATCTGTACTTGGTGTAACTGTGTGTTTCTTTGGTCCCTGGGCATGCTAGGCCGGTAATACCCTTACCCAGCCTACACACCCAGGGATCTGGGGTTAGCTGGTTCCACGAGGGGGTTGAGGACAAAGGAGGGTGGGGATGGGCCGGCCTCGTATCTGGGAGCCATTGTCTGCCCCAGACAGAGAGGCGCCTATCTCATCCAGAGATAACAGGTCAGCATTGAGAACATGGGCAAGTAGGTGCTGTTCCTATTGGCTGGTTTGTAATGCCCGCCTACTTGCTGTGATTGACCGAGCACACAGCATCTGAGCTGTGATTGGTTGGTGCCTCGTTTTCTGTGATTTCCTATGGGGCGAGAATATAGAAAAGGGGCGGCCGATCTCAGCTCCCCAGACCTGGCTGAGGCTGCGTGGAGATGCACTACGCGCTGTACTCTGAGGTTGTGCCAGGGACTCCCAAAACCGAGGCTCCCTGCTATTCCGGGCGGGAGATTTAAGCTTGCCTGCCTGTGACTTGTATCCAGCGCTGCCTGGAGTTCCCCATCCCCCACAGGAGTGGGAGCTGTGCCGGGGAAGCTATTTCGGTGGCGCCGCGTGCCTAGGATTCCCCATGTATCCCCTGGTTTTGAGAATAGCTCTGTTATGTGATAGTGTGTTTAGTCTGCTTGCTCCGTTCAAAATAAATATACTTTTATTTGATCTCTGTGTCCAGTCTGGAGCTTGATCCCATAAAAGAGTCCTGGTCTCCCGTGACACCTCCTCCCATAACCGCTCCCTCAATCCCTCATTGACCCCAAAGGAGCAAAGCTTACAGAAATCCTGCTAGAATGTTGACGCTACGAGACCTGTCACTAACTCTGAAAACCACGAGACCCATTTATAAAAAGAAATGATAAGACAGATACATTTATATTGCTCTGAATCCCTCTCTGGGAGACGTCTGCATACAGTATGTTAATCCAGTTAACATAGGCAGACAAATCAATAGCGCAAAGACAGGAAAACATTTTCTTTCCCCAGTATAGGCAGAGATATAATGGCATTGATTCCTGGCCAGCTTAACGGTGTCAAAGGTTAAGTGACATTTAAGACATCTACATCGTCCATCATGGAATCCTAATGTACATTAACCGTGTCAGTGCTGCACTGGTGACACCTGTCATGAAGGGGTTCAAAGGGCAAAACCCCATAAAAGTAAAAAAACATTACTTTGCATTACATTAAACAAAAAGGTTTAGGCCCATATTGCCTACACTGTGCTATTCTTTAAGTCAACTCACTTCAGTGAGGCCAGATAGGTGAGGAGATGTGTGCTGAGCGGCAGATAGGCAAGGAGCCGCTCAGCGGCAGATAGGGGAGGAGTGTAACGTTGCTCACTGCAAACAGGTTACGGACCCGCAGGGCAGAGGTAGGGAGTAATACACCGACCTTGGCCCGGTATCAGAGGCCTGGGATGCAAGGGTAATCAGGTGCGTTCCGGGGTCGAGGCAGGCAAAGGGTAGTCAGGTCCGGTTCCGAGGTCAAGGCAGGCAAAGGGTAGTCAGGTTCAGTTCTGAGGTCGAGGCGGCAGGCGGCAGGCAAGGGGTAGTCAGATTCAGTTCCGAGGTCAAGCCAGGCAGCAGGCAAAACAAAGGCAAGGGGGAGCTCAGACAGGACAAGATAAACAGTACTTTGCACGAGCAAGGACTAGTAGCAACTGCCTGCCTACCTTTTAATGGCCAGAGGCAGCTGCTGGCAATGATAACCAAAGAGAGAGGGATTCAGGGGCAGGAGAAAGCAGCGTAGTGAGGTCCAAAGCAGAGTCCAGGGGTAGCAAGGTACACGTAGTCAAACAAGCAGAGATCAATCCAAAGGTATCCAAACAGGGGCAGGGACGTGAACAAGAGCTGAAACAGATAACAGGGCTTGGCATAGACACTGCACATAGGAGTCACAGAGAAGCTATGCAGAGCAAGGAAGGAGAGGGCAGACAGGGGTTATAAAGGAAGGAGGGCCAATGGTAGCAAGGTGTGGAGCGGAGGCCTGTCTGTGTGATTGCAGGGATTGGTCCAGGTAAGCAGGGAAGGAGACAGGGGTATGTTGCAAGGTAATAGCTCGCAGCCGCTGGGGGGCGGAGCCAGCAGTGCGTGAGGCTGGTAAGATGATCGGGTGCGCGCGCCCTCTGTAAGGGTACCGTGCGCGCGCCCCGGCTGCGTGCGCGAGCTTGTGGCGTGCGCCGCGGAGGAACGGCTCGGTGAGAAGGAATAGGTGAGAGACCGAGGGAGCGGGGAGCCAGGGCAGAGAGCCGCCATGGGGACTGTGGTGACGGGGACCCGCAGAGAGGTGCGTGTCCCCCGATCCGTTGTAGTATCCCCCCCCCCTTGAGGATCGGACTCCGGATGATCCTCCCAAGGTTTGTGAGGAAATTTCCGACGAAATTGCTTGAGAAGAGCTGGAGCATGAATATGATGACAGGGTACCCAGGAGCGTTCCTCCGGACCATATCCCTTCCAATGAACGAGGAACTGAAGTCTGCCCCTGGGCCAGCGTGAATCGAGGATGGAATGGACTTCGAATTCCTGTTGTCCTTGTATTACGACAGGATTGGGTCTCCGAGAACGATCCGGGAAATGTACATTTTGAACAAAGGGTTTCAGAAGGGACACGTGAAAGACAGAGGGTATCTTCATGGTGGGAGGGAGTGAAAGTCGATATGCTACGGGATTGATCCGTTCGAGGACCTTGAAGAGACCCAAGAATCTAGGAGCCAACTTCTGGGAAGTAGTTTTGAGCTTGATATTTTTTGAAGATAGCCAAACTCTGTCTCCAGGTTTGTATTCTGGCCCCACCTGACGTCGTCAGTCAGCTTGTGTCTTTTGCTTTTGGACGGACCCTTGCAAGGCTCTTTGAATCTTTTTCCAAGAGTTCTGTAGATCAGCGATGTGAGTATCTGCTGCAGGAACACCAGAGGGGAGGGAAGAGAGGGGAAGACTGCTGGGATGGAACCCATAGTTTATGAAAAAAGGCGACTCTTGCGTGGACTCATTCTTCAGTGAATTAATAGCGAACTCGGCCCAGGGTAAAAGGTCCACCCAATTGTCTTGAGATTCTGACACAAAGCATCTGAGATACTGCACCAAGGTCTGGTTCATTCTCTTCGTCTGGCCGTTGGTCAGCGGGTGGTAACCCGAGGAGAAAAGAAGGGAGATGCCAAGTCTCTGGGAAAACGCTCTATCAGTACCTCTATCAGAAACAATGGAAAATGGTACAACGTGTAACCTAAAAATTTCTTTAGAAAAAATGTCAGCCAAGGTAGCTGAATTGGGGAGACCCTTGAGGGTTATAAAGTGAGTGTGTTTAGAAAACCTGTCCACTACTGTCATGGAACAAGAACTACCTTTCTGACTCACCCCCCTCTCTCCTTTGCAGCTTCTGCCTGTCAGATCTTATTCCCAGCTGCATGGAGTTTGCACACACATACTGTGCCTGTGTAACTTACAACAATGTTGTATTTCTTGCCTCTGGGCATGGAAGCAGTGAGCTGCTACTGCAGCCCCTGTGAGCCTCACCAGAATGGGCTAGTCTGCCCCCCCTCCTGTATGGCCTAGATAGTCTGTCCCAAGGCTATTCCCTTTACCCACACTGCCCCTCACTTCCTTTTCCACCCTGGAGACAGTGAGTACAGAACCCCTTCTCTGTTCATCTCCCATGGTGAGGCCATCTCTTTTTACCGGTTTCCAACTAATAATCACCACTACATACCATCCACAAGTATCTGTATTCTGCTGCTTTTCCCAATAAAGTGGAGGAAATATTACAGGGCTTGGAGTGATTTAAAAGGGAACTGAGTTAATGCTATCGGGAGCCATTCACACATCAAACGTGACCCTGGCTTCAGAAAAGTAAAAAGAGGACCGTGTGCCTTGGAGACACACACAGAGGAGCTGCTACCCACAGCCTTTATGCTAAATAAACAAGAAAGCAGCTTACACAGCAAATAAACAGCAGTCTCTCACCACCACTGTACAAGCATACTGCTCCACGTTGCTACACAGAGCCACCAGCCTCTACACAGCAAACAACTACAGCTTTATGCAAAGACAAGTGAGCAGCCTTACTTTGCTAATAAGAACACAGAGCAGTCTCTGCAGACTGAAAAGCAGCAAGTAGCTCCAACTGCACACAGCCTGCAGCCTTACAGACAAGCAGCAGCTTTACACTGGACACAGCCAGCAGCCTTGCAAAATAAGCAAGCAGATTCACACTGGGCACAGCCAGCTTCAACCCTGCACCTATGGCAGCAGCTTTGCAGACTGACAGTGCAGCTTACACACAAACCCTAATTGCCTTTCTCTGTCTGAGTTCACCCTCTGCACAGCCCCATAGTGAGGATCCACCATCTGCGCACGTCCCCACGGCCAGCACCATCAAGGGCCACGCCACCGGACACCCGCCAGAACACGGGTCAGAGCCACCGGACACCTGTGAGTACAGCTACCTCTACGCTGCACGCTGCAGGACACCGCTCGGCATCATCTGAGACAGATGCCCATCGCTGAGAAGGTAAAAGACCGCACGACACACGCACTGGCTAAAGGCCTACACACACCTACAGCATGGCAGAACTCAGAGCCTCACCAGACATCACGCAGGAAAGCGATCACTCATACACAGAGACCGCTGCGCAACTGCAACAGGCGCAGGCGGGCGCAAGGCTCAAACGGGCAGTCACACTGACACAAAAGGCCCGCGAAAAATATGAGACTGACATTGAAGCGCATCGCGCTAAATTAGAGTTGGCCTGGGAAACAACCACACTTGGGATACGCAATGTTGCTGGCGCCGGCAATTATGTACAACAGCTCGAGCAGGCAATAACTCAATTAAAGATAGATCACGCACGCTACCAAGAGCTGTCAGAGGCATACGTCACTTACTTGGCCAGGGCTAACACCGGCGAAAGCTTGCAAGAAAGGGACCTACAGCATAACATTGACTTGACACGTGACAGCCGCATGCGAACCTCTATCACGGAAGCCGAGACTAAGAGGAAAGACCTTTTGCTGGAAACCGCATCGCAGCGCTCAAGCACATCCAGGCATTCTTCAAGGTCAGCAAGATCAGCGCGATCTAACATGTCCAGCGCAAGCGCGAGTGCTACCAAGGCGCGAGCCACCGCAGAGACCGCACGCGCCAGGGCCGAATATGGTCAGAGAGAGGCAGCCGTAAGGGCAGAAAAAGCGTGCATAGAAGAGGAGGAGCAGGTCGCTGCCGCCAATGCCGCCACCGCTGCTACCGCCGCCGCTGCCAATGCCGCCGCCGCTGCTACCACCGCCGCTGCCAATGCTGCCGCCGCTGCCAATGCGCGTAGAAAGGCCGAATTGGACGCGGATCTAGAGGCTCTAAGCAAAGAAGAGGCCGCCGCTGCCGCCATAGCCCAAGCCGAAGTCCTAGAAGCAGCTGCGAGACAGGACGGCGGGGAGCTACCGTACAGACGGATAGCCTCAGAGGATCCAATCCAACGCACTGAAGACTACGTAAGGAGCCTCTTCAGTGTAAATACCAGCGCACTATCTCAACACGGAGGGAGTGACTTTACAGACACCGAAGATTTGCTGGGGCCACGAGGAAAAGACGCTGTTCCGTCAGTGGTACATGCTGCCTGGGATAGCCACAGCCACAACAGTGATCCACACGCCAGCGCGCACACGGATGCACTACAACAGGCTCGCCATCCAGGTACACCCACACGGGAAAACACAGCCCCCCACACCGACCAGCAGTCGTCACGCGTCCACGCCAAGGAAGAGGCGACCGCACAGACCCTCTCAGCAACTACCTCAGAACGGGACAAACACGCCGTTGCCTCAGGCCTGACAGACATAGTCAAGTACATGATCCGGCGTGACCTGGTGCAAGCAGGACTCACCAGCTTCGACGACCGCCCTGAGAACTACCGGACGTGGAAGTTCACGTTCAAAGACGCAATCAACAGCTTGGACTTCTCAGAAAGGGAAGAGCTCAACCTGCTATTCAAGTTCCTGGGGAACGAATCCAGAGAGCACGCGAATAGACTGCGGGCGGCAAACGCGCACCAACCCCAAGTAGGTCTTGACCTAGTGTGGGAAAGGCTAGAAGAGTCCTACGGCAGCCCTGAAGCAGTCGAGGATTCGCTCTTCAAAAGAGTCGACAGCTTCCCCAAGATTACAACTAAAGACTACTCGAAGTTACGAGATCTTGGAGACCTGCTGCAAGAACTGGAGTTCGCAAGGAAAGACCATTCCTTAATAGGTCTCAACGTCCTAGACTCAGCTCGTGGAGTGAGACCCATCCTGGAGAAGCTACCCTTCAATCTCCAAGAAAAATGGATCTCACAAGGCTCCAAATACAAAAGGGAGAAGCAAGTCGTCTACCCCCCATTCTCAGTTTTCTTGAGCTTCATTCGCGAAGCAGCAAGGACGAGGAACGACCCCAGTTTCATCTTGGGTGCACAAACCACATACAGTGCAAGCAGCCCGAGGAACGAGAGACCAGCGACGAGATATGGTAACACCCAAACACCCATCTCGGCCCATAGGACGGACGTGCCTCCCACGACCCAAACTACTCCCGATCAGTCGATCGCCGGAGACAAGGAACCAAGGGACGCAAACAGGGAATGTCCCATACACAAGAAGCCACACCCACTCAACAAGTGCTTTGGGTTCAGGATGATGTCCCTAGAGGAATGCAAGAGGTTACTTGGAGAATTCAGAGTTTGCTTCAGGTGCTGCGGTTCCACGACTCACCTAGCCAGGGACTGTAAAGAAGAGATCAAATGCACAGTGTGCGAAAGTGACAAGCACGTGACAGCGTTACACCCAGAGGCGCTGACACTCCACCAACTCAAGAACCCATCCTCCGTAGCGGAGCATGGCGGGGAGAAAGAAGGAGAGTCAACATACGTCACATCTCAGCGCACTGAGGTTTGCGTAAAAGAAGGTGACAAAATATCCTGCTCCAAAATATGCCTTGTCGCGGTGCACCCCCAGGGACAACCTGAGAAGGCTATTCGGATGTACGTAATCCTCGAAGACAAGAGCAACCGATCGCTGGTCAGGTCAGAGTTCTTCGATATGTTTAACATACAAGACGGTGCTTCTCCTTACACTCTCAGAACGTGTGCAGGGCGAATGGAGACCACAGGGAGAAGAGTGAATGGCTACACCATATGCTCAATAGACGGCAAAGTGAACATGCCCCTTCCCACACTCATTGAGTGCAGCCACATGGCCACAGGGACGAGATTCCCACACCAGACATGGCACGCCATTACCCGCACCTCAAAGGAATAGCCAACTACAGTACATCCTGCCGGTAGAACAAGGCGCCAACATCTTGCTGCTGCTCGGCAGGTGCATCTTGAGGGTACATAAAGTCCGTAAACAGCATAACGGACCCCACAACACGCCATACGCCCAAAGACTTGACCTAGGATGGGTGATAGTGGGCAACGCGTGCACTGACACAGAGCACGGACAAGACTATGTTGACGCCCGCAGAACGGTAGTAACAGAATGTGGACACACATCTCTCCCTGAACCATGTCTTGGCCATCTCCAAGCGACCGAAGGGCCAAGTGAAGAGAAAAGACAAGGTCATAGCCCTGAGGTCAACAAAAACATCTTTGCATCGGGGGGATGTGACAATGGCCTAAGATGCTTAGCGGTTCAGATAACCAAGGATGACGAGTCGACTCCACTGAAGGAAGAAAGTAACCTCCCAAAGGTGACCGACAAAGGGGTCATCCAAAAGACAATAAACAATCGGACGATCCTCTCGCGAGCAATAGCACGGCTAGGATGTACAGTCGTTCCTCTCCACAGAGTATCCAGCGATAAAGCAGCCAGCTGTCACGGCTGGCATAACCGCAAAAGATTGCGCCTTACAGGTGAAGCCACAGTGTCAAAAAGACTGTCGTCTCACACGTCTAAAAAAAGACAATCTCTGAGACATCTCATAAAGGGATTTACTAGGGCAAAAGAGACTGTTTTTCGTCATGTCCAAGGAGAGAACAACCTCCTGAGGGCAGTCAACAAAGAGATGCAAAGGCGTATCACTAAATTACGTGGAGATGTTCTCGTGCAAGAGAAATGCACCGATGACCTACGGTGCACAGCGTTCCAGACAACAAGGGACAACAACAAGCAAACACCATCGAGGGAAGATAGAGGATTCCCGAGGTTAACAACCAAGGAGCTCTCCAAAGATGGACCAGGCAGTTGGGTGAACCCGCTACCATTCCGTTCACCAAGAAGGCGCTTCCCAAACAATGGAGAACATGCCATCTCTAGGTTCACTTCGCACCTCTGCGACCTAAAAAGGGAACCAGAGACCAAAAACAACTTTGTGGCCTTCATCCAGAATGTATTCTTTACCGGCCACGCAAAGCCAGCACCTCTAATGAAGGAAGGTGAAGAATGCTGGTACCTCCAATCATCGGGGGCCTACCACCTTCAGGAACCCGATCAAATCCGGGTAGTGTTCAGCCCCAGCGCTCAGCTTCAGGGAGTCTCCCTGAACGACGCCCTCTTTACTGGACTAGATTCGACAACCAGTCTTCCAGGAGTGTTGTTCCGCTTCCGGAAGGGGCCAAAAGCCATCTCCTTCTGCCAAACGCCAGGTGATAGAGCGACAGGCTACCACGACTGGCATACCTACAAGGGGATTCATTCTGTGGGTAAAACTACAGAGACCAAAAGACTGTTCTCTCACAAGGCTAAAAGGAAACAGTGCCAGAGACTTTTACACAAAGACATTGTGGTGCAACCAGCAAACCTGAAGCTGTGCATCCACCCTGCATCCTTTGCCAAAGAACCTTGACCAAGGGACCTTGATACCAGTGATACCGGCCGGTGTCACATCGCTATGTGGACATGGACTCTTGCATCGTTTGAGAATGTGATGTTATCTTTGTTATGTATTGCACATATGTTCCACATAGTCTGTTATATAGTGGTATCTACAGATACCAGACTGGGAGTGTCATGGAACAAGAACTACATTTCTGACTCACCCCCCCCCCCTCTCTCCTTTGCAGCTTCTGCCTGTCAGATCTTATTCTCAGCTGCATGGAGTTTGCACACACATACTGTGCCTGTGTAACTTGCAACAATGTTGTATTTCTTGCCTCTGGGCATGGAAGCAGTGAACTGCTACTGCAGCCCCTGAGATACTCACCAGAATGGGCTAGTCTGCCCCCCCTCCTGTATGGCCTAGATAGTCTGTCCCAAGGCTATTCCCTTTACCCACACTGCCCCTCACTTCCTTTTCCACTATGGAGACAGTGAGTACAGAACCCCTTCTCTGTTCATCTCCCATGGTGAGGCCATCTCTTTTTACCGGTTTCTAACTAATAATCACCACTACATACCATCCACAAGTATCTGTATTCTGCTGCTTTTCCCAATAAAGTGGAGGAAATATTACAGGGCTTGGAGTGATTTAAAAGGGAACTGAGTTAATGCTATCGGGAGCCATTCACACATCAAATGTGACCCCACAAGGATCGTATTCATCCCTTTAGAATTTGGAAGTTCAACAATAAAGTCCATGGAGATATGCTTCCAAGGCCGTTCCGGAATAGGAAGAGGCAGGAGAAGACCAGAAGGTTTGTGTCAGGCGGACTTGCTCTGAGCACAGACTGGACAAGCTCTGGTGAAATCAAAAATATCCTTGTTCATTCTAGGCCACCAAAAGGTCCGTTTGATAAGATCCACTGTCCTCTTGAAGCCTGGATGACCCGCAGATCTAGAAGAATGCCCCCACAGTAGGATCTTGTGGCGAAAATGTGGAGCAGTGTACAAACGTCCTTCTTGCACCTTAAATCTTCTTGGGATCTGAGTCTGGGCTTTATTGATCTCATCCAGGATATCAAAATTATTGGCGGAAATAATATACTTTGCGGGGAGAATCATCTCTGACGATTCGTTAGATCCTTCCTCCGTAGAAAATTGGCGAGACAGGGCCTCGGCCTTGATATTCTTGGTCCCTGGAATATATGAAATCGTATAATTGAAACGAGAGAAAAACAGTGCCCAACGTGCTTGACGGGATCCCAGACGACGAGCCCCCTCAATGTTCAATAAGTTTTTGTGATCAGTGAGAATAGCTACCGGCTCCTTGGTACCATCGAGGAGATGTCTCCATTCCTGGAGGGCTAATTTGATAGACAAAAATTCACGGTTCCCGACATCATAATTTCTCTCGGCCAAAGAGAATTTCCTGGAAAAGAAGCCACACGGGTAGAGTTTCTCTTGTGGAGACGATCTTTGTGAGAGTACTGCCCCAGCTCCCACATCAGAAGCGTCTACCTCTAGGGTGAAAGGAAGAGATGTATCCGGATACCGGAGGATTGGGGCGGAGACGAAAGCTCTTTTGAGGAACTCAAAGGCTTTGATGGCTTCAGGGGACCATGCTGTCGGATCAGCACCTTTCTTGGTCAGAGCAGTAATGGGTAGAGCAATAGTGGAGAAATGATGGATGAATTTTCGGTAGTAGTTAGAAAAGCCAAGGAAACGCTGAATGGCTTTTAGAGAGTTTTGCAAGGGCCAATCGAGAACGGACTTCAACTTCTCAGGATCCATGGTGAAACCTTTATCAGAGATTATATCAGAGATTATATAGCCAAGGAAGGCAGTGGAAGATTGGCAGAATAGACATTTCTCCATCTTCGCGTAGAGGCTATTAGCACGAAGCCGAGAGAGAACCACCTTGGTGTGACGAATGTGCTCTTCCAGGTTCTTGGAGAAAATGAGGATATCGTCTAAGTATTCCCAGAATGTCCCGGAAGATATCATTCATAAATTCTTGGAAGACGGCAGGGGCATTGCAGAGGCCGAACAGCATCACTAGGTATTCATAATGACCCGAACGCATGTTAAATGCAGTTTTCCATTCGTCACCGTCTCGTATTCAGATGAGATTATAGGCTCCTCTCAGGTCGAGCTTGGAAAATATAGAGGCTCCTTGAAGCCGGTCAAAGAGTTCTGAAATTAGAGGAAGAGCGTACCGATCCATCCCAATCCCAAACTCCCATTCACACTGGAAGTAGACGCATCGGATGTGGGAGCCGGCGCCATCCTTTCTCAAAGAAATTCACCTTCTTCTGATTTACATCCCTGTGCATTTAAAAAAAATAAAAAAATTCTCCAGCACAACAGAATTACGACGTGGGCAACAGGGAGTTATTCGCCATTAAACTCGCACTAGAAAAGTGGAGGCATCACTTGGAGGGCACGGAGAGTCCAATAACCATTCAAATGGACCACAAAAATCTCATGTATTTGGAGAACGCTCGCCCGTTGGTCTCTCTCCTTCTCCCTTTTTAATTATATCATTTCATTCATTCCTGGGTCCAAAAATCTAAAGGCAGACGCACTCTCTCGTCAATTCCTAAGCGAGGACAAAGCTGAGGCCAGAGCAGAGACCATACTTCCGTCTAAGTACATTATATCTGCCAACTCCTTTGATCTTTTGGATACAATTCTTGTGGATCAGTCCAAGGTTCCGGAGGGTCTGGAGGTCCCGGACGGTTGTCTCTTCGCTTCTCCCAAATACCGAAGGAAGATTCTGGAATGGGGTCACTCGTCGAAGACGGCGGGACATCCTGGCACCAAGAGAACTACGGACCTCATAGAACGGACCTTTTGGTGGCCCAACATGTGTAGGGACATCAGCGACTTCGTCAAGACTTGCACCATTTGCGCCCGGAACAAGGTCCCCGCTGTAGACCTCAAGGACTCTGACACCCACTACCCATCCCTGTCCACCCCTGGAACCATTTATCGATGGACTTTATTGTAGAGCTCCCTGTCTCCAAGGGCATGAATACTCTATTGGTCATTATTGACCGCTTCTCCAAACAGGCACATTTTGTTCTGCTCTGTGGTCTCCACGATTCTCCAACCCTCGCGGACATCTTCACCAGGGAGATCTTCCGTCTTCACGGAGTCCCATTGACCATCATCTCCGACAGAGGCTCCCAGTTCGTCTCCAGGTTCTGGCGGGCCTTCTCAAAGAGACTGGGCATATCCTTACATTTCTCTTTTGGATACCACCCCCAGATGAATGGGCAAACGGAGAGGACCAATCAATCCCTAGAGCAGTATCTGAGCTGCTTTGTTTCAGAGACACAAGACGATTGGGCAGATCTTCTTCCATGGGCTGAATTCGCCCACAATTCCCTGCGGAATGAATCTACACAACTCTCTCCTTTCTTCGCAAACTACGGGTTCCATCCGGCACGTCTGCCTATCACGCGCTCTTCTTCGGGGGTTCCGGCAGCAGATAACCGGGTCCAGACCTTGCAGTCCTCCTGGACCAAGATTCAGGACAATTTAAAGAGAGCGACGTCCAGGCAGAAGGCTCAAGCAGATCGCCACTGCCGGGAGATTCCAGAGTTCAATCCAGGAGACAAGGTGTGGCTCTCTTCCAAAAACATACATTTGAAGACTCCTACTCTCAAGCTTGCACCAAGGTTTTTGGGTCCCTTCCAAGTCCTGGAGAGAATAAACCCGGTGGCATATCGTCTAAAACTTCCAGCATCTATGAGAATACTGTCTGTATTTCACGTTTCCTTGTTGAAACCTGCCTATCACAGCTCCCGGTTTCCGGATCGTGTTCCCACACCACCTCCTCCTCGTCTTGTACAGGGACAACAGGAGTACGAGATCCAGGCCATCATCGACTCCCGAATTTCCAGAAGGACCACTCAGTACCTCATCCATTGGAAGAGATATGGCCCAGAGGAGCGTTCTTGGGTGTCGCACCACCAGATCCATGCTCCTGAACTCATCAGGAGGTTCCACCAGAGATACCCTCTGAAACCCTACTGGAATCGCCCGGAGGTCTCTCTTGAAGAGGAGGGTACTGTCACGACTCGCAATCCTTCGCGCGTCCCCGCACGGCCGCACTTACCTTCGCTCCGGCCCGACACCTGCTGGCAACCTTTCGCACTGTCCTCCGTCACGTGCCTCTCCCCGCACGCGCAGAGCGCACCCCATGGGAGTCAGTCCCTGCTGACGCGCTGCGCAGGTGCAGACCCTGCACCGTGGGATTGGAGGCCAGACCCGAGACGCGTCACCGGCATGTGACGCATGCGCACAACACATGCGCAACGCCCCCGAGCGACGAGTCAAGAGGAACTCATTAGTTCCAGTACTGCCAGCTGTCTCTTCCCTTCCGGCCTATCCCTGGTCCCTGCGAGGGTTACGCCTCCGCTCCACCCCCTGGGGTGATTGGTCCTTGCCTGCTACTTATGCTCAGCTGTGCCACTGGCACTTTGGCTGAGCATAGACTCATGTTACCTGGTGTTTGAATCTGCCTCCCTTGTCTTGTTACCTTGTCCTAGTTCTGCTTACCCGTGTACCGACTCTGCCTGCCTTTGGAACCCTCGCTCTCTGGAACCCCGACCTTGGCTTGAACTTTGATCATCCGTATCTCTCCTGCCCTGACCCTTGGCTCTGGACTCCGACCATCCGCTCTTCTCCAGTTCTGACCTTGGCAATAGTACCTCATTCACTCTGGACCTTCCCCGCATCGGACTCGGCAAGTATACGTTTACTCTCACTTCTCCTTCCCTAGACTCGGCCAGCAAGACTACTCTACATTCCGGACGGGGTCCCCGTGTCTGTGGCTGGTGGCTACTATCCCATCTCAGCACAGGGGTCTCGTCTAGTTTGTGGCGAGCACAGCGTAACAATTTTAAATGTATTGGGGGAGGTGGGGGTATATTTTAAATGTATTGGGGGAGGTGGGGGTATATTTTAAATGTATTGGGAGATGGGGGTATATTTTAAATGTATTGGGGAGGTGGGGGTATATTTTATATATATTGGGGAGGTGGGGGTATTTTTAAAAAAATGTATTTGGGGGAGCTGGGGGTATTTTTTAAATGTATTTGGGGGAGGTGGGGGTATTTTTTAAATGTATTCAGGGGGTGTGGGGGTGTTTTTTTAATGCATTTGTGGGGTGGGGGTATTTTTTTATATGTGTTTGGGGGGGTCATGGATGTCCAGTATTTTTGGACAAGCCACCTGGCAACCCTAGTCCCACCAGAGACTGCAACTTTCACCGAAATACATTTGAGTTACTCAGACGTCTGCCTGTTAGATTCCGTACCAGCAAGGGACTGCAACACTTGCATAGAAATACACCAAAAATAAACCCTGCTCACTCGCAGTGCTCACCTAATCAGAGGTTTCCCTCTCTGGGGTTGGGCAGCTTATCCGCTTTCCAACTATATGAAATACAAACATCTACAATCGTTACAGAATTCAGAAGGAGGGTTTTTGTTACCTTGAAGGTGGCGTCCTCCACTGACTGGATGTAGGGAGAGGCAGCACACCTGCCTGCTATAAGTACCTGTTCCTCAATTAGGAGAGCAGGTGAGGGGAATTAGAACCAGTGTGCACTCTGTTCTGGATTTCCCATACACCAGCCTCAGTAACTGTGCAGCTGTGGGATGGATCACAGTTAGGCCTCGGCCAGGTTGGGAATGGGCGAGCCGGCGCTCTTGCGCAGCGCCTTGCTCGGCCGCGCGATTGGTGGCCTCATTGGGCGAACTGCTCACGTGACGTGCTTGCGAGCAGCAAATTCAAATTTGCTTGCTCAGCCAGCAGCTAAGCGCCGAGCAGGCGCGCCTGCCCGCTTACGCTGGCCATACACATTGCCGCAATGTGTTTAATTGCGTCCAGCGTGAGCGCGCCCGCCTGCTCACCGCCACCCTGGACGAGGCCTTACATTGTGGCTGCACTTTCTGATCTAAATTGGACAGAAATCTGCCTAATATCCTGGGTGTATGTCACTATATATATATATATATATTTTTTTTTTTTAAATAACACTGACTGGCGAAATTCTGGGGGTACCTGGTATTAAAGTGCACTAAATAATGAATGGATATTGCTTATACACAGCATTTGATGGGATATTGCTGAGTGGAGAATGGGTTATGTTATACATGTTGACGTATTGGTTACTCTCCTTGCTTGCATTAATAACGCTGATGTTTTTGGTAATTCAATAGCTAGCTATATTTCTACGGGCAGATATGTAAATAGCAGCGTACAGCAGGGTCAGACAGGATGATCTTGTAAAAGCCCAGAGACACCCGTAAATAAACACGAAGGATTTATTTTCCCGTTCAGGAGATATAGTATTGTCTAATCACCAAATGTTGGTAGCCCCGGAAAGGAGGTAGGGGCCAGACACTGTTCCCAGGGCTGGCATGATGGCGGGTGCCGTCGGTGCCTCGGCACTGAGACCCGCAGTTACAGAGACCCTGTGTTCTTCCACACAATTTACAGTAACTGTTTGCCGGGGGAGAGCGCGTAGTGCCTGTAAGTATCTCTTACCTTCTCTGGCGGCATCTCCCGGCATCACCTCCTTCAGAAACTCATCATCAGGCGCCGAGACGTTAAATCGTATCGTGTTGTTATGACAATGGAACGTGCCATGATGCCATGCGGCGCCACGTTGGCATGACCATGTAATGCCATTTGACGTTGCGGCGCCTTGATGACAAGACCCTGCAGGAGAAGGCAGGAGGCACAACACATGAGCCCTGAGATAATCCCCGCCGACCCTCACATCTCAGCCCTAATTTCTCGCTATACTCCTCGACTCCTGCGTTCTTCTCAAGGATGTCGTCTCTCTGCCCCTTTTGTATCTAAAGCCCTCTCCCGCCTTAACCCTTTCTCACTGACTGCCCCACACCTCTGGAATGCCCTTCCCCTCAATACCCGACTAGCACCCTCTCTATCCACCTTTAGGACCTTTCTTAAAACCCACCTCTGTAACGCAGCATACGAGTAGCTCTGTGGCTGATACTGTAAATCTGAAATGCACTTACCCAACCTCCTACTGTCTCTGTACATTCTCCCCACTTACCACTTAGATTGTAAGCTCTTCGGGACAGGGAATCCTTTTCCTAATGTTACTTTTATGTCTGAAGCGCTTCTTCCCATTATGTGTTATGTTATATTATTATGACGTGTGTGTAACACCCCTAAAGACACACACAAGCATATTGATGGACATGCCCTTCAGCCAATTGCTGTGAGACACCAAAAGAACTGAGATCATACAGTAGGACATTGGGAGTATGACATCACAGAGGAGGAGTGGCCAGAGATATAGGCTGGGAGCAGCACGTGCTGAGGGTGAGAGCTGCAGAGAGCAGGAGGACCTGTCCCGGGGTGCCTGGCGAGAGATAACGTGAGGAGGTAGCTGGGACGTCCCAGAGAGTGCTTCATCTGTGTAAAGGGGACCCATGTCCCCAGACAGCTCCGAAGCCGTGAGTAGGCCTCACAGAACCACATCCAGGGGACCCCCTACTACCCTGCAGTATCCTTTTCCCTGTACACCGCTTACACCACTCTTTGTGAAGTAACAGGCCTGCACCTATAATACCAATATATACCACACGAGCTCCAACGCTGTGCCGGCACCAACAGTGGCCCTTTAGTTAGTATCTGGGCCACTGGGGCTAAGACAGAGATATTGTGGGACAATTGCACAGAGAGGTACATCCTCAATCTCTCCTTGCAAGTGTGATACGTGCTGTTCAGGGCCCCCCCCGAGTACGAGGGCCCCTGTATGTTATCTTTGTGTCCTACATACATACAGTACGGATACGTGTAACAGATACGTGTTACTCTGTGTTGTCGGACAGTCATGTGTCTGTACTCACTGAGCCACTCCTAGTTGCATCTTTTGATCCAAAAATGATTTCAGCCGCTAACCCCATCATAGTAAATTCCATTTACACTAAATATATCATATATCATATTTCTTATTGTCCTGTTATTGATCGTAAAGTGCCAACATACTCTGCATCGCGGTACAAAGGGGGTTACAGAGTGATGTATATTACATAGAATGAATGACATACCAAATAAGGACAGACACGCGCGCATAGATACAGGAGTAATGAGGTCCTGATCCGGAGAGCGCGTCCAGTGGACATTCTCAGCTGAGATTGTAAGCTCTCCAGCATAGGACAGAACTGGTCAGGATATCCCTGCTTCAGCACATGTGGCTCAATCAGTCCAAGCTTCAGACCAGGTGGCCCAGTCAGTCCTAGCTTCAGCACAGGTGGCTCAATCAGTATCTCCTTCTTTGACTGAGCCACCTGTGCTGAAGCAGGGATATCCTGAAAACCCGACCTGTTGGTGGCCCTGGAGGACTGGAGTTGGTATTCGGGGAGGGGGCATGTAAGCTATTTGAAGGAATAGTATTATAATGTTTATTAAGAAAACGCTGCTTCCGTAGCTGAACACAAAGCAGACCGGCTGAAAATTCAATTGGAAAGTCAGATGGAGGAGTGACACAGAGCAGAGACCACGAGGTAATTAGGTTATAACCGGGGTCGTGGTACCTGTCAGGTGAGGACAGATCCAAGATGGATAAGATAATAACTGAATGAGTATTTCTATGCTGCACAGATGGGAGAATTCTGCGTACTGTTCTGAGAGCACAGTGATACTGAGTCACTATTCAACGTTCTGCGTGTTACAGATACACACTGCTCTGCGCGTTACACATACACACTGCTCTGCGAGTTACACGTACACACGGCTCTGCGCGTTACACATACACACTGCTCTGCGTGTTACAGATACACACTGCTCTGCGCGTTACACATACACACTGCTCTGCGAGTTACACGTACACACGGCTCTGCGCGTTACACATACACACTGCTCTGCGTGTTACAGATACACACTGCTCTGCGTGTTACACGTACACACTGCTCTGCGCATTACACATACACACTGCTCTGCGTGTTACACATACACACTGCTCTGCGCGTTACACGTACACACTGCTCTGCGCATTACACGTACACACTGCTCTGCGCATTACACGTACACACTGCTCTGCACGTTACACGTACACACTGCTCTGCGCGTTACACGTACACACTGCTCTGCGCGTTAGATACACACTGCTCTGCGCGTTTCACGTACACACTGCTCTGCGAGTTACACGTACACACTGCTCTGCGCGTTACACGTACACACTGCTCTGCGCGTTACACGTACACACTGCGCGTTACACGTACACACTGCTCTGCGCATTACAGATACACACTACTCTGCGCGTTACACGTACACACTGCTCTGCGAGTTACACGTACACACTGCTCTGCGCGTTACACGTACACACTGCTCTGCGCGTTACACGTACACACTGCTCTGCGCGTTACACATACACATTGCTCTGCGTGTTACATACACACTGCTCTGCATGTTACACATACACACTGCTCTGCGTATTACAGATACACACTGCTCTGCGTGTTTTACGTACACACCGCTCTGCGTGTTACACATACATACTGCTCTGCATGTTACACATACACTGCTCTGTAAGTTACACATACACACTGCTCTGCGCGTTACACGTACACACTGCTCTGCGCTTTACACGTACACACTGCTCTGCGCGTTAAACGTACACACTGCTCTGCGCGTTACACGTACACACTGCTCTGCGCGTTAAACGTACACACTGCTCTGCGCGTTACACGTACACACTGCTCTGCGCGTTACACGTACACACTGCTCTGCGCGTTACATGTACACACTGCTCTGCGCGTTACATGTACACACTGCTCTGCGTGTTACACGTACACTCTGCTCTGCGTGTTACAGATACACACTGCTCTGCGTGTTACATACACACCGCTCTGCATGTTACACATACACACCGCTCTGCGTGTTACACATACACACTGCTCTGCGTGTTACAGATACACACTGCTCTGTATGTTACACATACACACTGCTGCGTGTTACACATTCACACTGCTCTGCGTATTACACATTCACACTGCTCTGCGTGTTACACATACACACTGCTCTGCGTGTTACACATACACACTGCTCAGCATGTTACACATACACTGCTCTGCATTGCCAACAAAACTCTTGGAGTGGAGGATAAATTAAAGGAGCAGGGCCGCCCTCCCCATTAACCACTTCCCCTGGTGCACGGAGGGTGCCTGAGGGGGGAGACAGAAGGAGATAAGGGCTTGGAGGGGTTAGTTATGGACCTGGGGAGGGGAAGGGGGAGGGAGGGAATATAGAGAGGGAGGAATAGGGGAAGGAGAGAGAGAGGCGAGAGAGAGGCGAGAGGTGGGGCGAGTGAGTGAGGGGGAGGGAGAGGAGGTGGATATAGATGCACACTGCTCTGCATGTTACAGATACACATTGCTCTGCATGTTACATATACTGTACACACACTGCTCTGCATGTTACAGATACACATTGCTCTGCATGTTACATATATACACACTGCTCTGCATGTTACATATACACACATTGCTCTGCATGTTACAGATACACACATTGCTCTGCATGTTACATATACACACACTGCTCTGCATGTTACAGATACACACATTGCTCTGCATGTTACATATACACACACTGCTCTGCATGTTACAGATACACACATTGCTCTGCATGTTACAGATACACATTGCTCTGCATGTTACATATACACACACTGCTCTGCATGTTACATATACACTGCTCTGCATGTTCCATAGACACTGCTCTGCATGTTACAGATACACATTGCTCTGCATGTTACACATACACACTGCTCTGCATGTTACACATACACACTCCTGCATGTTACAGATACTGAATGCTCTGTGAGTTACACACACACTGCTCTGTGTGTTACACAATGCTCTGCGTGTTACACATACACACTGCTCTGCGTGTTACACATACACACTGCTCTGCGTGTTACACATACACACTGCTCTGCGTGTTACACACACTGCTCTGCGTGTTACACATACACACTGCTCTGCACATACACTGCTGTGTGTTACATTGTTACATATACCCAGCTGTTATTTTGTGTGTTTAGTATTGTACACCTTCCCTGCTTTCCAGCTGCATGCCCGCCTAACACCTGTCGATACCTATCCGTCAGCATGTGTCCCCATGCGCTGCCTTCCATCAGGTCCTTAAAATACTCCCTGCACTAGCAAAACTCAAGTGCACCACTCCCAACCACGGACAGCGGAAATCCAGGGGTTCACTTATCAGAGGCCCCTGGCTGCAAAACTGCAGAAGCTGCATGGACACAATATTCCAGGTGCCTCTCATCTCCCTGTGCCTCAGGTACCAGCATTACAGTATCAGCTCTGTGGGCCGGGACAGTGTCTGCAAAAGTCTACAGTATGGACAGCGTCAGAAAAAATGTCTTATTCCACAACAATGGAGCCTCTCTCTTTGCTTACAACAGTGCAATTATTTTGCCGCAATTCTGCAGGAATACACGAAAACCCCAACCCCTCCCCCGTTCCAAAAGGGTCATTTTTGGAGTGTAATAGGGGCTACAAAGTATTAGGGAAGAGCCCATTTTTTTACAACACACTTACAATTTGCTGCGAACGTGGCGGCGTTTCCCCCCACCATTTTTGCGAATATTTGCTAACTTGTTGGAATTTCAAGATCGTAGTTTTTTTTTTTTCCTTTCAAATAAAAAGATTTAAAAAAGAGCGAAAAAAGGAGAAAAAAAAAAAGTTGAAAATTGGCTAAATATTTACAAATTTGTACACCCCCACCCCCCCCCCCTCTCAAAAAAAAGAAGCCATTTTTTTTTAGCCCCCGGGGAAAATTGGAGAATATTTGAACATTTGTAAAAAGAAACATGAATTTAAAAAAAAAATTGGAGAATTTTCTAATACTATATGTAAAAGAAATGAAATGAACAGAGAATTTTCGACTTTTTTCTCTCAAGTCAAAAGGACACAAACGCTCATCTCTACTAAGTATCACAACGCTATTTCTGTACATTACAAGCCCCTGGGGTTGTTTTAAAAGTGATTTATCCCCCCCACCATCTTATAAACATTGTTTTATCATCTCTTCAAATAATGCACCGGAGGAGATAAGAAGCAGATGCAGAAATGACCCTCATCGCAGTAATGGATTACCCTTTTAAGCACGCGGACGCTTTGCGCAGTTCCATCCTCAGTAGATTATAACTGCAGAGAAATTATTTTAGCTGGGTATTAAAAATGGCCGCCATTGTGATTTTTTTTTAAAGGCTTTGTATACCTCACATGATCTTTGTAATCAACACAGCTTCCTTAACTCATTCGGGACGGAGCGAAGCCCCCTGTGGTAATAAACGGGTGACCCCCTTCTTTCCCCGCAATAAAAGCAGCCTGCCTTTTTATAGAACGCCGAAGATTTATCATTAGGGCTTTTTGTTCTGGCATTTAAATGGTTAACCACTATACACCCGGTTTTAACCCCTCCCACGCCCGCTCTGCGGTTCACCTATATCTGCCGGTGCCTCCCGTTTTATAACCATACGATTGTCAGCTCTTGGGCGCAGCGTATCTGCGGGCATTTATGGCGCCGTACCGACGCCTGATGCTGCATTTAATGACAGTCAACAGACACAATTGCAACTAAAATGTGCTGTTTTATTACGAAAACATCGTGGCGGACACACCGCGCCAAAAACTGCGTTAGCCGCCCATGTGGAAGTCCTTGGTTCGGCGAACATCCCGTCCGATCGTGTAGTTGAGACAGACCTGTAAGTGGCGGGGATTGTCACCGGAAGGGGACATGGTGATGTCCCCGCGGATCTCCGTGTCCTGCTCTACCCGCACTTCTTCGTCCAGGTACAGGACGGCCTGCCTCCAGTGCGTCTCCTCGCTATACGGCGACGTCGTTAACGCCGAGGCCTCCTCCCCCGGGAAGGTGACCGTAAACCAGATGGCGAACCCGTGGGCCAGGGACGATCCGAAGCAGCGGAAGCGGAACGAGCCGTGGATCCGCCCCACCTCCTCCCGCGTGGCCGTGGCGAGATCCAGCGTGGCAAACCTCACCGGGTGGGAGAGGACGTCCTCCGGCGAGACGGAGCACACGGCGATCTCTTTGTTCATGACGCACTGGCGGGCAAAGGGTTGCATACAGCTCATGTCCACCCCGTAGAGGCCCTTGACTTTGCTCCAGAACCGGAGGCGACCTTCGGTTATGGGGTCGTTTATGGGGGCTATGAAGATTTCGGCGTAGGACGGCAGGATGAGACCCCCCGGCTTGAGCCACTTGTCCCGGGCGTATATAACGGAGCCAAGCATGGACTCGAACATCAGCGCGTAGCCCATCCACTCGCTCACGATGACGTCCACCTTCTCGGGCAGCTCGGCGCTCTCCACCGAGCGGTTGATCACCGTCACCCGTCCCTCCATCCCGTTCAGCTTCACCACTTCAGAGGCCAGCCGGGAGACGGAGCTGGCTTCCACCGCGTACACCTTCTTGGCGCCCGCCTGCGCGCAGAAGACGCTGAGGATGCCCGTGCCGGCGCCCACGTCCAGGGCGGTTTTGCCGCGGAGGGCCGCGTGGCTGCGCAGGATGGCGAGTTTGTAGGCGTTGGTGCGGACGCTGTCGGAGATCATCTCCTCATGGATGGACACGTCGGAGTAACACTGGAAGTACTCGCGGTCCTGCTCACCGCTGTCATGCCGCCTTCTCTTGGGCAGCGCCATGTCTAAAGGGATCGGGTCTCGGTGTGTGAGCCGGCTGACACTGCTGCCTGTGTGTGAGACGGATGTAACACCGCTTCCTATTGGTCCGCTCAGGACCCGTGTGATTGGCTGATTAGTGAGAGCTCTGTCCCGCCTCTCTCTATTTTTCTTTCACTTTCTCTCCCAGTTACTATTCTCTTCCTCACTTACATTCCCTCCCTCTCCTCCTTTCTCCCCCCGCTCTGCATGTTACACATACACACTGCTCTGCGTGTTACAGATACACACTGCTCTGCGTGTTACACATACACACTGCTCTGCGTGTTACACATACACACTGCTCTGCGTGTTACACATACACACTGCTCTGAGTGTTACACATACACACTGCTCTGCATGTTACAAATACACACTGCTCTGCGTGTTACAGATACACACCGCTCTGCGTGTTACACATACACACTGCTCTGCGTGTTACACATACACACTGCTCTGCGTGTTACAGATACACACTGCTCTGCGTGTTACACATACACACCGCTCTGCGTGTTACAGATACACACTGCTCTGCGTGTTACACATACACACTGCTCTGCGTGTTACACGTACACACCGCTCTGCGTGTTACAGATACACACCGCTCTGCGTGTTACACATACACACTGCTCTGCGTGTTACACATACACACTGCTCTGCGTGTTACAGATACACACTGCTCTGCGTGTTACACATACACACCGCTCTGCGTGTTACAGATACACACTGCTCTGCGTGTTACACATACACACTGCTCTGCGTGTTACACGTACACACCGCTCTGCGTGTTACAGATACACACCGCTCTGCGTGTTACACATACACACTGCTCTGCGTGTTACACATACACACTGCTCTGCGTGTTACATATACACACTGCTCTGCGTGTTACACATACACACTGCTCTGCGTGTTACACATACACACTGCTCTGCGTGTTACACATACACACTGCTCTGCGTGTTACACGTACACACCGCTCTGCGTGTTACAGATACACACCGCTCTGCGTGTTACACATACACACTGCTCTGCGTGTTACACATACACACTGCTCTGCGTGTTACAGATACACACTGCTCTGCGTGTTACACATACACACCGCTCTGCGTGTTACAGATACACACGCAGGACGTACACACCGCTCTGCGTGTTACAGATACACACCGCTCTGCGTGTTACACATACACACTGCTCTGCGTGTTACACATACACACTGCTCTGCGTGTTACATATACACACTGCTCTGCGTGTTACACATACACACTGCTCTGCGTGTTACACATACACACTGCTCTGCGTGTTACACATACACACTGCTCTGCGTGTTACACATACACACTGCTCTGCGTGTTACAGATACACATTGCTCTGCGTGTTACACATACACACTGCTCTGCATGTTACAGATACACACTGCTCTGCGTGTTACAGATACACACTGCTCTGCGTGTTACACATACACACTGCTCTGCGTGTTACACATACACATTGCTCTGCGTGTTACAGATACACACTGCTCTGCGTGTTACACATACACACTGCTCTGCGTGTTACAGATACACATTGCTCTGCGTGTTACACATACACACTGCTCTGCGTGTTACACGTACACACTGCTCTGCGTGTTACAGATACACACTGCTTTGCGTGTTACAGATACACACTGCTCTGCGTGTTACAGATACACACTGCTCTGCGTGTTACACACACACACTGCTCTGTGTGTTACAGATACACACTGCTCTGCGTGTTACACATGCACACTGCTCTGCGTGTTACACGTACACACTGCTCTGCGTGTTACACGTACACACTGCTCTGCGTGTTACACGTACACACTGCTCTGCGTGTTACATGTACACACTGCTCTGCGTGTTACAGATACACACTGCTCTGCGTGTTACACACACACTGCTCTGCGTGTTACACGTGCACACTGCTCTGCGTGTTACACGTGCACACTGCTCTGCGTGTTACACGTGCACACTGCTCTGCGTGTTACACGTACACACTGCTCTGCGTGTTACACGTACACACTGCTCTGCGTGTTACACGTACAAACTGCTCTGTGTGTTACACGTACACACTGCTCTGCGTGTTACAGGTACACACTGCTCTGCGTGTTACAGATACACACTGCTCTGCGTGTTACAGATACACACTGATCTGCGTGTTACACATACACACTGCTCTGCGTGTTACAGATACACACTGCTCTGCGTGTTACAGATACACACTGCTTTGTGTGTTACACGTACACACTGCTCTGCGTGTTAAACACACACACCGCTCTGCGTGTTACAGATACACACTGCTCTGCGTGTTACAGATACACTGCTCTGCGTGTTACACATACACACTGCTCTGCGTGTTACAGATACACACTGCTCTGCGTGTTACACGTACACACTGCTTTGTGTGTTACACGTACACACTGCTCTGCGTGTTAAACACACACACCGCTCTGCGTGTTACAGATACACACTGTTCTGCGTGTTACAGATACACACAGCTCTGCGTGTTACAGATACACACTGCTCTGCGTGTTACACACAGACACTGCTCTGCGCGTTATATGTACACACTGCTCTGCGCGTTACACGTACACACTGCTCTGCGTGTTACACGTACACACTACTCTGCGTGTTACACGTACACACTGCTCTGCGTGTTACACGTACACACTGCTCTGTGCGTTACAGATACACTCTGCTCTGCGTGTTACAAATACACTGCTCTGCGTGTTACACGTACACACTGCTCTGCGTGTTACACGTACACACTGCTCTGCATGTTACACACACTGCTCTGCGTGTTACACACACACACTGCTCTGCGTGTTACACACACACACTGCTCTGTGTGTTATACACACACACACTGCTCTGCGTGTTACACACACACTGCTCTGCGTGTGACACACACTGCTCTGCATGTTACACAAACATACACACTGCTCTGCGTGTTACACATACACACACTGCTCTGCGTGTTACACACACACACACTGCTCTGCATGTTACACATACACACTGCTCTGCGTGTTACACACACACTGTTCTGCGTGTTACACACAATGCTCTGCGTGTTATACACACTGCTCTGCGTGTTACACACACACAATGCTCTGCATGTTACACATACACACTGCTCTGCGTGTTACAGATACACACTGCTCTGCGTGTTACACGTACACACTGCTCTGCGTGTTACACACACACTGCTCTGCGTGATCTATGTGTTACACATACACACTGGTCTGTGTGTTACACACACACACACACACTGCTCTGCGTGTTACACACACATACACACTGCTCTGCGTGTTACACACACATACACACTGCTCTGCGTGTTACACACACACACTGCTCTGCGTGTTACACATACACACTGCTCTGCGTGTTATACACACACACACTGCTCTGCGTGTTACACACACACTAGTCTGCGTGTTACACACTGCTCTGCGGGTTACACACACACTGCTCTGCGTGTTACACACACACTGCTCTGCGTGTTACACACACACACTGCTCTGCGGGTTACACATACACACTGCTCTGCGTGTTACACACACTGGTCTGCGTGTTACACACTAATCTGCGTGTTACACACATACACACTGCTCTGTGTGTTACACATACACTGCTCTGCGTGTTACACATACTGCTCTGCGTGTCACACACACTGCTCTGCGTGTTACACATAGACACCGCTCTGCGTGTTACACCCACCCACCGCTCTGCGTGTTACACATAGACACCGCTCTGCGTGTTACACATACCCACTGCTCTGCGTGTTACACATACACACTGCTCTGCGTGTTACACATACACACTGCTCTGCTTGTTACACATACACACCGCTCTGCGTGTTACACATACACACTGCTCTGCGTGTTACACATACACACTGCTCTGCGTGTTACACATACACACCGCTCTGCGTGTTACACATACACACTGCTCTGCGTGTTACAGATACACACTGCTCTGCGTGTTACACATAGACACTGCTCTGCGTGTTACAGATACACACCGCTCTGCGTGTTACACATACACACCGCTCTGCGTGTTACACATAGACACCGCTCTGCGTGTTACACATAGACACCGCTCTGCGTGTTACAGATACACACTGCTCTGCGTGTTACACATACACACTGCTCTGCGTGTTACAGCCACCCACCGCTCTGCGTGTTACACATAGACACCGCTCTGCGTGTTACACATACCCACTGCTCTGCGTGTTACACATACACACTGCTCTGCGTGTTACACCCACCCACCGCTCTGCGTGTTACACATAGACACCGCTCTGCGTGTTACACATACCCACTGCTCTGCGTGTTACATATACACACTGCTCTGCGTGTTACACATACACACTGCTCTGCATGTTACACATACACACCGCTCTGCGTGTTACACATACACACTGCTCTGCGTGTTACACATACACACTGCTCTGCATGTTACACATACACACCGCTCTGCGTGTTACACATACACACTGCTCTGCGTGTTACAGATACACACTGCTCTGCGTGTTACACATAGACACTGCTCTGCGTGTTACAGATACACACCGCTCTGCGTGTTACACATACACACCGCTCTGCGTGTTACACATAGACACCGCTCTGCGTGTTACACATACTGTAGACACCGCTCTGCGTGTTACAGATACACACCGCTCTGCGTGTTACACATACACACTGCTCTGCGTGTTACAGATACACACTGCTCTGCGTGTTACACATAGACACTGCTCTGCGTGTTACACATACACACCGCTCTGCGTGTTACACATACACACCGCTCTGCGTGTTACACATACACACCGCTCTGCGTGTTACACATACACACCGCTCTGCGTGTTACACATAGACACCGCTCTGCGTGTTACACACACACACACTTCAGAAGGACCTCGCCTTCACCGACGTGCAGCACATTTCCACCTCTCCGTGCACATTGGCTCATTCTCTCTCTCTCTTCATAACGAGGCCTAATCAATACGCAGATGAATGACACAGCGTCCTCCCCGCCATCCTCTAACACCAAGACCCCACAACTGAAACATACAATTACAATTATTTCTTTCTAAACCCCCGTTAGGCGCTGCGCCGGTGTTATCCCCCCTGCGGCATCAATCCATACAACTGCATTAATACACGCTGGCAGCGAGGGACGCAGGGATAGGCATCACAGTGCCAAACCGATAACATATAGCGCCGTTCCCCCGGCGAACGCCTCCGAGCCTTTTAATTCCAACGCCAAATTCAAACGGGCACCGTACGCCCTGCTGAGAAACTTTTTAAACCTCTTCCCCTGCTAAGTAGCATAGAAGAGAGAAGGACTGTTCTTGCTTTTCGGTTGGCGTCCGTTCATTAAAAGCCCTTTAATAACCAGCGCAATGTGACACAATAAACTGACCTTTCCAGGTTGTTGGGCGCAGAACGCCCGGTCTCTGGCTAACGATAATTTAGTGATAGGAAATTTGTCATCGGACAAAAAGAAAACCCAACACATTTCTAATTTGGAACGGGGGCTTCTCTTGAGGAATGGTCTTTTTGGGACTGTTCTGGGGTGAAGGTGAGAAATGCGGCTAATACTCAATTATAGGGGTTGTAAAGGACGGACCCTTTAAGGGGCTAAATCCGGACGACTTTAAACAGCGAAGGTTTAATAAACAAGACTGCTAGATTCCTATGTTTATGTATATTATATGCTTGTAATGTTTTAATGCTTATTATATAGATATATATCTGAAACTACCTGACTGAGCATAGGAATTCTATGAAATCAACCTTATCCCTCCCCATCTCCTCTGAACTCCCTGCCCTCTTCCCTCTCTCCCCCCCCTCATCTCTCACACTCCCCATCACTTTCCTTTAATACCTAATGATGTCCCCAATTCTTTCCTCCTCTCTCTCCTCCAGTGTTCTTACTTTCTCCTCACGTTCCAACTGACTTCCTCTCTGTCTTTCTCCCTCTGCTTTCTGTGTAACCTTTATAGCTACCTGTCTCTCCTTATCTGCCACCAGGCTATGTGCATTATGATGTCACCAGATACATAGCCTACCAGGTACAGCACCCAGTGGGTGACTCGCTTAGAGAACTTGTAATAACTCATAGAATTAGAAATAAAATGTGCCCAGTTGTATTCAAACACAAACACACACCTGCTCCTTAATCTCAGGAACCAGCAGGCAAAATGTGCTTACGATATTTTAAACAGTGTCCCAATGCACAGTGACCAGACAGACACCTTTCCAATATATATAATAGATGTGGCCACCAAGAGATTAACCATACCATGCTCAATATAAAGCCCTTCCCTAGCGTGGAACCAAAAGGGGTCATCTCCCACCCCTGTAGGAGTCTAGAAAGTTCTAGAAGAGAAAGAGCATCCTAGAGTGAGGTCCACCAAGAGAGTTTATGAACAAGACCGATAAGGATAAGGGGGGGGGGGAGGGGGAGAAACGCCATGCCAACATAGGCGCAGGGGTGCATGGTTGGCTTAACCCAGAAGTTGGGACTGACTGGAAGTTCAGACCATCCATGCTCAACAGGTGGGCTCCTCCTGCTCACCTGTGTCTTAGCACCCCCCAGCTGAACAAACTGAGCCCCATGAATGCTCGTGGAAAGCCTGGTTAGAAACAAATGAAGGTGAACTAGAGGCAGTCAGTGCTCTTATCAGGCAGTCGGGTCCAAGAACTGCCACCCAGTGGGAGGATGGGATCTACAGCGAGTAGAGAGGACCTAAGGAAGATACCCTGCCTCGCCCTAATAGGAAGTGAGTTGGGACTGCACTCATCCAGCCACTGGTTTGAGCTGCCACCTAGAACCCCTGTAACGGTAGGGGTAGGCAGCCTCACATAGTAAAGGTGAAGCCCGGCTGGCTGCCAGGGTACCGTGTGTAATGGCCGCCCCTGTGAGGCTCATTTTGGTCGGTGTATGTAATATATTTTTGTGTAACCTCTTCCAGAAGAGTGCTTCATCACTGTGGTATCTGGAAGGGGGAAACTGTGTGTCTTGGGGAACTGTTATAAAAAAGCACTTGTATTCCCTGCGTTAGTGTTTTCCCCGCACAGTTAGCAAGCAGCAATGTCCTTTGTGTTGCTGGTATTTCTCCGAGAGCAGAGACAGTAATTCACTTAGCTGGGCTGCATACGGAGAAATGTCGGTTTGTGACAGAGCAAGGGAGCGGCTTGAGTACCAGGACAATGTCCCTAGGCCGGCCCCCTCCTCTGATTGGTGCAGCCAGACGAGCCCTCGTCCTCCAATTGGCTGCACCGTCACGATCTGTTCTCTGATTGGTCGGCGTCCTCTCCTCCAGCAAAAAGATAGGCAACTGATGCCTATGTAAGAGGCACGGCCGATCAGAGTACATGAACAAGTTGGAGAACAGCGGAGAGAATCTGAGAACAGAGGAGGTGATCTTGGAGTGTTGAACAGAGACAGTGACGTCCCGACTGGCGGCTATTCAAAAGTGCTACTGGCAGAATAGCACTGAGAAGCCGGAGAAGAAGCTGTTCAGGGCAAGCCAACCACAGCAGGCCCCTGCACCTAGCTGAAGCTAGATTCTTCTCCCACAGGCCCCAGTTGGTGAGTGTTACATTGCGATTGTCTTATTTGTGTGTTTACTGGCTTGCCAGAATAAAAGTTAGTTTATTCAACTATTGTATCCTGTCGGGTGATAGTGATCCCGGTGGAAAGGTGTTAAAAGTTCTGGTCTCCCGAGACATCTCCTACACCCTTAAATACTCTGCCCCTTGTTTACCAGAACCGGGACTGGACTTGCCAAAGGTTTGAAGTTATTTGAACCTTTGTTCAATAAACCCTCTTTTTATAGAATTTGTACATCGTTTTGCACTTTTTCCTTGTGTTGCCCAACTCCCAGAGAAAAGGTATGGTCATCTTACCAGAGACCATACTTCGTGCTCGTCAGGCGCTACCTGGAATCTAGCTCCACCAGTAACCACTCCCAGTGCTTCTCAGGGGCTTCCTACAACATAGCTTGACCGCACGTAACAATCCCTGGCAAGGCTATAAAGGAGTGAATAGCCTTTCTCCCTCAGTACAAAAAATACAGGGTAGGTGTAAAAAGAGCTGAAGTTTAACATGTTACTGAATAAATGAATAAATAAGCTTTTGTTTTCGTGCTAATTTTAAACTTTTCCCATTGAGATTTTGTAGCTTTCCGGGAGAGCGTGAAATAGAAAGTGACGACCCTGCGTTCAATGGAAGGATGTTAGTGTAGCAAATGTTAAATATTGGTTTTGGATATGTAAAACTTGATGTTTTTTTTGGATATACAAAAATGGAGAAAAATTGCAAGAGTTGGGAAAAATGAGCAAATCCAATATATATCATTTATCCCCTTCAAATTTCTCAATATTCCAGCTCCCTATAACACCTCCTATTGCTCCATATAACCTCTCCCTACAACTCCTCCTATTACCCCATATAACCTCTCCTATAACTTCTCCTATTACCACATATAACCCCTCCCATTACCCCATATAACCACCCCCTACAACCCCTCATATAACCCCTCCCTATAATTCCTCCAGGATGGGCTACAGGTAAGCTCCTGCTGGGGAGCCAGGATGTTGGACCCAGGGATTGGTGGCTGTGAGGTGTAGATGGAAGTAGGAGAGGCCGCAGGCTACAGCAGTGGTGTAGGCCTTGGGGAGCCTGATTGCAAGTTACAGAAGAGTTTGGGGAGAAAGGAAACAGCAGAACAGAGTCTGCTTAAGAAAGAAGAGAAACTAGCTTTATTGTGGAGGTATAACAGTAAGGTAGAAGAATTGGAAATAGAAAATATTAAAGAAATGTCGTGGTCTTGGGAGAAATGTGCGCAAGAGGCGTCTGCGTTATGAATGAACCCGATTGGAGGGCGAGATTGCTAAAATAGCAGGGGTTCTAGTCAAACAGAAACGTTCCCTTTCGAAAACAACTGAAATGCTAACCCACAGTGCTGAACAGGGTGCTGAGCGAGGCGCAGCGCAAAGTGCAGATTCATGTTGTGGAAAAGGAAGCCTGAACCCCAGTAAGGCTGCGCTTATAGTGCCGGCAACAAATAGGGTCCAAAGACTTCAGGGAAGGGGACTCACCTCAGGGTATATTGGACTGTGAGCAAGGATCTGTTCCAGAGCTTCCAGCATTCCAGGGCTTAATAGCAGAAGCAGCAGAAAATGTGGTTAACAGCTCATTACAAGCAAAGAAAGCAGCAGACACCTGTGATGTTAGGTGATGTTAGGTTATCTCAGACTCCCACCCTGGAAGTTACAGGGAACTCTGAAGAGCAACAAAGTGAGAATCTAGAAACTCTGAGAGGAGATCAGCTGGAAATGGAGTTTGTACCCGTGAGTAGGGAGCCAGAGAACCCATGCTCACCTGGACTTACAGAACCACACCCATGCTTATTAGCAGGTCCTGTGATTCAGAACCCAGAGAGAGGAGAACAGCAGGTGGTAATTAGCAGCAATGGAGACAGCATTAACCCTGTAGTGCCTGGGAGTGAAATTAAGATTGTAGAGACTGAAATTGCTGCTCCTATCCAGATAGTTCCTGATAGAGTGGCCCAATCAGAAGATGGGGTAAAGCAGGCCTGCACAAATCCAGTCCTCGAGGGGCCGCAAACAGGCCAGATTTTCAGAATATCCCTACTTCAGCACGGCTGGCCCAATTAATTGCTCAGTATAAAAAGGAAGAAGGATACAGTAAAAAGACTTGGAGGGACTCTTTGACTTCCACCAGGTCCTGCTGGTAAGGTTCCTCCAGTGCCTGTAAAGAACCGTTTTTCGGCTTTTAGGAAGAATTGGGGTTCAAGAGCGGAATACCCTGATGACATAGAGGAACTTTCCTTATCTGAAGAGGAGCATAATATGGATATTTCCATAGTGAAACCTTGTGCCATAGATGTGGTTCAGCCAGACATTTAAGCATGTCTTGTGATGTTCTAAAATGCAACTTGTGCCAGTCCTTGGGCCACGAGAGGGCAAGTTGTACAAACATCAGATGTAATTTATGCGATAAATTTGGACATTCATACACGAATTGCGCAGAAGCCTGGCATAATATTTCAAAAGTATGGGAGCAGGAAGTGGACTTCGAAGACAATGAAGCACTTTACGACCGGGCCCTGAAAGTTGCAGACAGAATATGTCTGGATCCGCCTGCAGATGGGGTTGGTCTGGTTCAGCCTAGGGATGGTGCTTGCTTAGATCCTCCTGGGGACGGAGCTTGTCCTGGACCACTTGTGGATGCAGTTTGCCCAGATACTCTTACAGAAAAAACAATTATTGTGAGTGTAAACAAGGCCCAGGTAATGTCAGAAGACCCCTTAGAAGGATCCTCCTCAAATCTACTCCCAGTAGGGGAACAATCTGGGGAATCAGATGATCCTACTTTGATGGAAACCCAAGTGAGGGAAAATAATAATAAAGAAAAAGAAAGTGAGCAGATTTGGGCACAGGGAAAAAAGAAAAGGAAGAAGAGCATGGTAAAAAAACTTGGAGGGACTCTTCGACGTCCTGCAGGTCCCGCTTGTAAAGTTCCTCAGGTAGCTATGAAAAACCATTTTTCTGCTCTCAGAAAGGATTGGGGGTCAAGAGCTGAGGACTCCGACGATGTAGAGGAACTTTCCTTATCCGAAGAGGAACATACTATGGATGTTTCCAGAGAGACAGACTCGGACATGATCCCACCTTTGGTGGCCACTAAGAGGTTTGGGTCATTGGGGGATAATGTGGGGAAAAAGAAAAAGTAATACGTTTCTTTTTTTGGGGTGGCTTAAAATGTTTGTTTATAAATTAATCCCTTAAAGGTAGCAGCTATTCATGTGGTAGTCAGGGATTTTATTTAGTTTCAATTAAAAATGTGCATAAAGGAAATGTGAAGTTGCTGTTGAGAGGAGAAAGGTTGGCACAAATGCTCAGTTAATATTTATATAATATAAGTTTGTACATAATGTGCAGTTTTTCTATGAAATGTAATTTTGGAATTTATTTTCAATAAAAAAAAGTTCCTCCTATTACGCTATATAACCTCTCCCTATAACTTATCCCAATACCCCATACACCCCTTTCAACTCCTATTAACCCATATAACCCCTCCCTATAACTCCTCCTATTTCTCCATATAACCCCTCCCTATAACTCCTCCAGGATGGGCTGCAGGTGAGCACCTGCAGGGGAGCCAGGATGGCCTTAGACCCAGGGGTTGGTGGCTGTGTGTTGGAGATGGAAGTAGGAGAGGCTGCAGGCTGCAGCAGTGGTGTAGGCCTTGGTGAGGCTGAATGCAAGGTACAGGAGAGTTTGGAGAGAAAGGAAGGGGCAGAACAGAGTCTGCTTAAGAAAGAAGAGAAACGAGCTTTATTGAAGAAGTATAACAGGAAGGTAGAAGAATTGGAAATAGAAAATATTAAATTAAAGAGATGTCGTGGTCGTGAGATAGACATGCGCAAGAAGCAAACAAATCATCTGCATGTTGAATTAACCCGGTTGGAGGTTGAGATTGCTAAAATAACAGGGGTTCCAGTCAAACAGAAACGTTCCCTTTTAAAAACTATTGAAATGCTAACCCACAGTGCTGAACAGGGTGCTGAGCAGGGTGCAGAGCGGGGCGCAGAGAAAAATGCTAAGCAGGGTACAGAGCAAAGTGCAGAACAAGGCGCATATTCATATTGTGGAAACGGAAGCCAAAACCCCATTAAATGCTCTCAAGAAAAGATAAGTTTGGTGACGCCTACAAGAAGTGGGAGAGAAACTAGATCCCAGAACAAGTCTGCAAAGTCTAAAGATAAAACAGAGAACTTATCCCAGGAAAATTCTGATTCAGATCCTGACAATTTAATTCCACCAACTGCCAAGAAAACCCCAAAGGGTAAAGCTGCAAAAAAAAAGAAAGCAAAGGACCGGAGGCTAAAGGTTTCCACAGGAGAAGGTAACAGCCCTGTATAGGGTCCAAAGACTTCAGGGAAGGGGACTCACCTCAGGGTGTATCAGACTGTGAGCAAGGATCTGTTCCAGAGCTTCCAGCATCCCAGGGGTTAATAGCAGAAGCAGCAGAAGATCTGATTAAAAGACCATTGCATGCAAAGAAAGCAGCAGACACCTGTGATGTGGGGTTATCTCAGACTCCCACGCTGGGAGAAGTTAAAGAAATTACAAAGAAATCTGGAGAGCAGCAAAACAAGAATCTAGAAACTCTGAGAGATCAGCTGGAAATGGAGTTCGTACCTGAGAGCAGTGAGCCAGAGAACCCATGCTCACCTGGACTTACAGAATCACCCCCCTGCTTATTAGCTGGTCCTGGGATTCAGAACTCTGAGAGAGAACAGCAGGTGGTAATTAGCAGCAATGGAGACAGCATTAACCCTGTAGTGCCTGGGAGTGAAATTAAGGTTGTAGAGACTGAAAGTGCTGCTCCTATCCAAACAGTTTCTGATAATAGAGTGACCCAATCAGAAGATGAGGTAAAGCAAAGTAATGGCATTAAAGCAACCCCAGTTCACACAGCACCCCCTTCAGCCTGGAGTGGGAGATCCTTTGTGAGCGCTGTGACCAGAAATGCACAACCTTTAAAAAGGAGGAATGTGGTAAAGTTGAGGTATAAAGGCAGTGAGGAGATGAAGCCTGACAGGATTTTTGTAGGAAAACATCTATTGAAAGAATCTTTGGGTTTCAGAGCAGATGACATTTATGCACTTATCCATGTTCCAGGTTCATGCGAATACAATGTCAGCTTTAAGAGACCTCAGGCTCTGGACTATTTCTGGACAGAATATGAGAGTCTTAAAAATTCAGAATTATGGAAATCCTTTGCTGCTATTCCTGTGTCCAAACCGGAAACAAAGTCGGTAACAATTCTCTTCAGACACGAATCAGTCCCAATATCACATATTCTGATATGGCTTGTCAGATAATGCGAAGTACTGGCTCCACCTACAAGAATTATGGACGCAGAAGAAATTTGGATTGGAGGTTGGAAAGTGCAAGTCAGACTTTGGCGACATGGCAATGTTACAAAGCATTTGCCCAACTCCTTCTTCATAGGAAGAGAAAAAGGAAATTGTTTTTACTATGGTCAGCCAACCTTGTGCCATAGATGTGGTTCAGCCAGACATTTAAGCATGTCTTGTGATGTTCTAAAATGCAACTTGTGCCAGTCCTTGGGCCACGAGGGCAAGTTGTACAAACATCAGATGTAATTTATGTGATAAATTTGGACATTCATATACGAATTGCGCAGAAGCCTGGCATAATATTTCAAAAGTATGGGAGCAGGAAGTGGACTTCGAAGACAATGAAGCACTTTACGACCGGGCCCTGAAAGTTGTAGACAGAATATGTCCGGATCCGCTTGCAGATGGGGTTGGTCTGGTTCAGCCTAGAGATGGTGCTTGCTTAGATCCTCCTGGAGACGGAGCTTGTCCTGGACCGCCTGTGGATGCAGTTTGCCCAGATACACTTACAGAATAAACAATTATTGAGAGTGTAAACGGGGCCCAGGAAATGTCAGAAGACCCCTTAGAAGGAACCTCCTCAAATCTACTCCCAGCAGGGGAACAATCTGGGGAATCAGATGATCCTACTAAGATGGAAATCTAAGTGAGGGAAAATAATAAAGAAAAAGAAAGTGAGCAGCTTTGGGCACAGGGAAAAAAGAAAAGGAAGAAGAACACGGTAAAAAAAACTTGGAGGGACTCTTCGATGTCCTGCAGGTCCCACTGGTAAAGTTCCTCAGGTAACTATAAAGAACCGTTTTTCTGCTCTTAGGAAGGATTGGGGGTCAAGAGCTGAGGACTCCGACGATGTAGAGGAACTTTCCTTATCCGAAGAGGAACATAATATGGATGTTTCCAGAGAGACAGACTTGGACATGATCCCACCTTCACTGACCTTTTATGAGGTTTGGGTCATTGGGGGATAATCTGGGGAAAAAGAAAAAATAACACAGTGTGGTTTTTGGGGGGGGGGGGTGGCTTAAAATGTTTGTTCATTAATGAATCCTTTAAAGGTAGCAGCTATTAATGTTATAGTTAAGGCTTTTATTTAGTTTCAATTAAAATGTGTATAAAAGGAATGTGAAGTTGCTGTTGAGGAGAAAGGTGGAACAAATGCTGAGTTAATATTGATATAATATAAGTTTGTACATAATGTGCAGTTTTTGTTTGAAATGTTTTTCTATGAAATGTAATGTTGGAAACATTTTTCAATAAAGAGTTCCTCCTATTACCGCATATACAGTAACCTCTCCCTATAACTCCTCCTATTACCCCATATAACCGCTCCCTATAACTCCTCCTATTACCGCATATAACCGCTCCCTATAACTCCTCCTATTACCCCATATAACCTTTCCCTATAACTCCTCCTATTACCCCATATACAGTAACCTCTCCCTATAACTCCTCCTATTACCCCATATAACCCCTCCCTATAACTCCTCCTATTGCTCCATGTTTGAAGTGAAGGAGCAGATTGTGTTGCTCATGCTCCGTGTGGCTCTATCTTGCTGTAAGTGCACACTCAGTGGGTTTGAGTCCTTACCGTGCAATGCTGATTATTAGCTTCACTGCCTGTCCGTCCAGTGCATGTTCCTATCTCAGGGCAACATCTTCCGAGCAGCACATCGCGCCCGCTGGTTGAGTTAAGCCTCACTAATTGCTCTCATCTCCAAAGTAATGGAGTCATTACCTGAACGTCAGTGAAGTGTACAGTTCATTACTACACTCATATCTTCATAATGACTGTCTGGTGAGACATACCTAATGGCTGATAGAGTTATAATCCCCTAATTAGACCAGCACAGCTATGTTATGTGCTCACCAGGAGAGTGCTGCTGCTGCTGCTGCTGCTGCTGCTGCTGCTGCTGCTGCTGCTGCTGCTGCTGCTGCTGCTGCATACATGAATACTGCGCATGGCTTCATATATCTGTTCTTCTGCTGAGGAAAGAAAGATGCTGTTGGAACTCTTCACTAGTTACTAGTAAGCTAAACAGAGGGTGTGTGGTCACTCAGCACAGAAAAGTCTCCCTTGTAGGAAAATAAATGAAATGCTGTCTCACCCATTGGAGTGCAGTCTCACTCATTGCATGACAGTCTCTCACTTACTGGAAGACCATCTCACTGATTGCATGGCAGTCTCACTCACTAAGCCCTTACCCTCACTCACTAATTCACTGCATGGCATTCTCATTCACTGGACAGCAGTCTCACTCATTGGAAGACAGTCTGATTCATTTCATGGCAGTTTCACTCATTGAAAGACATTCACTGCATGGCATTCTCATTCACTAGATGGCATTCTCACTGATTGGAAACAGTCTCACGCAGTGCAAGTCGGTCTCAATTACTGAATGCCAGTCTCATTCATTGGAATGCATTCTGATTCACTGCCTGACATTCTCATTCACTGGAAGGCAGTCTCACTCATGGCAAGGCAGTCTCACTCATGGTAAGGCAGTCTCATTCACTATAAGGATGTCCCACTCAGGGACATGCATTAGGTTTTATTCATTGAAAGCCAATGACTCCTTAAGAGTCTTTGCAGCATTACACATTAAATGGCAGTTCTCTTAGTGAAGTGCCAATTCATACGGCCAATTAACCTCTTTATTTGACCCTCTAGGGAGCCAAATGAATTCCATTTTCTGATTGCCTCGGTGTCCCGTGGAGCTTTTGCATACAGTGTTCGGAATAAATAGGTAATAGGGTAGAAGTGGGTGAGCTTCCCCCTCTCATAGGACCACAATTAATTAGAAGGAGACAAGTAATGAGAAAACAAACACTTACAACAGGTTTTCTTTCACGCTCCATCAAGATCCCCGATGTCAGCTGGCGAACCCTTTCTCTGGGCCCGTGTAATGACAGTGACAAATCACGGTTTATTAAGTGATGGCTTTCTAGATGAAAAAGGCGAATCACTGGAGGAAAATCAATCGATTCCTCCTAAGCTTCGGTTTGTCAGTGACATTCTCCGGGCACAAGTGCTTTGCTCCAATCTCCTTCTTATTACACAATAACCTCGGCGTCAAGTATTTCGGCCGGAGAACCCAAGTGACTGTTGTGTAGATATCTCAGAGACTTGGTTCTCTTGGATAAAACATGGTGGACAACGTGAGTGTTTGCTCCATATGGATCCATCTTCCTTCAATTACGTTTCTCTGAAAGGACCATAATGTACATTTTTGTGTAAAGATTATTCTTTAAAGTGAAAGAGTTTGGCTTCCTGTGGCTGATGTCACCATGTGCCGAGCAGGAGTTTGCGCAGGCAATGCCCCCTCTCTCCTCCCTCCTTATCTGTGCTGGGGTAAAAAAGTATTCTCTTGCCGCACCATTCAAAATACACCCCATCACTAGACATTGTAGTATTAATTGTAAAGCAATTATCGTTACAATGTCTTGGGGTGAGGCCTATTTTGAATAGTGCGGCAAGAGAATACTTTTTTCCCAGGTACCACAACCTAGGGCAGCCTGTGGGATCCTGGACATTCTCCAAAGCTGGAAACAACATTTCCGCATTCAAGAGAAGATGATCACTAAAAGTGCAAAAAATATCAATTTATAAGGACATATATTAAAAAGTACAAAACTTGCAATAAAAATACGATCACTTGATCCTAACACACCGAGCCTGTAAGCACCGCAAACGGGACGGCCGCAATCTGAGCAGAAACCCCTCTCCGTATAGCAGATGGTAAATGCTGAAGGGAATCTCTGGACCGGCATCTCCGTGTGAAAGTTCCCCCTGACGAAGTGTCCCACGTGACACGAAACGCGTAGGAGGGCCAGTGCATGCTGGGTAGTGGCGTGACGACGCGATACAGCGTTCACACCACGGCAGGAACTTTCACACGGAGAGGCCGGTCCAGAGATTCCCTTCAGCATTTACCATCTGCGATCCGGAGCGGGGTTTCTGCTCAGATTGCGGGCGTCCCGCTCGTGTTATTTACCTGCTTGGTGTGTTAGGATCAAGTGATCGGATTTTTATTGCAAGTTTTGTACTTTTTAATATACAGGTATGTCCTTATACATTGATATTTTTTGCACTTTTCCTGATCATCTTCTCTTCTTTTGCGCCGCCATTCCTTTTGTTTGTGAGTGTTCTCCAGCCCCGCTGATCCCGGGAGACGGGGAGCAGCACTGAAGAGAGATTACCATAGGAGATCTGTGACAGCCAGCGCGCACTTACCTTTCCATCTCCGCATACAAGCAAGCAATCATCTGGAGAGAAGTGGAGCACGGGAAGATCAACGATGGCCTTATCTTTAACGGCTCCTTAGACGATCGATCAGGTGTGCTAGAGCAGGGATGCTCAACTCCAGTCCTCAAGCCCCCCATGACAGGTCAGTTTTTCAGGATATTCCTGCTTCAGCACAGGTGGCTCAATCAGTCCCTGCTTCAGCACAGGTGGCTAAACCAGTGCCTGCTTCTACACAGGTGGCTAAACCAGTCCCTGATTCTACACAGGTGGCTAAACCAGTCCGTGCTTCAACACAGGTGTCTCAATCAGTCCCTGCTTCAGCACAGGTGGCTCAATCAGTGGCTCAGTCTTCGACTGAGCCACCTGGGTTGAAGCTGGGATATCCTGAAAACCTGTCCTGTTGGGTGGAAAGGGACATTTGGTTGCGGCCTTTTCACTGTGACAAAATGGCCGTCGGTGTCCGGCCACAGAGGGACCCTCCGCCACAGTCGACACGCCGCTGGAATCCCCGCTGCTGGCCACTTCTATGGTAAGTTTCATTACTGTTTAGGGTAGGGGGTTTTAGTGCGTAGGGTAGGGTTTTTTTTAGTGTAAGGGCTGAGGGTAGGGGGTTTAGTGTAAGGGCTGAGGGTAGGGGGTTTAGAGTAAGGGCTGAGGGTAGGGGGTTTAGGGTAGGGGGTTTAGTGTAAGGGCTGAGGGTAGGGGGTTTAGTGTAAGGGCTGAGGGTAGGGGGTTTAGAGTAAGGGCTGAGGGTAGGGGGTTTAGGGTAAGGGCTGAGGGTAGGGGGTTTAGTGTAAGGGCTGAGGGTAGAGGGTTTAGTGTAAGGGCTGAGGGTAGGGGGTTTAGTGTAAGGGCTGAGGGTAGGGGGTTTAGTGTAAGGGCTGAGGGTAAGGGATTTAGGCACTTACCGTAGCGGTGAAGTGGCCAGCGGCGGCGGGGGTGAGTCACGGCGAAGCGTCTGGTGATCATTTGGTTACGGCAAAATGGCCACGACCAAATGTCCTAGACCGCCTGTTGAGGGAGGGGGGGGGGTGTTGAGTGAGCACGCTTGGGCTACGGGCTGAGTAACCACGTGATTGACAATATCCCCCACTCAGAGGTCCTGCTGAACAAGCAAATCTATATTGTGAAAGAAACCAAAACGGCCAATCTTTGGTATACGTGTGATTACATTTCTTCAAGGAAGATAATATTGGTAAGTTGTTTTCAAATGTTGTCATTTTTTGGGGGGGTCCCTTGGCATTTGTTGGGACATTTTATTCCTTATAGCCACAAATGAAGCTGCTGTTAATCTCGCTGCCCAACAGATCTGCGCCAGAAGTGAATCATTGCGAAGTCAGCAACTGTCACAACGTCTCCGGAATGAGCAAATAAAACACCTAAGGCAATGAGTCCCTACAGCAGCGGCAGCTTTTATTCGAGTAAAAGCCGCCGGCTGCATGCGTCTGGGAAGCGGGTAGCCGCGGCGCATGGCGGCGCACTGTGACGTCACAGTAACATGCGCGCCCGGCTTCCCCGTCTTCCCCGGCTTCCGCAGGCTTCCCCGACACCCCTGGAGATCAAATGAAGGTAAGCGGGGGTGCGGGGAAGCAGAGCGGCATAGCAGGAGCCTTGTACGGGGTCGGGAAGGGATTTAAATTGCGCGCGAAGTGGAGGGGGGGTGCGTGGGGGAAACGCGGCGGCGCGCGGTTGTTACTGGCGGCAGCTGGGGTAGATCCCGGCTTGCCGGCGGCATTCAGTGCAATAAAAGATGTCGCTACTGTATATGCGGCAGAACATGGTCACGTCGCCCGCGTGCCCCATTTATATTCTCGGGACATTGCAAGAAGAGCTGTGAATTTGACACGACCAGACACTTTTTGGGGTGAATTTTTACATTTTTGCGTCGTTTGCCTGGGAGCGGCAATGTCTGATATTTGCCAGATCCCAAAATGTTTCCAAAACCTTCAACATTTGAATTCCCAATCACTTGTATTGTATTCTCCCATCATCACATTTCCCTGGGGCCTCTTCTCCTTCCCAAAATGGAGAGACACTGTTGACTGGTTGATTTAAACTCCCCTTGGGCTATTTGAGGAATGGATTCATTAAAGGTATTGATGGTGATGACTTCAGAGACAGTTGACCCTGAATGATAAATGACCCCCCTTTTGAAGTCACCACTCTCTGTAAAGAACTTTCACCTTTTTTGGACCAACACAGGAAGAATGATGGCTGAACAGATCCATTATAGAGTGAGATCATCCCAATCTGTGGATTACAAGAGGAGCCTACATCCCTCTCATGCGGGAGACTAGAATGCAGGGTCTTTTGGGTTTGTGCTTAGGGAGTCTATGTAGGGATCGCCTGTCTCATGAGATGCAGTTGAGGCATTGCAGGTAGGGTGTAGGACATACCAGCATAATACTAACCCAGGCCAAATTTTACCAGAGGAGAATCAATACACTCTCCCCAATAACCACAATAATACCAAATTGGGAAAAAATGGTCAAAGCGTTATCCAACACACATACAGGAGTTTCTCACAATCGCACCCAGAAAGCTCCCTTCCATTGAGCTCATGATCGAACTTATCATGGCTTACATATGTAGATGCACCAGCTGTCCTCCTGCCTTGTTGCCCACGATCCCAGTAAGGTCACGCTGCCCCTAGCCAGACATTCCCCCACTATACCACCAGGGACCATCCATGGTCTTACCGACTCTGAAGCCCCTCACTTATCATCACTATATTACCCTGAACCTCCTTTTCCACCGCAGTGACCATAAAAACAAGGTTAAAAATGATAGCACCTCACGGGAGGTCTGCAAGGGAAAAGCTGTCCTTGTCCAATCTTCTGGTCTTCCCTCCCCTGTTGCCAATGTTATCCCCGAAACAACCAGAGGGTTAGTCACATGGGCGGATTGCCCTATCGGGCGGTCGGGGTTGCCCCAGTGGGCCGGTGCGTTGGCCCGATGCTGCGGCTCCCCAGCAGCAGTGGCCGGCAACTTCCCAGCTCTTTGACCACCTGCAATACTGTCCCTCTTCCTATCGGTGGCCGGATCCAACTTCTGCCCGAACGGCAGAGTTCCGGACTGGCGCAAGGTAAGTGTGTGTGTGTGCCGGTGTGCGTTCGTTGGTGTGTGTCGGAGTGAGTGATAGGGGGGTCTTACCTTCTCCGGAGCGTCGCATTGTCATGGCGACCTGATGTCAAATGACGCTGCGACAGCACATGGCGACACGTTGCCATGGCAACAAGACATCATATACTAAGTAAGTATAGGTTGTACTTAGTGGACGTACGTCTTTTATCAACCTCATCTACTATGTAACGTCACATCATCCGGACCCCGCGACACTGCAGGAGGAGAGCCGCCCTCCAAGAAATCACCAGGCTGGCAGGTAAGTACAACCCGCCCCTGGATAATCGGCAAATAACCGAACATTCGCTGATCATGGCCACCTTGTAATCTGGGAGTCTCTTCCTTCACTCCAACAGACCTACAACAGGGAATACATATCCAGAATTTCAAAGCTCAATAAATAATTATGTCATTATTATGTGTGACCCCCCAAACCCCCCCCCCCCCAAATACCACAAGGCCAAAATGACTTCGAACAACACATTTCCAAAAGGCCAGCTGCGTTTTGCTTGGATAAGTAGACCATCTTGTTTAGGATGTGTCCAATGACAACACGATATTATGTGAACAAATTAACACTTTCAACTCCCCCATTATACCTTTACGGGCGTCGGTGCCACATTGCCTAATGGAGTAGTACATTTGGTGAAGGTACTTTATGCACAGAAGCCTGTAATAGAAAAGTCTTCCGGGTTATTGGGAGGATGGAGATCCATTACGCTGTCCTGTCTCCTAAACTTACTGCCACGTTCAGCCGCGCAGTCTTTCCCGGCAACGCTAAACTACAACTAAAACATGCGTGCCATGTTATTCCTTAGCTGTGAAGAATTCAGTGGCCACGGAGGGATTCTGATTAGCGTGGCACAAAGTGCAAAGTGGCTTCTCTGCAAACCGCTCGGTCAAAGTGTACCAACCCCCCCCCCCCCAGATCATCGCGTCCGTGCAATCCCGGTTCATTCTTGTAACAGGGATTTCAAAACCCTCTACTGTGGAGCAGGGGCGGCCAACGCCAGTCCTCAAGGCCACCAACAGGTCAGGTTTTCAGGAAATCGCTGCTTCGTTGACTGAGCCATTAATTGAGCCACCTTTGCTGAAGCAGGGATATCCTTAAAACCTGACCTGCTGGAGGCCCTTGAAGACAGGCGTTGGCCACCCATGCTGTGGAGTAATGGCTTGCTGCTAGCCTCATTGGCAGAGACTGGGTTAAACAAATATTTGCAGGTTGATCGCTACTGGGCTGAAGCAGCAGCTCAGTGAGTAAAGGTGCTGACTCGGCAAGCCGTGTGAATCAGGGGTTAAATTCCCAGTGTTAGCTCCAAGGGCGAGTCACTTTATCTCCCAGGCATCAAAATAATAGATTGTAAGCTCTGCGGGGCAGGGACCATGTCTGCAAATATTCTATGTACCGCGCTGCGTACACTGCCAGGCCTGTACAAGAATAAACTGTTATTACAGTGGAGCTGTGCAATCTATCAAATATATCAAAATCTGACACGTTACATCCAGTGTGAAGAGGGGGGGCAGACAGACATCTATGCTGAAGCAGGGATATGCTTAAAACCTGACCTGTTGGGGGGTCTTGAGGACGGGAGTTGAGCCCCCCCTGCTTTAGACACCACAATATTCCTGGATTTTGCTGTTTTTCACCGTCTATGACTCATCGCCACATGTCCCATTGGCTCAGTTTGGTCCTAGGTGAATCTTCCCCTTTAAAAAGGGTAAGGAAGCCAGTCTGAGTTTAATGTCTCACACACAGAAGTCTTTAATTACACTTCATTAGCTCTGAGCCTGGTGATATATATATAATTTAATCAGCATCTTAACAAGTGTTGATTACTGAATGCTATGCGTAAGGTGAGAGTTATTCACACACACGCACCAAGGCTTTCTATAAATAAAAAGTGCACAATTTAACCTCCTTCATTCACAGCAAATAATTTATGTCAACCAGTCTATATATACTGTATATAGATATCATCATCTTCTTCTCCAGCCCGTGTCTCCCCACTGCTGGATGAAGCCTCCCCAATGATCTCCCAGGTGCTGCGGTTACAGCCTCTCATCTCCACGTCGCTCCCTCACATTCCCTCATCCCATCTTACTTTGGTCTTTTAATCTCTCTTGGTATCCAAACTGGTGATAATATGAGTGCAATACAGTATAGCGCTCGTGTGACAAGAGAAATCAAATTAATACATGTGACAATTAAAAACCTGTGATACAAAAGTCCAAAAGATAGTCCTGGAGCTGCCCAAAAGCTTGTTCTGGTCTCTCCCAACCAAGAGTGGATGTATGGATGGAAAAAACCTCCTGTGGCGCTGAGGCAAGGATATGGATATGGATATGGATGTGGATGTGGATGTGGATGTGGATGTGGATGTGGATGTGGATGTGGATGAAGTTCTTTTCTTAGACAATTACCTCAAGAAATGAAGACAAAACATACAAAAAACCCTGCAATAGTGCATTACCCAGGGACAAAATGGATACATAGAATAGAGCAATTTAATATAAAACAATTAAACAAAACATAATAAAATAACAAACATCATGTCAATAGAGATCAATATAAAAAACTTTCTTGTGCTGCTGCTCTGTGAGGAAAGAACTTGCTCCGCCGTGATAAAAATTGAAATCCTACTCACCACAGGTGACCTAGGGCGTGCACATTTGTTTTAAGGTCTTTCTCGCCAGGTATACCGCTCGCCGTGGGGTTAATTAAGCCAGATGCTGAGGGAAAATCGCCTTCAATACTCGGAGTCAGCTGCTGCCAGAGTCTGGTCGATCGGCTCCTCCGCTGACGTCACCTCCTGTATCTCACTGCTACGGTGTCCCTGCGATGCCAAAAAACCTCCAACGCGTTTCGAAACTCCTAATAGTGGGTCTCTTCGTTTGTCGTTTTGTTCTGCAATGCAACTACAACACACATCACTGCGAAATGCTCAAAGAACTAGATTGGTCATCACTAGAGTCTAGGCGCAAAGTTCATCTTTCCTGTCTCACCCTCAAGTACTTTCTGGGCAAGCTACCCAGCTACCTGAACAAGCTCCTCACCCCTACCACACGCAGCACCTATCACCTGAGATCAGACTCCAACAGACTGTTCATGGTCCCAAGGCTCAACAAAGTATCCGGCCGCTCCTCCTTCTCTTACCGTGCACCCCAAAACTGGAACAACCTACCGGAGACTCTCACATCCACCACCAGTTTAGGTTCTTTCAAATCTAAGGCTGTCTCACATTTTAATCTGGTCTGTAACGGTTTCATACGCTCATAATATATATTATCTTTAACTGTGCACGCAATGTCTTGTATATAATGTATACCCTGTTCATTTATGTAACTGTACTTGTAACCATGTATTATTTGTCTTAACTCTGTGCCCAGGACATACTTGAAAACGAGAGGTAACTCTCAATGTATTATTTCCTGGTAAAATATTTTATAAATAAATAAATGTTCTTTTCATGGGGTCTTTCTGCATACAAGTACATAGCCCCAGCACCCCAATTCTATTCAGACTGTAGCTAGAGTGTCCCCTTTCCCTATCCCCTTCCCCCATTATACTACTGTAGAAGTAACCAGACTTACTGTTTTCGGTGCCGCAGACCCGCAAATCCACAGTACCAAAAACGGTACATTTTACGGCCCGGGAGGATTAACTCTGCTAATGAATGAAACCCCTGCAACATTAATCCTCCCGGGCCAGACAGTCTGGAAGAGCTGCCCAGAGAGAAGTAGTCTCTCTCAGTGACTCCCCCGAGAAGGTAAGAAGCAGTGAGGTAGTCAGAAACAGTCTCCGTATCTCTTCTTCCCCTTGATGATGTTGACATCTACGTGATGAGGGGAAATACAATAGGACAATAATCGGTCGTCTACATCAGCGGTACCAGGTGGGGCACGATAATTTGCAAGGGAGGCGCGGGCTGTTACAGAGGCCCCGCGCTCTTCCCCCAGACATTTAATTTAATGCCGGGGGAGGCGTGAGGCCTCTGTAACCTCACTTACCTACTGGCAGCCAGGTCTTCGGCGACGCGTCGCCACGGCAACGCAGCGCTAAATGACGCAGCGGGGTCATGTGACATCACGCGTCGCCATGGCAGCGCACATCAAATGACGCGGTGGGGTCACGTGACGTGACCGGCAACGTCATTTGAAGCCGTGTCGTCGGGGGAGGGGGGCGCGAACGCTGCGGTTCCCAGGAAGGGGGCCGCAGCTGAAAAAGTTTGCGTAGCGCTGATCTATATCATCTAGGGGCTGGACAGGACATTTAAATAATCAGATGACCGAATATGGTCCTACAGTATTCCCCTTCATGATGTAGAGACCCATATTTGGACATCTACATCATACAGGGGAAGAAGAGTTACAGAGCCTCTTACCTTGTCTGCTGTTCTAGAGAGACATGGAGACTGGTTTCTGTCCCTCTCTGCAGCTTTTCCGAGCAGGTCACCGACTGGCTGATGGCTTGGAAGCAATAACGCTGTGGGGGTCCCATTTAGAAGCCTGGACCCCACACAGCGTTAAGCCTCCTTGCCGCTTACGTTTTTCAGGTGGCAGCCATCGGAGTGTGATCGCGCCACCATAAACAGTAAGTCTGTCTACATCTGCAAGTGCGTGATGTGCCCAAACTCGATCCGAAGGGCCCACTCTGGATAATAAGACCATTGCGCACCTTGGATGAAGGTCAACCAAATCCATAATCCTCCACCATCTCCTCATTCATTGACTATAACCAATTTAACATGATAGCCATAACACATACTCAACACTCACAAGGGGAGCGCTGTGTGACGCTATGAGTTCCACATTGTCCTCTTTCCAATCCCATAACTCCACCCCACATCTTCCTCATCCTCAGCTACCCCGGACCACTGAGAGGAGGCAGCATGGCCAACCTAGTTTTGCGAGCCCACCCCACAGGCCTGACTGCCAGAGACATTATTGTATTAATATATGCCTGCTGATTAATACCAAGACAATGCCAAGCCAAAGAAAAGTCCTGTTGTATATTTAGAAATATATGATGGGGGCTCTGTCTAATATACGGAGAAATAAACCAAAGGCATATTGTATTATTTGAGAGAAGCTTTGTGGGAGAGGGGGACGTGAGAGAGAAAGGACGGGGTGTGAGAGAGAAAGGAGGGGAGGGGGTGAGCAAAAGGAAAGGGAGGGGAATGTGAGAGAGAAAGGAGAGGAGGGGTGAGAGAAAGAAGGGAAAGGGGGGGGGTGAGAGAAAAGAGGGAGAGGGGAGTGTGAGGGAGAAAGTAGGGATCGAGTATCTGAGGGAGAAAGGAGGGAGATGGGGTGTAAGAAAGGAGGGAGGGGGGATGTGAGAGAAAAAGGAGATTGAGGGGGATGTGAGAGAAAGGAGAGGGGGATGTGAGAGAAAGCAGGGAGATGGGAGTGTGAGAGAAAGGATGGAGGGGGAGAAGTGAGAGAGAAAGGAGGGAGAGGGGGATGGGAGAGAAAAAGGAGGGAGAGCAGGATGGGAGAGAGAAAGGAGAGGGGTGTGTGAGAGAGAAAGGAGGGAGAAGGGGATGCGTGCGAGAGAAAAGAGGGAGAGAGAGATGGGAGAGAAAGGAGAGGGGGATGAGAGAGAGAAAAGAAGGAGAGGGGGATGTGTGAGAGAAAGGAGGGAGAGGGGGATGTGTGAGAGAGAAAGGAGGGAGAGGGGGATGTGTGAGAGAAAAGAGGGAGAGGGATGTGTGAGAAAGCAGGGAGAGGGGGATGTGTGAGAGAAAGGAGGGAGAGGGGGATGTGAGAGAAAAGGTAGGGAGAGTGGTGTGTGAGAGAAAGGAGGGAGAGGGGGATATGTGAGAGAGAAAGGAGGGTGTCATGGAACACGAACTGCACTTCTGTTTCACCCCCCCTTTTTTCCTTGCAGTTCTGCCTGTCAGTTTTATTTTCAGCTGCATGGAGTTTGCACACACATATTGTGCCTGTGTAACTTGCAACAATGTTGCATTTCTTGCCTCTGGGCATGAAAGCAGTGAGCTGCTACTGCAGCCCCTGTGATCCTCTCCAGAATGGGCTAGTCTGCCCCCCCTCCTGTTTGGTCTAGATAGTCTGTCCCAAGGCTATTCCTTTTACCCACACTGCCCCTCACTTCCTTTTCCACCCTGGAGACAGTGAGTACAGCACCCTTCTATGTAATCCCCCTCGGTGAGGCCATTTCTTTTTACCTGTTTCCAACTATAAATCACCACTACACACCATTCACAAGTATCTGTATTCTGCTGCTTTTCCCAATAAAGTGGAGGAAATATTATAGGACTTGGAGTTATTTAAAAAGGGAGCTGAGTTAATGCTATCTGGGGCTATTCACACATCACACGTGACCCTGGCTTCAGAAAAGTAAAAAGAGGACTGTGTGCCTTGGGAATACACACAGAGGAGCTGCTACCCACAGCCTTTATGCTAAAGAAACAAGCAAGCAGCTTACACAGCAAATAAACAGCAGTCTCTCACCACCACTGTACAAGCATACTGCTCCACGCTCCTACACAGAGCCAACAGCCTCTACACAGTAAACAACTACAGCTTTATGCAAAGACAAGTGAGCAGCCTTACTTTGCTAATAAGAATACAGAATAGTCTCTGCACAAGCAGCAGCCTCACTCTGCCAGACAGGGCAGCAAGCTTTATACAGCAAACAGCACACAGCCTGGAGCCTTACAGACAAGCAGCAGCTTTACACTGGACACAGCCAGCAGCCTTGCAAAATAAGCAAGCAGATTCACACTGGGCACAGCCAGCTACAACCCTGCACCTAAGGCAGCAGCTTTGCAGACAGACAGTGAACCTTACACACAAACCTAATGCCGTTCTCTGTCTGAGTTCACCCCCTGCACAGCCCCATAGTGAGGAGCCACCATCTCACCTACCCCTGCGCACGTCCCCACGGCTAGCGCCATCAAGGGCCACGCTACCGGACACCCGCCAGGACACGGGTCAGAGCCACCGGACACCTGTGAGTACAGCTACCCCTACGCTGCATGCTGCAGGACACCGCTCGGCATCATCTGAGACAGACGCCCATCGCTGACACAGGTAAAAGACCGCACGCCACACGCACTGGCTAAAGGCCTACACACACCTACAGCATGGCAGAACTCAGAGCCTCACCAGACATCACGCAGGAAAGCGATCACTCAGACACAGAGACCGCTGCGCAACTGCAACAGGCGCAGGCGGGCGCAAGGCCCAAACGGGCAGTCACACTGATACAAAAGGCCCGCGAAAAATATGAGACTGACATTGAAGCGCACCGCGCTAAATTAGAGTTGGCCTGGAACACTACCACACTTGGGATACGCAATGTCGCCGCCGCCGGCAATTCCGTACAACAGCTCGAGCAGGCAATAACTCAATTAAAGATAGATCACTTATGCTACCACGGGCTGTCAGAGGCATACGCCATTTACCTGGCCAGGGCTAATACCGGCGAAAGCCTGCATGAAAGGGACTTACAGCACAACATTGACTTGACACGTAACAGCCGCGTGCGAACCTCTATCACGGAAGCCGAGAGTAAGAGGAAAAACCTTTTGCTGGAAACCGCATCGCAGCGCTCAAGCACATCCAGGCATTCCTTAAGGTCAGCAAGATCAGCGCGATCTAACGCGTCCAGCGCTAGCGCAAGCGCTACCAAGGCGCGAGCCTCCGCAGAGGCCGCACGTGCCAGGGCCGAATATGGTCGAAGAGAGGCAGCCGTAAGGGCAGAAAGAGTGCGCATAGAAGAGGAGGAGCAGAACGCCGCCGCTGCCAATGCCGCCGCCGCTGCTACTGCCGCCGCTGCCAATGCCACCGCCGCCGCTGCACGCATAAAGGCCGAATTAGACGCGGATCTAGAAGCTCTAAGCAAAGAAGAGGACGCCGCTGCCGCCATAGCCCAAGCCGAAGTCCTAGAAGCAGCCGCGAGACAGGACGGCGGGGAGCAACCGTACAGACGGATAGCATCAGAGGATCCAGCTCAACGCACTGAAGACTACGTAAGGAGCCTCTTCATTGTAAACACCAGCGCACCATCTCAACACGGATGGAGTGACTCCACAAACACCGAAGACTTGCTAGGCCCACGAGGAGAAGATGCTGTTCCTTCAATGGTACATGCTGCCTGGGATAGCCACAGCCTCAACAGTGATCCACACACCAGCGCGCACACGGATGCACTACAACAGGCTCGCCATCCAGATACACCCACACGGGAGAACACAGCCCCTCACACCGACCAGCAGTCATCACGCGTCCACGCCAAAGAAGAGGCGACCGCACGAACCCTCCCTGCAACTACCTCAGAACGGGACAAACATGCCGAGGCCTCAGGCCTGACAGACATAGTCAAGTACATGATCCGGCGTGACCTGGTTCATGCAGGACTCACCAGCTTCGACGACCGCCCTGAGAACTACCGGACGTGGAAGTTCACGTTCAAAGACGCAATCAACAGCTTGGACTTCTCAGCAAGGGAAGAGCTCAACCTGCTATTCAAGTTCCTGGGGAACGAATCCAGAGAGCATGCGAATAGACTGCGGGCGGCAAACGCGCACCAACCCCAAGTAGGTCTTGACCTAGTGTGGGAAAGGCTAGAAGAGTCCTACGGCAGCCCCGATGCAGTCGAGGATTCGCTCTTCAAAAGAGTCGACAGCTTCCCCAAGATCACAACTAAAGACTACTCGAAGATACGAGAGCTCGGGGACCTGCTGCAAGAACTGGAGTTCGCAAGGAAAGACCATTCCTTAATAGGTCTCAACGTCCTAGACTCAGCTCGTGGAGTGAGACCCATCCTGGAGAAGCTACCCTTCAATCTCCAAGAAAAATGGATCTCACAAGGCTCCAAATACAAAAGGGAGAAGCAAGTCGTCTACCCCCCATTCTCAGTTTTCTTGAGCTTCATTCGCGAAGCAGCAAGGACGAGGAACGACCCCAGTTTCATCTTGGGTGCGCAAACCACATACAGTGCAAGCAGCCCGAGGAACGAGAGACCAGCGACGAGATATGGTAACACCCAAACACCCATCTCGGCCCGCAGGACGGACGTGCCTCCCACGACCCAAACTACTTCCGATCAGTCGGTCGCCGGAGGCAAGGAACCAAGGGACCCAAACAGGGAATGTCCCATACACAAGAAGGCACACCCACTCAACAAGTGCTTTGGGTTCAGGATGAAGTCCCTAGAGGAACGCAAGAGGTTACTTGGAGAATTCAGAGTTTGCTTCAGGTGCTGCGGTTCCACGACTCACCTAGCCAGGGACTGTAAAGAAGAGATCAAATGCACAGTGTGCGAAAGTGACAAGCACGTGACATCGTTACACCCAGAGGCGCTGACACTCCACCAACTCAAGAACCCATCCTCCGTAGCGGAGCATGGCGGGGAGGAAGGAGAGCCAACATCCGTCACATCTCAGCGCACTGAGGTTTGCGGAAAAGAAGGTGACAAAATGTCCTGCTCCAAAATATGCCTTGTCGCAGTGCACCCCCAGGGACAACCTGAGAAGGCTATTCGGATGTATGCAATCCTCGATGACCAAAGCAACAGATCATTGGCGAAGACGGAGTTCTTCAACCTATTCAACTTACAGGACAATGCCTCACCCTACACCCTCAGAACCTGTGCAGGGTCAACTGAGTCAACAGGGAGAAGAGCAAGCGGTTACATCATACGTTCGGTGGATAACAGAGTGAAGATAGCTCTCCCCACACTCATTGAGTGCAGCCACATGGCCACAAACAGGGACGAGATTCCCACACCGGACATGGCACGCCATTACCCGCACCTCAAGGGAATAGCCAACTACATTCTGCCGGTAGAGCAAGGCGCCAAGATCTTGCTGCTGCTCGGCAGGGACATCATGAGGGTACATAAAGTCCGTAAACAGCATAACGGACCCAACGACGCGCCATACGCCCAAAGACTTGACCTAGGATGGGTGAAAGTGGGCAACGCGTGCACCGACAAAGAGCACGGGCAAGACTATGTTGACGCCCGCAAAACGGTAGTAACAGAATGTGGACACACATCTCTCTCTGAACCATGTCTCGGCCATCTCCAAGTAACCGATGGGCCAAGTGAAGAGAAAAGACAAGGTCATAGCCCTGAGGTCAACAAAGACATCCTTGCATCGGGGGGTTGTGACAATGGCCTAGGATGCTTAGCGGTTCAGATAACCAAGGATGACGAGTCGACTCCACTGAAGGAAGAAAGTAACCTCCCAAAGGTGACCGACAAAGGGGTCATCCAAAAGACAATAAACAATCGGACGATCCTCTCGCGAGCAATGGCACGGCTTGGACGTACAGTCGTTCCTCTCCACAGAGTATCCAGCGATAAAGCAGCCAGCTGTCACGGCTGGCATAACCGCAAAAGACTGCGCCCTACAGGTGAAGCCACAGTGTCAAAAAGACTGTTCGTTCACACACGTAAGAGGAGACAGTTGCAGAGACATTTCCCAAAAGGATTTACAAGGACAAAAGAGACTGTTCTTCGTCATGTCCAGGGAGAGAACAACCTCCTGAGGGCAGTCAACAAAGAGACACAAAAGCGTTTCACCAAATTACGTGGAGATGTTCTCGTGCAAGAGAAAAGCACCGATGACCTACGGTGCACAGCGTTCTAGACAACAAGGGACAACGACAAGCAAACACCATCGAGGGAAGATAGAGGATTCCCGAGGTTAACAACCAAGGAGCTCTCCAAAGACGAACTAGGCAGTTGGGTGAACCCGCTACCATTCCGTTCACCAAGAAGGCGCTTCCCAAACAATGGAGAACATGCCATCTCTAGGTTCACTTCGCACCTCTGCGACCTACAAAGGGAACCAGAGACAAAAAACAACTTTGTGGCCTTCATCCAGAAGATATTCCTTACCGGCCACGCAAAGCCAGCACCTCTAATGAAGAAAGGTGAAGAATGCCGGTAACTCCAATCATCTAGGGCCTACCACCCTCAGGAACCCGATCAAATCCGGGTAGTGTTCAGCCCCAGCGCTCAGCTTCAGGGAGTCTCCCTGAACGATGCCCTCTATACTGGACTAGATTCGACAACCAGTCTTCCAGGAGTGTTGTTCCGCTTCTGCAAGGAGCCAAAAGCCATCTCCTTCTGCCAAACGCCAGGTGATAGAGCGACAGGCTACCACGACTGGCATACATACAAGGGGATGCATTCTGTGGGTAAAACTACAGAGACAAAAAGACTGTTCTCTCACAAGGCTAAAAGGAAACAGTGCCAGAGACCTTTACACAAAGACACTGTGGTGTAACCAGCAAACCTGGAGCTGTGCATCCACCCTGCATCCTTTGCCAAAGAACCTTGACCAAGGGACCTTGATACCAGTGATACCGGCCGGTGTCACATCGCTATGTGGACATGGACTCTTGCATTGTTTGAGAATGTGATGTTATCTTTGTTATGCATTGCACATATATTCCACATAGTCTTTTATATAGTGGTATCTCCAGATACCAGACGGGGAGTGTCATGGAACACGAACTGCACTTCTGTTTCACCCCCCCCCCCTTTTTTCCTTGCAGTTCTGCCTGTCAGTTTTATTTTCAGCTGCACAGAGTTTGCAAACACATATTGTGCCTGTGTAACTTGCAACAATGTTGCATTTCTTGCCTCTGGGCATGAAAGCAGTGAGCTGCTACAGCAGCCCCTGTGATCCTCTCCAGAATGGGCTAGTCTGCCCCCCCTCCTGTTTGGTCTAGATAGTCTGTCCCAAGGCTATTCCTTTTACCCACACTGCCCCTCACTTCCTTTTCCACCCTGGAGACAGTGAGTACAGCACCCTTCTATGTAATCCCCCTCGGTGAGGCCATTTCTTTTTACCTGTTTCCAACTATAAATCACCACTACACACCATTCACAAGTATCTGTATTCTGCTGCTTTTCCCAATAAAGTGGAGGAAATATTATAGGACTTGGAGTTATTTAAAAAGGGAGCTGAGTTAATGCTATCTGGGGCTATTCACACATCACTCGTGACCCTGGCTTCAGAATAGAGGGAGAGGGGGGGTTGTGAGAGAGAGGAGGGAGAGGTGGATGTGTGAGAGAGAAAGGAGGGAGAGGGGGGTGTGTGAGAGAAAGGAGGGAGAGGGGGATGTGTGAGAGAGAAAGGCGGGAGAGGGGGATGTGTGAGAGAGAAAGGAGGGAGAGGGGGATGTGTGAAAGAGAAAGTAGGGAGAGGGGGATGTGTGAGAGAGAAAGGAAGGAGAGGGGGATGTGTGAGAGAGAAAGGAGGGAGAGGGGGATGTGTGAGAGAGAAAGGAGGGAGAGGGGGATGTGTGAGAGAGAAAGGAGGGAGAGGGGGAAGTGTGAGAGAAAGGAGGGAGAGGGGGATGTGTGAGAGAGAAAGGAGGGAGAGGGGGATTTGTAAGAGAAAAAGGAGGGAGAGGGGATGTAAGAGAAAAAGGAGGGAGAGGGGGGTGTGAGAGAAAGGAGGGGGGGATGTGTGAGAGAAAGGAGGGGGAGGGGATGTGTGAGAGAAAGGAGGGAGAGGGGGATGTGAGAGAGGAACGAGGGAGAGGGGATGTGAGAAAAAGGAGGGAGGTGGGAGTGTGAGAGAAAGGAGGGAAAGGGGTGTGAGGGAGAAAGGAGGGAGGGGGGATGTGAGAGAGGAAGGAGGAAGAGGTGAGAGAGAATGGAGAAGGGAATGTGAGCGAAATGAGGGAGGGGTGTGAGAGAGGAGGGAGATGTGAGAGAGAAAGAGGGAAAGAGGGGTGTGAGGGAGAAAGGAGGGAGAGGGGGATGTGAGAAAGGAATGAGAGGGGGACTGAGAGAGAAGGAGGGAGAGGGGATGTGAGAGGAAGGAGTGAGAGATGAGGTCAGAGAGAATGGAGAGGGGAATGATAGTTTCATTGAGATATATTATTTTAGGAGTACAGTAAGGAGCTGGCTGGAAGTATTTCCAATAAGAGGGATCCTCGAGCAAAATGTTCACCCAGTGAAGCTTGAGGGTGGGAGGCACGGGAACACGAGGAAGTCCTACTTCTCTGAAACAGTAGTGGGTGCATGGAGCAGACACCCTGCAGAGGTAGGGGAGAGCAATAAACCAAAAACATTGAAAGCTGCCTGGGAGAGACCTTAGAGAACCAGAAGAAACAAGAGATCATATAGGATCTGAGGCTTCCTGCCCGTTAAAATAGGCAGACAGAGTGAGCTCAGATATAGAGAAGGGCGTACTAATATATATCATTACAGAATGACTGGAATCTCCCCCCCCCCCCCCGTGCAGGTAAAATTCTGCTCGCAAACATTCTCTCCTCCCCCCCTGATTAAGCAGTCTTTAAGCATGATGCAGCAGGGGATGATGTAACCCCCCGCAGTGCAGATAATTGTGATAATTTAATTGCCACAGTGAATTACACACCTGCAGACTCACTTATCTCTCACTCTCATATATACCTCAAGGTGTCGGGTTTGCACCTCCCACGACATTAACCCTGTCCCTGCCTGTGTCGGGGACGCGCACCTGCTTTGGGCCACAGTATTTTTCTATGAAAAACAGAAAGGCCAGCAGCGCATCATACAAAATAACACAACATACAGTGCAATACCTCAGTGCGTATCTGCTCATGAAAAAGGGTCATTTAGTGAAACCCATTGGCCAAAGCTATTTTTCTATGATCTGCACAGAGTTTAAAAAAAGAAACTCTTTTTAATACTATTCTGCGCAGTGTCCTGGCGGGAAAAATGAAGAGAGGGGGTGGGGGGGGGGGGGGGGGGGGACACACCTACATGCCCCGGCTACAAAATGCTATCCGGTGCTTCTTCCTTTAGCAATAGTTTTCCAGCTGGGAGGCGGGGGTGCACAGAGATGTTTCATGGGGGGTGTCTCAGCGAAAGGAAACGGCACCAGATTTAGCACTGAAAAGGGAATCTCATTAAAGGGAGAGAGAGACTGTCCTGGGATACATCGGGTGTTGGTTTGTTTGATTTTATTGCGTGGACTCGGATACTGTATATATAGGGTGACCATTCGTACCGGTTTTACCGGTACAGTCCCGTTTTTTTGAGGCCTGTACCGGTTTAAGTCTGTCCCGGTTTTTGTCCCGGTTTTTGTCCCTGGTCTCGGTATTGCGGTGCAGCGGCGGTGAGGAGAATGCGGTGGCGGTAAGTATTTTCTATGTTTGTGTGTGTGTGAATGCTGCCGGGGGGACTGAATGATGGAGAATGCCGGGGGCGGGACTTAGAATGCTGGCCGGCCCGCAGGGGATTGGTTGCAGGCAGGTCAGAGGAAGCCGGGGGCGGGACTTCCGCTTTGTGCAGAGCACACGTGTCTTCCCGGCTTCCTCTTTGCGCGTGAGTGTCCCCCTTCTGTCCCGGGTCCCAGCCAGGGGGGGGGTAATAGGAGGTGGTAGCGGGGGTGCGCCTGCCTTTGTACCACCTTGTACCTTTCCCCCCCTGGTGCTCCCAGCATTGCCCCTCCTGGCGCTCCCAGCATTGCCCCCCCCGGCGCTCCCACCATTGCCCCCCCGGCGCTCCCACCATTGCCCATCGGCGCTCCCAGCTTTGCCCACCCGGCGCTCACAGCTTTGCCCCCCGGCGCTCACAGCTTTGCCCCCCGGCGCTCACTTCCCCCGTTCCCTTGGTGTGGGAGATGGGCTCGGGGGTGGGCAGTGGTTGCTGCGCGGTCGCGGGCGGTGCAGGGGCTGGCGGGTGGTGCAGGGGGAGGCGGGGTGTATCTGTGTGTGTTATCAGTGTGAGTGTGTGTTTGTGTGTGTGTGTGTATGTGTATCAGTGTGTGTGTGTGTGTGTGGATGTGTATCAGTGTGTGTGTGTGTGGTGTGTGTATGTGTATCAGTGTGTGTGTGTGTATGTGTGTGTGTATCAGTGTGTGTGTGTAGGTGTGTGTGTATCAGTGGGTGTGTGTATGTGTATCAGTGTGTGTGTATCAGTGGGGGTGTGTTGTGTGTGTATCAGTGGGTGTGTGTGTATCAGTGGGTGTGTGTGTATCAGTGGGTGTGTGTGTATCAGTGTGTGTGTGTGTGTGTGTGTGTGTGTGTGTGTGTGTGTGTGTGTGTGTGTGTGTGTGGGTGTGTTTGTATCAGTGTGTGTGTGTGTGTGTGTGTGTGTGTGTGATCAGTGGGGTGTGTGTGTCAGTGGGGGGGGGGTGTGTATCAGTGGGGGTGGGGGTGTGTATCAGTGGGGGTGTGGGGGTGTATCAGTGGGGGGGTGTATCAGTGTATGTGTGTATCAGTGGGGTGTGTGTGTATCAGTGTGTGTATGTGTGTGGGTGTGTGTGTGTGTGTGTGTGTGTATCAGTGTGTGTGTGTGTATCAGTGGGTGTGTGTGTGTGTGTTTGTGTGTGTATCAGTGTGTGTGTGTGTGTGTGTGTGTGTATCAGTGTGTGTGTGTGTGTGTGTGTGTGTGTATCAGTGGGGGTGTGTGTGTGTATCAGTGGGGGGGGGGTGTATCAGTGGGGGTGTGTGTATCAGTGGGGGTGGGGGGGTGTATCAGTGTGTGGTGTGTGTGTGTGTGTATCAGTGTGGGGGGTGTGTATCAGTGTGGGGGTGTGTGTATCAGTGGGGGGGGGGGGTGTGTATCAGTGGGGGTGTGTGTTCAGTATCAGTGTGTGTGTGTGTATCAGTATCAGTATCAGTGTGTGTGTGTATCAGTGGGGGGGTGTGTGCATCAGTGTGTGTGTGTGTGTATCAGTGTGGGGGTGTGTGTATCAGTGTGGGGGTGTGGTATCAGTGTGGGGGGTGTGTGTATCAGTGGGGGTGTGTGTGTGTATCAGTGGGGGGGTGGTGTATCAGTATCAGTGTGTGTGTGTATCAGTACTCAGTGTGTGTGTGTATCAGTATCAGTGTGTGAGTGTATCAGTATCAGTGTGTGTGTGTATCAGTGAGTTGTGTGTGCATCAGTGTGTGTGTGTGTGTCTCACCCTCCTCCCTCCCTGTCTCACATCCCTGTCTCACCCTCCCTCACACTCCCTGTCTCACCTCCCTCACACTCCCTGTCTCACCCTCCCTCACACTCCCTTCTCACCCTCCCTCACCCTCCTGTGTCACCCCTCTCACCCTCCGTCACCCTCCCTGTCTCACCTTCTCACCCTACCTGTCTCACCCTCCCTTTCACACTCACCCTACTCACCCTCACCTCCCCACCCTCCCTCCCTCGCCCTCCCTCCCCCCTGTCTCACTCCCTCGCCCTCCCTTCCTGTCTCCCTCCCTCCCTCGCCCTCCCTCCCTCCCTGTCTCCCTCCATCCCTGTCTCCCTCCATCCCTGTCTCCCTCCCTCGCCCTCCCTCCCTCCCTCCATCCCTGTCTCCCTCCCTCGCCCTCCCTGTCTCCCTCACCCTCTGTCTTATCTTAACTGCCGTATACCTACACCGAAGTAACCTACTCTGCTTTCTTCCAGATCTGACTCAAATTTCACGCGGGAGACATCGGAAGACAGGTAGGGAACACCTCCCCTCTAGTATAGTACCTTGAGGGACTGCGGATCAGGTAAGATCCCAGGCGGATTGCTGCTTTTAGAAATTGTGAAGAGGGGGCATCCTGACACTGGTTAAGGGGTTCAGAATCATTCACATCTGGGGTTTTTTTTTGTTCGATTATTGAGGTGTACACACACACACACACACACCACACACACACACACACACACACACACACACACACACACACACACACACACACACACACACACACACACACACACACACACACACACACACACACACACACACACACACACTCTCTCTCTCTCTCTCTCTCTCTCTCTCTAATGGTAGTAAAGTATAAGTGTACTACAATAAATAAACTGTTATATATATATATATATATATATATATATATATATATATATATATATATATATATATATATATATATATATATATATATATATATATATATATATATATATATATATATATATATATATAATTAAAAAAAAAGTGTCCCGGTTTTTCATTTTCAAAATCTGGTCACCCTATGTATATAGCTTTCCCGGGTCCCACGCTTAATGGTTAAATAATAGTTTGTTGTTGTTGTACACAGAGCTTACAATCTATGTGTTTGGTGCTTGAGGCACTTGGGGATAAAGTGACTTGCCCAAGGTCACAAGGAGCTGATTTGAGCCCCTGATTCACACTCAGTGTCGTTGTTATCACAGTAAATACTGAATATTTTCAAACAACCCCCTCTTCTGGATAGTCCCCTGGCAGGAAGGGGGTGTGCCTAAATCAGATGGGGTGGAGGCAACAAAACAGACATTAAAAGTCCCCATCTCCCTTGGAGCGCCCCTCTCCAGGTGAGAGCTTTCCGAAAGGATTTCCAACACTAATGTTTCGAAACGCATTAAACTCATTGGTCTCCCGCAGCGCCGCGGTTAGATCACTTGGGCCTCAGATGGGACGGCGGTCGGGATTATTTGCTGCTATGACGCTAGCATCTCCCGCAGCGCAGTACCACGGGCGAGAAGTGTAAGGAAGACCCTGTTCCGCAGAGCTTGCACTTTACACGGGAGGGGAGGTTAGACAGAGGAGGCTTACACCCCCCCCCTCATCTCCACCCCCTCCCCCCCAGGGATGTTTAAATTTAGCAGCTGCTCGATAACGCTGAATGTGATGTCTCACACCCGGTAATGAAGCCACCACGCAGAGGAAAGAGAAGATTTCTGCCTCCGTCAGGGCTGTTTTAATTGAATTGTGCGCGTGGTTAATTGGATGGATAAATTCCTCGTCTCCGGGACGGCAGACTTTCCGAGCTCCTTACGCCGTCCCTGTGTCGCCGCAATGCAAGGGGCTTAATGTACATCCAGACGAGGGGACGAGTGCATTTTTCTAGCCGTGCTCATAGTCCACATACGTAACAACCCCCCCCAAAAATACAATCAATATGGGGGGGCAAGGCCACGGCTTTAAGTAGCTAAACTTTTTCACCCCCCCCCCCCCCCCCTGCCAGGCACCAGACAATAGTTCTGAGTCCAACGATATAGGGCTTATTCTGTATCAGCCCATCTGCCCCTTCGGCATATGTATCAATTTACCCTGTAGTCGTGGCACGGGTCGTGGCACGCGACCCACGCTGCTAACCATATAGGTTTCATTGCGTCTCAGCCAGCCATAGACATGGGGACAGACGGCATCACAATGGGATGGAGAGGAGCCTTGCTACCCACCCCTCACCCAGCTACTCAACCCTTACCCAACTACCCACCCCTCCAGCTACCCACAACTTACCCAACTACCCACCCCTCCAGCTACCCACCCCCAACCCAGCTACCAACCCCTCACCTAACTACCCCCCCCCCCTCACTCAACTACCCAGCCCCAACCCAGATACCAACCCCTCACCCAGCTACCCACCCCTCACCCAACTACCCACCCCCAGCCCAGCTATCCACCCCTAACCCAACTACCTCCCACCCAGCTACCCACCCCTCACCCAGCTACTCAACCCTTACCCAACTACCCACCCCTCCAGCTACCCACAACTTACCCAACTACCCACCCCTCCAGCTACCCACCCCCAACCCAGCTACCAACCCCTCACCTAACTACCCCCCCCCCTCACTCAACTACCCAGCCCCAACCCAGATACCAACCCCTCACCCAGCTACCCACCCCTCACCCAACTACCCACCCCCAGCCCAGCTATCCACCCCTAACCCAACTACCTCCCACCCAGCTACCCACCCCTCACCCAGCTACTCAACCCTTACCCAACTACCCACCCCTCCAGCTACCCACAACTTACCCAACTACCCACCCCTCCAGCTACCCAGCCCAACCCAGCTACCAACCCCTCACCTAACTACCCCCCCCCTCACCCAACTACCCAGCCCCAACCCAGATACCAACCCCTCACCCAGCTACCCACCCCTCACCCAACTACCCACCCCCAGCCCAGCTATCCACCCCTAACCCAACTACCTCCCACCCAGCTACCCACACCTCACCCAACAACTCAACCCTCACCCAACTACCCACCGCTCACCAAGTTACCCATCCCAAACCCAGCAACCAACCCCTTACCCAACAACCAAACCCTCACCCAAGTACCCACCACTTACCAAGTTACCCACCCCTCACTCATCTACATACCGCCAACCCAGCTAAATACCCTCACCCATCTATCTATCCCCCACAAAGCTACCCACCAAAAACTCAGCTACCTACGCCCACCAAGTTAGCTACCCCACTTAGCTACTCAGCTACTAACCCCCCCACCCAGCTTTCCACCCCTCATCCAGCTACCTACCCCCATCCAGCTACCCAGATACCTACCCCCCACCCAGATACCTACACTCACCGAGCTACCTACCCCTCATCCAACTATCTCCCTCACCCCAAACCCCACACAGCTATTGACCCCTCACTCTACCTCACCTCAGCTACCAACCCCAGCTCAGCTTTCCAACTACCTATCCCCACCCAGCTGCATACCAATCATCCAGCTATCTACCCCACTCAGCTATCTACTCCCACCTACCTACCCCATCCAGATACCCACCCACCCTCACTCAGATACCTACCCTTCACCCAGCTACCTACCCCCATCCAGCTATCTACACACAGCTACCTATCCCTCACCCAAGTACCTACCCCTGACCCAGATATCCAACCCCAACACTGCTATTTACCCCTCACCCAGCAACCTACCCCAGATCAGCTTTTCAGCTACCTACCCCCACCCAACAACCCAGCTTCCTACCCCTCATCCAGCTACCTACAGCTACCCAGCTACTTACCCCCCTGATCTACCTACTTACCCTCACCCAGCTACTTACCCTCACCCAGCTACCTACCCCCACCCAGCTACCTACCCCCACCCACCTATCTACCCCCCACCCAATTACAGTGTTAGTGATTATGTATTTATCCCTTTTTGAAACACGGGTATATATGCTGCCAGTAAGGAAGCACAGCTATTGATTTACGTAGCCAGGGCACCTTTACATAGAACTGGAGCACTCAATAATAACAGGAGAATGAATGAGATAACCAGTAAATATGAAACAAGGACGTTATTGCTAACAAATATTACAGACTAGCTGAGAGCCCCCGGCGTTGCCCGGAATGTTTGTGGTGTGGGGGTGGCATTTGGGTGGGGAGTGGTCCACGCGGCCCATGTGCGGTGGTAGTGCTGCTGTGGCTGTACTCAT